>NC_065588.1:16209750-16520375 GCF_024542745.1 Macaca thibetana thibetana | reverse complement strand
TACCCCTCACTAGATTGTAAGATCCATAAAACCAAGATAGGTATTTTGTCATCATAGCATTTTGGTGCTTGGCTTCTATTAGGTGCTCAATAAATATTTTTTAGTAGTCAGATACAGTCTACTTGCTGCATAGTAATGCTTTTACTTCATTCATAACATCCTGACAATGTCTAAACCTACACTATTCATTCATTCATTCTTCAGAAAATCAACCAGGCATTCATTCACTCAAAATGTTTTAATACATAGGTAGCAAGTGGATTTTACCCAGTTATTAAGAGTCAAGATCCTGGTAGCCAATTGGGAGGGAAATATAGTAAGCAGTACTTCTTGTAGAACTTTGTCTGAAAGAAAGTAATTTATGTCTGAGTATGTCACACGGCACAGCCATGTAAGCCACTGGACATGCACTGAAGTAACTAGTACATTCCAGGCACTGTGCTAGGCTTATAAAGATAAATATGAATCTGCCCTCTGTTATCAAAAAAACTCATGGTAAGCAAGAAAAGGGGCATTCAAACTAATTAATATAATATATATGTATTAGAAGAGAGAAATAGAAGCAGTGTTTTAAGAGCCCAGAGAGCCTATCTTTGAGAATCAAATAAACATTTACTGAGACATGATATTTATGCTGAAGTTTAAAGAATGAAGAGAAGTTCCCAAAGTGAATGGAAAATGAAAGTGTCCCAAGAACAAGAAATAGCATGTGAAAAAGCAAGACAAGGTGAAAGAACATGGCATAGTCCTGGGACTGTGAGCATGTTATCCAGCTCCATGGCAGAACAGCAAGGGAAGACTCTTATCACAAGGCAGGAACTTGATCATAAAGGGCCTTTTGTGCCAGCAAAGAATTTCTAACTTGATCTCATAGTTTAAAGGGATTATTTACGGACTTTAAGCAAGGGAGCATATTGAACAAGTTTAGATTAAACAAAAAAATCTCTGGAGGTTTAGTGAGGATTAAATAGAAAAGTGTTTCCCAATATCTTGAAAATTGAAATGATTTTAAGTGATATGTGGTTTGGGCATTAGATAATGTAGAATCCTGCTATAAAAAAAGGTGGTTGTTTATGTACTTTCAATTTTTTTATTATATAAAGGAAAAAGCATATGTTGAGTGGAGGTGGTGGCATCAGGCCACTTAAATTTAAGTCCTTGCTCTACTACTTGTAATTGATCTTGAATAAGTTATTCCTATTCTGTGCCTCAGTTTCCATAATGGTAAGATGAGGCTCATAAAAATGGTATCTTCCTCATAAGATAGTTTCAAAGATAAATGAATTCATTCTTAGAACAGCCTGGCCAAAGAAAAATAGTAAATGTTAATAATTATTTTTAAGTAGTATTTTTATCTTTATCGTTACCTTCCATTTATGACAAGTAATTTCATTTATGGTAGTAACTTAAAGTTTCCTTGTTAAGGAGGTGAAAGATCTCTACAAGTAGAACTATAAAACACTGCTAAAAGGCATCACAGATGACAGAAACAAATGAAAAATCATTCTATGCTCATGGTTTGAAAGAATCAATATTGTTAAAATAGCCATACTGCCCAAAGCAATCTACAGATTCAATGCTATTCCTATCAAACTATCAGCATCATTTTTCACAGACATAAAAAAAAAAACAAAACTATTCTAAAATTCACATTGAACCAAAAAAGAGACCAAATATCCAAAGCAATCCTAAGCAAAAAGAACAAAGCTGGAGGCACCACATTACCTGACTTCAAACTATACTATAAGCCTGTAGTAACAAAAACAGCATGGCACTGGTTTTTATATCATGGTATTAGTATAAAAACAGATATATAGACCAATGGAACAGAATAGAGAGCCCAGAAATGAAGCTACACACCTACATTCACCTTTGTTGATGTCCAATGAAGTCAACAAAATTAAGCAATTGGGAAACAACACCCTATTCAACAAATGGTGCTGGGATAACTGGCTGGCCATATGAAGAAGAATGAAACTAGACCCCTATAATTCACTATATTAAAAATTAACTCAAGATGGATTAAAGATTTAAATTTAAGACCTCAAACTATAAGAATCTTGGAAGAAAACCTAGGAAACACTATTCTAGGCATCAGCCTTGGGAAATAATTTATGACTAAGTGCTCAAAAGCAATTGCAACAAAAATAAAAATTGACAATTGGGACCCAATTAAACCAAAGAGCGTCTGCACAGCAAAATAAACTGTAAACAGACAACCTACAGAATAGGAGAAAATATTCTCAAACTACACATCTGACAAAGGTCTATAAGGAACTTAAGCAACAGAACAAGCAGAAAACAAACCACCCCATTAAAGATGGGCCAATATGGCCAGGTAGGCAAAAAGACATGAACAGATACTTCTCGAAAGAAAACATACAAGTAGCCCCCCCCCAAAAAATTAAAAATGCTCATCACTAATCGTCAGACAAATGTAAATCAAAACCACAATGAGATATCTCACACGAGTCAGAATGGCTATTATTAAAACGTCAAAAAAACAACAGATGCTGATGAAGCTGTGGAGAAAAGGTAATGCTTATACACTGCTGGTGGGAATGTAAATTCATTCAGCCATTGTGGAGAGTGGTTTGGAGATTCTTCAAAGAACTTAGAACTACTATTCAATCCAGCAATCCCATTACCGGGCATATATCCAAAAGAAACCAAATCTTTCTACCAAAAAGACACATGCCCTCACATGTTCATCGCAACACTATCCACAATAGCAAAGACATGGAATCAATCTAGGTGCCCATCAATAGTAGAGTGAATAAAGAAAATGTGGTACATATATACCATGGAATACTATGAAAACACGATAAAGAATGAAAGCTTGGGAGGCTGAGGCAGGTGGATCACTTGAGGTCAGGAGTTCGAGACCAGCCTGGCCAACATGGTGAAACCCTGTCTCTACTAAAAATACAAAAATTAGCCAGGCATAGTGGCACATGCCTATAATCCAAGCTACTAGGGAGGCTGAGGCAGGAGAACTACTTGAGCCCAGGAGGCTGAGGTTGCAGTGAGCCGAGATCGCACCACTGCATTCCAGCCCCGGTGACAGAGTAAGACTCCATCTGGGGAGAGAGGGGGGAAGAATGAGAGCATGTCCTTTGCAATAACATGGATATAGCTAGGGGCCATTATCTCAAGCAAATTAACACAGAAACAGAAAACCATATACTGTGTGTTCTCACTTGTAAGTGGGAGCTAAACACTAGGTACTCATGGATATAAAGATAGCAATGATAGAAACTGGGGACTACTGGGGAGTGGGAGGGAGAAGGCAAGTATTGAAAAACTATTGGGTACTAAGCTCACTGCCAGGGTGATGGGCTCATTTGTACCGCAAACCTCAGCATCATGCAATATGGCCAGATAGCAAAGTTGTAGATTGTCCCCTGCATCTAAAATAAAAGTTGAAAATAAAAGTTTCCTTGTTAAATAAAATTACTTGATTTTTCAAAGTAAGCCATTTTAAATAACACTATTAAGAAAATAATAGGAAATAAGTCAAAAAAAAGAAAACAATATAACATATGGCAAAAATCAGGCAAGTCAGAGGGACAAGAAGTAGGCAGCTAGGGCAAACTGATGAAAATGATGTACAAGTGACTAAGCTACGAGAGAGACGGAAGCAATGCCTGAGGCAGCAGTGCAAAGGAGACATGCTACAGGACTCAAACTACAGCAGAGTAGAAGGCAAAGATAAAGGATGGATTTGTAAAATATTAAGAATGTTGAATTGACAGCACTGCCCCTCCCCACCACCACCAAGTATAAAATAGCCTAGCACATGTTAGGGACCCAATAAATATTTTCCTGAAAAAGGTAAATATAATAGGTAAAGAAGTGAAGAAAGAGCCTAGGACATCTCAGTGTTTTTACCTTGAATATGTGGATAAGTGGTGATGCCATGAACCATTAAGAGAAGGAAAAAGAGGAGTAGAATCTGGCAAGAAGAAGATGAGTTAAGCTTGGAACATGATGAGTTTGAATTTTCAATTAGAAAGCTAGATGGAAGTGTGTACCCATCTACCAAAAACTCAAGAAGAGGTCTCAGTTCCACACATCAATATGAAAGCTACCAGTGTTGTATCTAAATCCTTCTTTTTCCTTTATGATCAAATAGAGGAAAAAAAGAAAGAATGAACAGAATGAACAATAGGGATGGTATGAACAGTGTCAATATTTGTGTTCTCCAGAGAAACAACCAATAGAATATGCTTGTACGTATATATCAATGGATTTTAAGGAATTGGCTCATGTGATTGTGGAGGCTTGGCAAGTCCAAAATCTGACGTGAGTGTGATAGCATGGAGATTCAGGGAAGAATGGCAGTTGAGTCCAAAGGCAGTCTGCTAGGAAACCAGGTAGAACCGATGTTGCAAAGGAAGTTCGCAGTCTGCTGGATAACTCCCTCTTGCTGAAAGCGGGGGTATGGTCAGCCTCAGCCTCTTGTTCTATTCCGGCCTTCAATCAATTAGATGAGGTAATCTACTTTACTCAAAGTCCACTCACTTAAATGCAAATTTCATCCAAAAACACACAGAATCATCCAGAATAATATTTGATCAAATACCTGGGGCCTATTGCCCAGCCGAGTTGATACATAAAATTAACCATTATGGTGTCCATGTAATGACTCATTCCCACTTTACTCACTTTATACTGATTTATCTTGCATGTAGAATTCAACAAAATAGCAAGGTTTGTAATGGTCATTGCATAATGTGGAGGGAAAAACAGGAGAAAAATACCCTTCATTCTTAGTTATCCCAAGAAAAAGGAAAAAACACAGTATATTAGAGAAGAATTGAGTATCTTATATATTCTTGGGACTATATGAGTTATTTTCTGCTAGGGGCTTGCATTAGTCCATTTTCACACTGCTACAAAAAACTACCTGAGACCGGGTAATTTATGGAGAAAAGAGATTTAATTGACCCACAGGTCTGCAGGCTTAACAGGAAGCATGAGTGGGAGGCCTCAGGAAACTTACAATCATGGCAGAACGTGAAGGGGAAGCAAGCACATCTTCCCATCACAGAGGAGGAGAGAGAGAGAGAGAGAAGGGGGAAGTGCCACACACTTTTAAAGCATCAGATCTCATAGGAACTCACACACTGTCACAAGAAAGGCACGGCGAAACCACCTCCTTGATCCAATCACCTCCCAGCAGGTCCCTCCCCAAGCACTGGGGATTACAATTCAACATAAAATTTGTTTGGGAACAAAGAGCCAAACCATATCAGGGCTAAAGTAATTCTCTTTCACACTGGACAGAAGCATCAAGGTATAGATATCATACAACTGCCAGAGCCTCTTTATAATGGAAGAGTAGAGGTTTACACAGAGAATGTCTTTTTTTACAAAGCAAAAAGTAAAGCCCAATATGTTATCTTTTCATTTCTGCTTTACACCTTGAACAATGAAGCAAAAGTTTCACTCCAAGTCTTTGATGTGCCATTTTTAACAATTAAATTATAGGGAATCCAATCCTCATGTTCTTGACAATGCTTTCAAACCAGGTACCAAACCTCATAGTCAATGGAATTAAATGAAATCGATAGGCCTAAAAGAATAAATATCTTCAAATGACCTTTGTGTATACCATTTACAGAGAATTATTGAGCTAGAAAAGCTCTTCCCTTAAAAATACTTACTGTTTAGAAGACCTATGAAAAGTTACTCTGAAAATACATACACAAATGGAAAAGCATTGCAGCAACCCACTGTACAAACATTTTAAAAGGCACCACCATTTTCTCAGAACTTATCATCATATTGGAGGTAGCTTACAGAGATTCTTTCTAATCCTGAATATTTAAAAATAGCCTCCTTAGAAGCAGGGTTTGCATTCCTAGTGTGTTCCCTAAACAATCCTCACAAGATCTGATTTACACATGCTCTCGGTCCTCAGAAAAAAACATGGGTGTCATCAATTCATGAAATGAGCATCTGACTCATTTTCTCTATTAAATAAGATGCATTTGCCAACACGTACAAGTGTGGTCAACATTATTACTCCCTCTGTTTCATTTGTGACTTTGTCTTTCCAATGAAGGATTCTAGTGATAAGTATAGTCTTTGCCTTCCAAAAACAATATAGGCTTTCCAATTTTAAAAAATTTCTGAAGTTTATATTGTAATTTTGCTTTATATGTCAAGAAACTGAAACACTTTCTCATACTTTTAGCCAGTGATATTGCTTCGGAAAAATCAGCCTAGGGATATAATCAGGGAATGGGGAAAGCTTTATGCACAAATATTCATTTCAGCACTATTTATAAAGGTTTTTTTTTTCTTTCAACTGTGGGTTCATGGTCAAATGTTTGACAAAGGCTGGCTTATAACTGATCTGAAACAAATATAACTAACCAACGATGGAAGAATAGTTAAGCAAACTATGTCTCCATTAACGCAACCATAAAAAACTATGTTTACAAAGAGTTCATAATGGCATGTTAAAATGCTTTTTAACAGTACCTACAAATGGGGTAGAAAATGTATTGTACAATAATACACAATTATACAATTTAAATATTTTAAATCTACTAATAAAGAAAACGAGCCATGGGGAGAAAACATCCAACAAAATGCTCCAAAAACTTCCATGGTTTTTCTTCTATTTTTAGATATTTTCCAAATTGTATCCAATTTACATTACATACATTACCTCTGTAAAGGAGAAAAATATTACTTTATACCAGAGAGAAGAAGCAGGGACAGAGAACAAGCCTGGGTTGGAGTAGGGGAGGGGGTTGCATAAAACTAAAGTATGCATAAGTCTTACTCAAGGGCCCAAGTTTATTGATAAAGACGATGACATTCAATATTCCCTGCCAAGTATTATTCTCAAGTGGAATTACTACTTGTCCTTTGAGCTCACTCTGAACTTTGTACTGAGAACTAGTAGGGATGTGACAAATAAAAAGGGGGTGGTTTCCCATTGCTTCAACTCTATTCCGCATAATCCAGGCCTTCTAACGTCTGTCTCTTGTGCAAACTGGAATTTGGAAGTGGTTCCATGACATTTCTTTATGGCTCATTGCTTAGAGTAGCTAGAAAATGCAGGAATATAGCAGCAAGTAATAACAAAGGCATTTCCATGTGCAATTCTTGACATTTCATAAGCCCTTTTTTATACCAAGCCTCAGAAATGATCTTCTGAGACAGACTTTACTGTTTGTATTTTGCAGTTAATGTAACAGGCTCATAGACAGGAAGAAATTTGCCTTAAGTGATAAAGGGGCAGGAGTATAACTTAGTTCTCCTAACTCCCACTTAAATGAATATCCTATTTGCGCACTATTATGTCCCTATTGAAGTCAGATTTTTCCCCCTTACAGATAATTAAAATAAACTTTATTTCTGAGTAGGTGGCCCTCTTGGAGGTTTACCAAATATCCCCTCCAAAGAAGGCAAATGCTGTTGCTCTTACTGACTCAAGTGTCCCCAGACCACAGGTTACCACCACCTGGAGCCTGATCTTGAGCCAGTAGACAGAGAGGAGCCAAACAATTCAGATGGGATCATCATCAGGCCGTGGGAAACAGCAGTGCTACTCTGCTTAGGAAGGAGCACTTTGTCAGGCGCTAAAGAAATCAGTCAGTGGCTAGAGAACAGCTTGCCCTTGCATCTAGGGGTAAACAAAAAAGTAAAGTATCATTTAGGCTTCTTTGTAAGCCACAGAAGCCAAATAGGCCTAACTAAATCAAACCAAAATTAATGGGAATCCTTTGAGCCTTCTACAGAAGGAAAAAGTAACCATGCCTCCAGAAGGAAAAAGTAACCATGCTTCCAGAAGAAAAAGAACCATGGAGGTGCTGAGTTCTCCATCAGGGCCTCATGGGCAGTCCCTTTTGGGTACTGCTGATATGATGTGACTGTGTCCCCACCAAAGTCTCATCTTGAATTGTAACTCCCATAATTCCCAAGTATTGTGGGAGGGGCCTGGTGGGAGGTATTTTAATCATGGAGGCAGTTTCCCCCATACTGTTTGCATGGTAGTGAATAAGTCTTACAAGAGCTGATGGTTTTATAAGCGGTTTCCCTTTTTGCTTGGCTGTGATTTTTCTCTCTTGCCTGCTGCCATGTAAGATATGCCTTTTGCCTTCCCTCATGATTGTGAGGCCACCTCAGCCACGTGGAACAGTGAGTCCATTAAACCTCTTTCCTTTATAATTACCCAGTCTTGGATATGTCTTTATTAGCAGCGTGAAAACAGACTAATACACTGCCATCTGAATAACTCAGCTGCCACCATGCCCACTCTTGAGTCATTCTGCTCAGGATTAAAATTCCACAGGAGAAAAGTAAAAGGACTATCTTAGATCGTGTGTTGACCCCCTTGGCCAGAAGAAAAGGGATATCCTGATCAACAGTCCCACCACGATCTCAGGTAATAGATAGAAGTCATTCTCCAAAGGAAGGTGAACACATGTCAGAGTGTTGCCCTGGACAGTCCCAGTTTATAACTGTTTTAGGAGTAACTATAAATAGCATCACTTTTCACCTGCACAAAACTGTTTTGTCCAAGTTTGGATCATAAATTGCATGATCAATTCACACAAAGGAAATTTGGAGCATTGTTACCAAGGTAGCAATGCTGAGCAGAGACAAATAGCTACCATTACTATGAGGCTATTAGGAGGGGTCAAAACAGAGTATTTTGCTCCCAGTCTCTCAGAACCAAAAGATGAGAACCAGAGTCAAAAGTCCCTCTTGGTCTTTAGGTTTTGACTCCAGCATGAAAATAATATTCCTATACTCAAGTGTTGAATTATTACGACTTTGACCCAATAATTCTGGTCCCTTGTCTTTGTATGTCCTTGCAGCTAAACCACTAAATGTTAAGGTGTTCTCCTTCACTGCTGCTTTTTTAGCTTAATTGGCCCTCCTGCTTTCCAAAATACAATGCTAACACTCATTCACCCAGTTGGAGGGTCAGGGTGATACCAGATCCAATATTCCCCAAAGCCTGCGTAGGCTGGTTGCTGTATCCCTGACTACTGATTAATAATAAAGGAGTCAAATAGCACCTTTTGATTCTGATTTCCTCTGAGAGGCTGTTCTACAAGCATGGGGTCAACTTAAAGGAAGCGGGGTTTTGTTTAATATTTTCTCCTTTCATTAGTGCACTTAAATTACTTTCTTGTAAACTCTGCTTGTTACCTAAATGTACTAGCACTTTTGTTACCTAATTAAGTTTCTTATCAGAATTCCAACCAAAAATAACAAGAAATGTAATAATGATAAGATATCGTGCTCCCTCAAAACAGATTTCCTTTTGTGCTTTATCTCTTGGTACTGTTCTGGCTTGTTTAATTAAAGTATCAGAAATTATTAGACTCAAATTATTTCTTGATCTAGTGCTCAAATTCTCCTGAAAAACTGCTTCTTCTGCCTCAATATTTAAACCTTTATCAGTATGAGGCAGATGAGTTTCCACATGTTTGCAACTGGATTCATGTAATTCAATATAATTTTGGAGGACGATCCTAATTTAGCGGCTAAGTAATTAAGCAAACAAATCAGATTTGGCTACACTGAGCTACCGTGAACGTTTAAATACTCATGTCTCCTCTCCTGTGCTCTTGGATCATCAAAATGAAAAACGTTCATGTGCAAAAAACAAACCTTATGAAATTCTAGCGTGGAGATGTGAAATTCAAAGCAACCTTCTTACTTATTTTTTCATCGGAGGGATAGGGCTCAAAATATCACGAAGTTCAAATCACTAATATAAGTTGTGTTCAAGGAGGGTAGTCATGTCTGTTACAGACTTTATCATAACTGATGAGAAAGTACGCTTACATCACAGCATTGAGAAGGAGAAAACTGTAAGACATATTGGCGATTTCTGTTCCTCATACTCTGTGAAAAAAATTCAGGTTGGAATCTGCTTGCTTCTGGTGGAGCTGTGTGAGAGGTTCACGTTCTTTGAAGTCGTCTGCAACATGATCCCCTTTTGCATGATCAAGCTTGGCTATCACAATTGCCAGGCAGCCATCTTAAACTTGTGTTTTATTGGAACTTCAGTACTTACCCCTGTGTTTGTTGGATGGCTCACTGATGTCTATTTAGGAAGAAACAAACTGGTGTATATTTGCTTGTTTCTACATTTTCTAGGTGAGTGTCCTCTGCTGACTGGAATGTTTTGTGACTTAATTGAGTAGATTTTTGTTAGAATTTTTAGTTTATATTATTTTCACTCTGCTCGTAGCACAAAATGTGATAAATGAAGTAAGAATGTGGTTTCAATGTATTTCATTCTCTGTACCATTTGAAGAATGCTAGTAAGTGTGTGTGTGTGTGTGTGTGTGTGTGTGTTAGAGAATGCTTTGATGCCTATATCATTGCACTTATATTTTACAGTAATTACTCCTTTACATATATATCCTACTCCTTAGAATGCCCTCCCTTCCCAAAACCTTTTTACCTCAAGTCCAAATTCATGACAAATTCCCTCAGAAATGTGAAATTTATTTGCTTCACAACCAAGATGAAATGTGCTAAAAAAAGGTTTTTGAAGTTCATGTAAAATAATTGAGAAATGTTTTTATCCAAAGGTGGTCTTTTAATTAGTCATATACTAATTAAGATTGCATATGATGGTATGATTTCTATATTATTAATTATGATTATATGCTTTAAAAATGAGTAAATTAGACACCACAGTGTGCGTCTTTACATATATATTAATATGTATCTGCAAAGGTTTGGGATCGATTGCGAGAAATGCTGGGAAAATATCAAGTTAGTTTAATAAGGAATAGAGAGCAATTTGAAGAACAGACTAGAATTTTAGACTGAAAAGTTCAAGTTATTCTTCTTAAACAACAAGAAGTCTCTGAAAATATCATGAAAACAACATTTGAGAAATGCTATTCTGCAATACAGGATGGTCAACCACAGTGAGAGATTAAATAGACAGAGATCAGAACATCTCAGGATGATGGTTTAAGCAATAAAGTGCCAATTCAGGAGAGATCAAGTGAAAAGCTATAAAAACTTGGCAACTAAATAAAGGTACAAATGTGATGGGGGTCAAAAATTAGCTCCAAGTTTCTGATCTGAGCAACTTGGGAATATAGCATGCTGTTCACCAATAATGAGAGGTGCAGCCGAAATGAGTGTTGGTAGGAGGACAGATGAGAAAGAGATGGATAGATATCAGGTACTCAACATATCACACAATCTCAGGCAGGTGGTAAATTACCATTCAGAGAATCCATTGGAGTGTAAGTCAAACCTGGAAAGTCCGCAGCTGAAGTTCTGTGGAATAAAAACTAAGGCACTGCATGACAAATAATCACTCAACATTCAACAAATATTTCTTATTGACTACTCTGTACCAGACATTATTCCAGGTCTGGAAATGCAACAGAGAAGAAAGTCATGTGTTCCTGCTAAAGTTGACTTTTTGGTGCAGGGAGAGAGAAAATAAATGAGGAAATAGATGTGATGTCATGTGGCAATGAGTTAGGATGAAAAATAAAGCTGGGTATGGGGACAGGATGGAATGAGTAGTGATGAGGCTGCCACTTGGTACCAAGAAAAAGTTTTCTGATAAGAAGACATTTAAGCAAATCCAAGACTAATTTACTCTGCGTACCTTGGTAACAGGCCACACCAGTAGCATTTGCTGACTTCTTGTTTAACATGGTAATTTCTATCAGTCTAGATTCTGAGGTTAGTCATCAGACAGGATGGAAATCCCAAGTTTGGAATTTGGCAAACAAAAGACTTAAGTCAACTCTACATCCATTCATTTTTTTACGAAAAGTTATTTCTTTGTTGCCCTCTGCTTACAGCTGCCATCAAATTCCAACCAGTCACTAAATATTAGAGGTTATATAAAAACAGTCTCTCCTGTCTGAACTGCTACAACCCTGGCTGAAAAAAATGCAGCTTTCTTCTTTCTGACCATTCCAATGGCCTACTTACTCGGCTGCCAGTTGTCAATCAGTCTCCAGTTCATACTCCATTCTACCAACAACACTGACTTCCTGAACAAATAAATCTCTCTATTGGCTCTATTATCTAAAAAATCAAATCCAAATTTATTAATTTAGCATACAAGAACCTTACCAAGTTCACCTCTCTAGATTTCTCATTCAACATGCAACCCCAACCTTGCTAATTTCTCCTGGCCTCCTTCCCTAGTTTTCTAATCTTATACATGCTCTTCTCTCTTCCTGAAATTGTCACCTTCCCTTATCTTTCCATCCCTTATCCATGATTGGAAAATTCCTGCTATTGTTTCAAGAACCAAATAGCGTTGTTGCTAGCTTCTCTGTGTTCAACCACACCCATATAATACTTATACGATTGCATCCATCACTTTATAACATAATAGTCCACCTGCATGGCTGACTTCTCTGATGGACTCAGCAGTTCCTGGAGAGAAGAGCCAGTGGACCCCCACCACCTAGCAGGGGGTATGACACATCATGGTGCTTCTACAGAGCTACTAAATGCGGGCATACTGATGATGAGATACACAATTGCACACATCACAGAGGAGACTTTTCTTCATATATGTCATAGATTTGTCTTTTTGCTGCCCCATTTTACAACAGATAGAGATAAAGTTTTGATTTAATACAATCAGCCTATTATGACATTTTCTCAAAAGACAGAAGGAAAGTGCCTTTCTAAATTACACAAATATACCATTCAAACTAAAAGTGCCTTGTTCCTAAGTAAATAGTTGCTGCATGAAATAGTTGCCCTGTCCATCCTCTTTGGACATCCCTTTGTCTAGCCAGACCTCACATCACACCTACAGAAGAGAAGACTGAGTGAGTGGTAGAAAGAGAGAAGTTAGTTTCATATCCGGCTAACCTTAAAAGGGAACATTTCAAACTCAATAATTTAAAGGGCTCACCTCACGATAAATGAATCTGTTGCCAAATAGCTCTTCAGTGCATATATTCTTTACATTGTGAAAGCCTCTGTAGGGGAGATGGAAGCATTAGACCAAATTTTTATCTATAAAGAATTTATAATCTAATTGAGAAAACAAACCACATGAAATAACTCTATAAAAATTTATACCAAATAACACTAATGCCAAATTGATAAAATGAAGAGCAAAACGAAGACGGAGGAGTCATTTTTCACTAATCGAATCATCAAAAAAATTAATGATGCTAACTACCATGAATGAAGGTCTTCTCATACAATGATGGTAGGAGATTAACTTGTTGCATTGTTAAAGAACATTTGCCAGTGGTATTAAGAAGCAATAAAAATAGGAATGCCTTTGACTGAGAACTTAGGCTAATAAAGATGTGCACAAAAATTATGTGTCAGAGTATTTTATGGTATTCATTTAAAATAACTGAAAAGGTCTTTTAAAATACATTATGATTAGAATATCACATCATCACTAGAAATCATGTTGGAAAAGTATAAAGGTATTTTAAAAATTGTTCATATTATTTGGTTACATTAAAAAATCAACAGTGTAATCTCAATTTATTTAAGTAAAATATATTTATATATATTTAAGTAAAATATTTTTAAGTAAAATATAAATATTTATAAAATATTTTATTTTATAAAAGTAAAGATGATCTCTGAGTCATGAGATTATGGGCCTTTTGTATTATTCTGAGTGCTTTCCTCTATTTTTCAAATTTTCTGAAATAAGAACGTATTACTTTTGTAATCTGATGGGGGGGAAATGCTATTTCCAAAAAAAAAAAAGTATTTGACTACTTGATGGTAGGAGGTCCAAGAAGAGGGAGATTACAACTGGGTTACTTTATAACATTAGGCAAGCCACTTAACCTCACTGAACCTGTTTCTTTAAAAAAATAAATAACAAAATCTATCCACTCACATCACAAAGTTTTTTCAAGATGAAATATATAGTTCATGAGCATCCTTTGTAAAATATAAAGAGCTTAGCAAAAGCATGGAATTGTACCATAATTTTTATTAGACAAGGAAAGACATCAAATGTGGTCCCCGCAAGGTGGAAGAGAGAAGGATACTCAACCTTATTTTGTCACTTTATGTCCCCTCTCCTTCCAGCTCACACTCCTCTGTCCCCAGCCTTCTCACCCCTGTATGTGGCAAAGAAGGCTCCATCCAGCTGTGTGAGAAATAAGATAAATAAGAAAGACATTACAAGGAGAAAGAGAAGTAGGAAAGAAAAAAAAAAGACTGTGTTCTCTTTAACGATAATAATGTTCTTCTTAAAAGCTTTTATGTAATAGGCTTCCGAGATGTCTGAGATCATGGTGTTTTCTGTCACTCGATTGATTAGGAACAAATAACCTTTATTAACAGTGGTTTTCTCTGGGGGTGGGAATACTAACAGCTTCATTTTGTACACAATGCTTTTCTGAGTTATTTTAATTTTGGCAAAATAAACACGATTTGCTTATACATTCTGGGAGAAAATACAGTTCAAGCTTGAGGAAGAAAAATAACCTAAAACTCTGGATTAGTTAAGACACATATTGAAGGAAATTCTTACAATTAGAAAACATCAGGCTATCCCTGAAATTGCAATGACTAGCATAAACGTTTGGATAAGACAATCACAAAATGATGCCACTGTCAGAGGAAAAACCCTGTTTATTATGTGATTTGGTGATCCAATGGTTCTATGCGACATTTATTCTTTTTTTTCTCCACTTACAGGCACTGCTTTGTTATCTGTGGTGGCTTTTCCCTTGGAAGATTTCTATCTGGGCACTTACCATGCAGTTAACAACATACCAAAAACAGAGCAGCACAGGCTGTTTTACGTAGCACTGTTGACCATTTGCCTTGGCATTGGAGGCATAAGAGCCATCGTCTGTCCACTGGGTGCTTTTGGCCTTCAGGAGTATGGATCACAAAAAACAATGTCTTTTTTTAACTGGTAAGTAGCACTGGCTAGGAGACAAAAGAGGCTTATGACCGTCCTCACTGTTTACTTTCTGATTCCATTTGGGTAGTAGTTGTTCAGTCTTTGTGATGAATTGGGCTAAGTGACGATGGAATGAATCTGTGATGATGATTCAGTCAGTAATCACAGGAGCTTCTAAATCTCATGCAGACCAGTACAGCTTACCAGCACCTTCCCAACACACACGGATACATTTATCCTCCAGGTAAAAAGATTTGAAGTGCCTTGTCCTGCAGAATAGAAGGTGGCTTTGGAACCAAAGAGACCTGGGTGGAAGTCTGGACTCTGCTTAACACAAGCTGACTGACCTTGACCTAGTCATGTATTCTCTACTTCAGTTTATTCATTTCTGAAGGGGGATAATACCTCTTCTCCAGTTTTATTAGAGGTAACACCATGTGTACTGCTGGCAAAGAACTTGGCACATAGTAAGTGATCAAAAAAAGGTAGCTGTTAGCATGTCTGTATTGTAGTAGACTAATTTGGGAGAAATTATAAATTTCTAGGCCAATGCAGAGAGAAGATGCACAGAGGAAAGAAGTATTTAACAATTTGTTAAAACATCACCCAGCATCTCTGTTTCTCACCCAGTTCGCTCCCAACACCTAAAAGAGTTTATATTCCATGAAAATCAAACAGCCTTCCTGTGAATCTTTGCCTCTCCCAATGAGTTCTTATGGAGTTCGTCAGTTTTTGTGTTTTTTAAGGAAACAATTTATATTACCAAATACAAATTCAAGAAAAAAAATTAATATGTGGATCTTAAGGGAGGGTAGTTGAGCATTTAGTATAAAACTTCTTTGTTGTTGTTGTTATCTATCAGTGGATGTCAAACAGATGTGAGCTACACTGTCCATTTTCAGAGTAAATAGTGTCTATATGTATATGTATAGGCATCTGTAGCTCTCCGAGGCCGTTCTTCTTTTCTCTTTCTTTTTCTTTCTCTTGCTCCCCTTTTTTCTTTCTCTAATGATATTAATATTATAAAGCACTCAGCCCTATTTTGGATTAAGTCCTAATGTCAGAGAACAATGCAGTCTTACCAAAGGTAGAAGGGACTCTTTACTTCCTTGCAGCAAATTCTGCCTCCTTGACCTGCCCAAAGGAGAAAGAAAAATCCTTCTTTTTTATTCTATTCGGAGGTTTTAATCCTTAATTAGCAACATCATTTTGATTAAATAAGACTCTGGAGGATTAAGACTGGAGAGCAATCAGTTGTTCTGAAAGATAGCTCTGGAGAATTTATTGTACTGTGGTCTTAGTCATTCAGAGTTGTGTTTAATCAAAGTGACATTTCTCAGTGTTGATTACAAAGGAGACATTATATGAATGAAATATTTCCTTTGGGAAACAGAGGGGACTCCCACTGGGTCCGTGCTTTAGGGCTTCAGGAAGGGGGATGGGGAATGGGGAGAAAATGAATTTCTGCAGCTGTAAGGAACCAGGCCAAATTGAGGATGAGCACATTTAGATTTTTAAAAATTATTTTCCAATTTCACTAAATAGCCCAGTATTTTAAAAATTTAAAGTTAAAGCATCCAGAAATGTGTATAAAGAATCAGGGTGTTATTCTTTAATGTGATAAAAGAACTGGATGATAAGCTCCTTGAAGGCTGAATCTGGTTGTTTTACCTTTTTTTATTTTTCCAGTTTAAATACTAAACTACAGGCCAACTTTTATGAATGTTCACTTACCTTACTGTAGTTTATAGCAACGAATGCTGATTCCATTCCTGTACACAGTGCAGGGGCTGGTGACAAGATGGACAGAGACTCCACTGGGCAACCAGACAGCTGGCAGAATCCTGGCTCTATCACTTAGGAGTTTTGTGGTCTTTGGCAAGTTCCTTAATTCCTCAGAGCCCCAGGCTCCTCATCCACCAAGTGGGAATATCTTGGAAAGCTATTGTATCACTTATACATAAAGTATCCTAGCATATTATAGGTATTCAAATTATGATCACTATTGTTATGATTATTGCTAAATCATGGATAAGCCATCAGCTGAAACCATTGTCTAAATGCTAGGAAAGAGGGGACCCATTTAGGGAGGTCATCTTGGAAAGGAGCAGTTTATTAATGCATAATCTATGTCTTCCAGTCAATGCCTCTAGATATTAGCCTGGTAAATATAATGAATTTCAGCCGTGCCTTTAGAAAACAACATACCCCTTGAATCTGTAACTACTTGAAGGCTGCATTCAGTTCTATTTGCAGCACAGATGTCAGATGTTCATAGTTACAGGACCTTTAATGAGATGTGTCATTGCTTCTGTACCACCTAAAGCTTCCCAGTGAGCATGTTAAGTAGCATAGACTGGAAGTCTCAGGCACTGAAAACACCACTTCCGAGTAAAGCTGCCAAATATAGGTGAGAAAACCACTCCTAGCCAACATTACCATCTGGTACTGGATCTTCCTCAACTAATGCACCTCACTGCAAAAATAAAGCTAAACTCCCTGAAATCAAGAGACATAATAATCTGCCAACATCCTTGTGCCATTATCCAGATCAGAACCTGGCTTTCCACATATTCCAAAAGCTGAGATGGCCAATTAAGAATAGCCAGACTGGAGATCACCTAGGTAAATACACCTGTGCAGATTCTTTTCTGGAAGCAAAAAGAAGGAGAATAATGAAGTCTGTTCCTGGCCACAATTTTAAATTCTACCACAATTAACCTCAAATCTTGCTTCTGCATTTCTCTACTTTCTTCACCTGATAATTTGCATCCTATCTGCATATCACAGTCTGTTGCTAAGGGGTTACTAGGGTGAATTATATACATGATTAAAAGCCCAAGTAGAATATTGGTAAAGTTCTTGAAAAAAGTCTGGAGACTGACTTATTTCACCCCAGAAATGTTGACTATCTGGTACTCAAATTGACTCTACGTGGTATCTGTCTCAAACTGAAATATTCTGATTTTAACACTTCCTCAAATTAAATATATTTTATCTTAGAGAAGCACTAGAGGTAAAAATATATGATCCCACAGCATTTTTCCAGAATCTATTTTAATATTCACAAGAACACTGAGAACAATGATTGTTAATCCTAGGTGCACATTAAAGCCACCTGAGGATTCTTTTTTAAAAAGTACAAATGCCTGGGTCCTGCCACCAAAGATTCTGACTACATTGGTTAGAGGCAGGACCCAGGGACCAGGATTTTTTTTAAGCTGCCCAAGTAGAGTTGAGAACCACTGTTCTAACGCAGTGTTGCTGATTTTAATTATCACTTGAGAGCCTTGTTGAAAATGTTTCCCAGGTCCCACCTCGAACCTCCTAGATCAGAATTTCCTGGGAGGACAGGTGGGAAATGCATATTTTAAACAAGTACTGTCTTACTCTATTCAGGCTGCAATAACAAATCAGCATAGATTGGCTGGCTTATAAACAATAGAAATTTATTTTTCACAGCTCTGGAGGCCAGAATTCTGAGATCAGCGTTCTGATGAGTGTTCCCTTCCTGGCTGGAAGACTGCTGGCTTCTTACTGTGTCTTCACATAGTGGAAACGGCAAAGGAGCTCTAGGAGGTCTCTTTTACAAGGGAACTAATCCCATTCAGAAAGTCACCACCTCTATGATCAAAAGCCCCACCTCCCAAATACACCGCTCCCTAATACCACTGTTACAGGAGGTATATAACACCTAATACCAAGTTATGATTTCAACATGAAATTTGAGGGGACACAAATATTCCTACCATATCAAGTACTTCAGGTGATTCAGAATATCAATCAAAGTTTGAGAACAATTCCAGAGCCATAAGGAAAGTCTAGTGATGCCTTTGAAAAGAAATGAAACTAACCATTGATTGAACCCACTACTGTGTTTCAGACTGCTTTGGAACTTTTTGACAATTTTATAGCAATTATCATCACATTTAGAAATCTACCTGATTGAGAAATTCAACATAATTCTGAAAAGAGAGAGGAAAAAATATAAATCTACCTATATTCTTCAATCGTAAAATCATAATTTATAAGGTACATTTCAGCGAACAAAATCAAAGCAGTTCATGAAATAATCTTATTAATACTCAAAATGTCCTTTGAGTTACATGCTGAGGAGTAGTAGCTTGTAAATAGCTTTGAAAAAATCACAGACCTTCCCAAATTCTATTTGCACTGGCTCTAGCCAAGTTTAACAAATGCTACCCTCTCACCCTAATAACAACAAGCACTTCCTTCTTTTCCTTTGTGATCTGAGCTCACTGCAACCTCCATCTCCCGGGTTCAAGCAATTCTCCTGCCTCAGCTTCCCAAGTAGCTGGGATTACAGGCGCATACCACCACGCCCGGCTAGTTTTTTGTATTTTAGTAGAGATGGGGTTTCACCATGTTGCCCAGGCTGTTCTCGAATCCCTGAGCTTAGGCAATCCGCCCGCCTTGGCCTCCACAGTGCCGGGATTACAGGCGTGAGCCACTGCGCCGGGCGCATGTTCTCTTTTAAGCTTGAAAGATACATGAGTCAGGACAATTGTTAAAATTAGGGTGTTGGCCAGGCACACACCTGAATCCCTAGGCTCTGGGAGGCCTAGGAAGGAGGATCACTCAAGGCCAGGGGTTTGAGACAAGCCTGAGTAACCCCATCTCTACCAAAAAAAATTTTTTTTAAATTAGCCAGACATGGCGGGGTGAGCCTGTAGTTGCATGTGCTTGAGAGACTGAGACTCAGAAAGTGAGGAGCTTAAGCTCAGGAGGCTGAGATTACAGTGAGCTATGAACACCCTGCACCAGTCCAGCCTGGGTGACAGAGTGAGACCCTATCTCAAAAAAATAAAAATAAAAAGACGGGGAGTGGGTGGGGGTTGTTGGCAAAAGAATGAGGGAATGGGAAAGGAGGGAAAGGGAATGAAACAGGTTAAAGAGTAAGAGAAGTAGGAAGAGCTTGGGAGAGAGAGTAAAGCAGTCCCCCAAATTTTTAAATTAAAAACTCAACTTCTTCAATCCTAATGTCTAGTTACCCAAATCAATATTTTATTGTCTTTAATAGCTCTGCTGGAAAAAAATATGTATTCACAGATAAAAAGGAACTCTAAAGTTTCTGTTTTTCCTCTTCTTTCTCCAAATATTTGGCTACCAGAGTATTCTTTGAAGTACCTCAGTGGCCAATGGCTATGCTAAAAGAAGCAATGATTGACAACAGCCATCCACCATGAAATCGGTGCCCAAGTATTTTATTTCACTGACTCCTCTAAACAGTTCAGTTTTATCCCATTGAAGAGTCACAAATCCCCTGGAAAATTATCTGAATATTGATCAATGTAGAATAAAATACTTTCTCTGGAATATTTAAATGGTCCACTAATGCTATGAAGACCTGAAACTTACAGAAAATTTGCCTCCCTTCTTTGATACTGCCTCAGGTTAGGAAAGACCATTTTGAATAATTTCTCTTCAAATCACCAAAAGTAAACATGAAGCACATCAAAACTGGCCAGTCTAAGAAATGACAAAATATTTGAGTAATTTAAATGTATTACTAAATTAATTAAGTGAATGTTTAAAATAATCTCGTAAGGATTGCTGAGTTTTGCAGCCACGATTTCTCTCATTTGTATTCAATACCATACAATCATGAAGACAAAAAAATTACCACTTATATATACTCCCAATTATTTGCAGTTCCCAGTCTGTATTTAAAAGTAGACTAAAGAAACATATTTTTACTGCTGCTTTCAATTTTCCTTAATCACTGGTATTTGTTTTGCTTTAGTGCTTTGCTCTCTGACTTTTTGTGTGAGAGGTGCTTTATAAATTCAATTTGCTAGTGAGCTATGAGATGAAAGGAGTCTTAATGGTAAGTTTGAAGACTGTGGGTTTTTATTTCTTTTTTTTTTTTTTTGTAGATGATACATATACAATTTCACCCTTAATTATCTGTAGCTTGTCCTGTCCATGGATCAACAAAGATATATATAAAACATGCCTGTACTAGGTAATTCTTTCAGAAAATTACACAATCAAATACGTTGGGTGACATTTGTTAAAATACATTTAGTACTTCATGTAAAATCTCTTCCTAGACATAAATATTCAGCACTATAATTTTTTGGTTTCTAACTACTTTTCACAAGATTTAAGTCTTGGAATAATTGTAATTTTCCTTGACCCTCTTTAGAGCAATGCAGTTTACATCACCGTGTGGTACACTGAAGAGTCACACAGTGTTCTCTTAGATTTTCTCAACAATGCTTAACATTTTAAAAAGAGTTTCCTAAAGACTGAAAGCACTGTAACAGTACTTTTGGCTCCAGATTCTCTGTGTTGCTACAGCCACAAGTCAAGTGTACGGCTTGCAGCAGCATGAAAGGATAACCTGTGGCTGAGCCTAGGGACTCCATCCAGTTGTCCTAGAAAATTATAACTTTTTGTACCTCACCTACCTTGTGATAAATACATTTCCATTAGTGGATCACAGTAAATCAGTTTGCTCAATGTGGTCATGTTTGATGTTCTATTACTTTTCTAGGCCAATTATTGAGAGGTTTTAGTTTTTTTTTTTTTTAAATATTGTGTTTGTTTGATTAATTGATTTTTATGAGATGCTGTATTATTAATCTGTTATTTAATCTCCATTTATTTTCAACCTAGTACTGTGCTAGGTCTCATGGAGATAAAGAAATGAAGAATAAAATCTTACCATCAGGGAGCTTCACAATCTATATATGAAAAGCAAAACTGACAAAAATGAAATAATTGAATAATGAGTATTTGCTTTAGAAGTTCAGAAAAGAAGCTGGGTGTAGTGGCTCCTGTTTCTAGTCCAGCACTTTGGGAGGCCAAGGCAAGTGGATTGCTTGAGCTCAGGAGTTCAAGACCAGCCTGGGCAAAATGGCAAAACCCCATCTCTACAAGAAATACAAAAAAATTAGCTAGGCATGGCGGTGTGCACCTGTGGTCCCATATACTTGGGAGGCTGAGGCAATAGGATCACTTGAGCCCAAGAGATCAAGGCTGCAGTGAGTCAAGGTCATGCTACTGCACTCCAGCTTGGTCAACAGAGTGAGATAATGTCTCAAAAAAATTTTACAGAAGAGAAGAAGCAGAATATTCAAGAAAGTATTTAATGAAGGAAAAGAGACTGAATATAGGACTTTAAAAGTGAGACAGGGCAAGCCAAGAAATAGGACAAGTTAAGGAGACAAACATGGGTAGGTCTGTTTCTCAGACAGTGAGGAGACTAGCTCAACTTGACACATGTTCTTTCCAAACACATATCACATATCTATCCACTTCTATCTCTTTCCTTTGCTACCACCATGGCCCAGTTTGCTCTTAGCTCTCATCCAGACTTAAAATAGCTGCGATTTTCTCCCTACCTTGCACCATCTGCAATTCATGGAACTGACACAATAATCTTTCCACTGAAAACAAGATCTATATGAGCCCCCTGCTCAATTCCCTTCAAATGGCTTCCCAATGCACTGAAAATAAAAACCAGACTTCTTGCCATGAACTTCAAGGCCCTAAATGACCTGGACCACATTTCCTGCTTTATCTTTTCTTCTAATATTTTATTCCTTAATCACTGTATTAGTCCATTTTCATGCTGCTGATAAAGACATACCCAAGACTGGGAAATTTACAAAAGAAAGAGGTTTAATTTGACTTGAAGTTCCATGTGGCTGGAGAAGCCTCATAATAATGGTGGAAGGCAAGAAGGAGCAAGTCATGTCTTACATAGATGGCAGCAAGCAAAGAGAGAGCTTGTGCAGAGAAACACCCATTTTTAAAACCACCAGATCTTGTAAGACCTATTCACTATCATGAGAACAGCATGAGAAAGACCTGCCCCCATGATTCTATCATCTCCCACCTGGTCCCTCCCACAACATGTGGCAAATATGGGAGCTACAAGATGAAATTTGGGTGGGGACACAAAGCCAAACCATACCATTCTGCCCCCAGCCCCTCCCAAATCTCATATCTTCATATTTCAAAACCAATCATGCCTTTCCAACAGTCCCCCAAAGTATCAACTCATTTCAGCATTAACTCAAAAGTCCACAGTCCAAAGTCTCATCTGAGACAGAGCAAGTCTCTTCCACCTATGAGCCTGTAAAATCAAAAGCAAGTTAGTTACTTCCTAGATACAATGGGGGTACAGGTATTGGGTAAATATAGCCATTCCAAATGGGAGAAATTAGCCGAAACAAAGGGGCTACAGGCCCAATGGAAGTCCAAAATCCAGCAAGGCAGTCAAATCTCAAACCTCCAAAATGATCTCCTTTGACTCCATGTCTCATATTTAGGTCATGCTAATGCAAGAGGTGGGTTCCCATGGTCTTCAGCAGCTCTGCCCCTGTGGCTTTGCAGGGTGCAGCTTCCCTTCTAGCTGCCTTCATGGACTGGCATTGAATGTCTGTGACTTTTCCAGGCACACGGTGCAAGCTGTCAGTGGATCTATCACTCTGGGATCTGGAGGACGGCGGTTCTCTTCTCACAGCTCCACTAGGCATTGCCCCAGTAGGAACTCTGTGTGGGGGCTCTGACCTCACATTTCTGTTCCACACTGCCCCAGCAGAGGTTGTCCACAACGGCCCTGCCCCTGCAGCAAACTTCTGCATCCAGGTGTTTCCATACATCTTCTGAAATCTAGGTGGAGGTTCCCAAACCTCAGTTCTTGACCTCTGTGCATCTACAGGCTCAACACCACATGGAAGCTGCCAAGGCTTGGGGTTTCCAACCTCTGAAACAGCAGCCTGAGCTGTATCTTGGCCCCTTTCAGTTATGGCTGGAGCAGCTGGGACACAGGGCACCAAGTCCCTAAACTACACACAGCACAGGAACCTGGACCTGGCCCACAAAACCATTTTTGCCTCCAAGGACTCTGGGCCTGTGATGGGAGAGGCTGCCATGAAGACCTCTGACATGCCCTGGAGACATTTTCCCCATTGTCTTGGGGATTAGCATTTGGTTCCTTGTTACTTATGCAAATTTCTTCAGCAGGCTTGAATTTCTCCTCGGAAAATGGGATTTTCTTTTCTATTGCATTGTCAAGCTGCAAATTTTCCAAACTTTTATGCTCTGCTTCCCTTATAAAACTGAATGCCTTTAACAGCACCCAAGTCACCGCTTGAAAGTTTTGCTGCTTATAAGTTTTTTCTGCCAGATGCCCTAAATCTTCTCTCTCAGGTTCAAAGTTCCACAAATCTCTAGGGCAGGGGCAAAATGCTGCCAGTCTCTGTTAAAACATAACAAGAGTCACCTTTGCTCCAGTTCCAAAGTTTCTCATCTCCATCTGAGACCACCTCAACCTGGATTTCAGTGTCCATGTCATTGTCAGCATTTTGGTCAAAGCTATTCAACAAGTCTCTAGGGCGTTCCAGACTTTCCTACATTTTCCTGTCTTCTGAGCCCTCCAAACTGTTCCAACCTCTGCCTGTTACCGAGTTCCAAAGTCACTTCCACATTTGCAGGTATCTTTTCAGCAGTGCCCCACTCTACTGGTACCAATTTACTGTATTAGTCTGCTTTCACACTGCTGATAAAGACATAACTGAGACTCAGCAACTTACAAAAGAAAGAGGTTTAACTGGACTTACAGTTACACATGGCTGGAGAGGCCTCACAATCATGGGGGAAGGCAAGGAGGAGCAAATCACATCTTACACAGATGACAGCAGGCAAAGAGGGAGCTGTGCAGAGAAACTCCCATTTTTAAAACCATCATATCTTGTTAGACCCATTTGCTATCATGAGAGCATCACAGGAAAGACCCGCCCCCATGATTCAATCATCTCCAGTTGGGTCCCTCCCACAACATGCGGGAATTATGGGAGCTACAAGCTGAGATTTGGATGGGGACACAGAGCCAAACCATATCATTCACTATGCTCCAACTTCACTGCTTTTTTTGTTCCTGAAATCAGGGTTGGAGAAAAACGAACATTTGATATGATGACATTTGCTTAGCACCATGTAGTTATAATCCATGTTCTTCATTTAATGTTCTTCATTAAAATTCTTACCAAAAAACCTTATTTAGAGGGTGTGATTCCAATTTTTAAAATTCCAGAAAGTAGAAGATCACAGACCATGTGATTTTCAGATTTTGTGACTCTAACTCATGTCTTTGGACTACCATTCTGAAGAGGAAGGACAACATTTATAGTTAATGATTGATATATAAAATGTGATGAGAGGAATGAAAGTTAATTTCAATTGTTAAAGGCTAGATTAACAAGAAAATGAAAGTGTCATGAAATTGATAACCGCAAAGATGCAGAAAGAAGTATTAACAGGATATTTAGCCCGATTAGCCCTGTACCAGGATGATGACTTCTGCTCATGGCTCTACAAGCAACACAGCTGTGTGAATGTGGATGAGTCATTTCAGTTTTCCAAGTTCAGAGTTCTTCTCCGAAAGAGAGGGAGAAAAGTTTCTGACCTCAGTTTAGGCAATGGTTTCTGAGAAACAATTCTAAAAGGACGATCTGTGGAAAAAAATTAGAATAGGACTTCATCACAATTAAGAATTTCTGCTTTTCAAAAGACACTTTTTATAGAATAAAAAGACAAGCCACAGGCTGGGAGAAAATACTTACGAATCACATAATTGAGGAAGGACTTGTAGCCAGAATACATAAGGACAGAAACTTCACCAAAGAAGATATGCAGATGATCAATAAGCACATGAAAAGATGCTCAATATCATTAGCCATTAGGGAAATGCAAAATAAAACCACCATCATATATCAGTACACATGTACTATACCAAGTT
This sequence comes from Macaca thibetana thibetana, assembly GCF_024542745.1. NCBI lineage: Eukaryota > Metazoa > Chordata > Mammalia > Primates > Cercopithecidae > Macaca > Macaca thibetana. The sequence continues at coordinate 16,494,723 of NC_065588.1, read as the reverse complement.
TTGGCAGGGATATGAAGAGATGAGAACTCTCATACACATGTGGTGATAATGTAAAATGTTACAACTACTTAAAAACTATTTGAAATTTTCTTAAAATATTAAATATACATCTATCATATATCACCCAGCCATTACACTCCTAGGTTTTACCCAAGAGAAATTAATGTCTATGTCTGTTCAAAGGCTTGTACATGAATGTTCTTAACAGCATTATTTGCAATAGCAATAAGCTGAAAAATGTCTATTAACAGTAAATGCATAAACAAACACTGGTACATTTACATAATGGAATAGTACTTGGCAATAAAGAGGAATGGATACAGATAAATACATTAACATGGATGAATCTCAAAATAATTATGCCAAGTGAAAGAAGCCAGATTTGAAAATACAGATGATTTAATATTTAAAAAAGAATCTATGAATTGCAAACTAATTTATAGTGGCAGAAAAAAGATCGGTGGTTGCCTAGAGACGAGGAAGGGGAAATGAGAAGGGGCAGGGTTCAGAAGGGTGACAAGGGACATGACGGAGCTTTAGAGGCAATGGATATGTTTGTTATCTTGAATGTGGTAATTATTTTGTGTGTGCATATATATTCAAACCTTACAAAATTGCACACTTCAAATATATGCAGTTTATTGCATCTCAATTATATCTCAATAAAGCTCTTTAAAAAAAAAGCAGGAGAAAAGAAAGTAACAGTAACCAAGACACTGGTATTGACATAAGGACAGATCAGTGGAACAGAACTGAGAGTCAGAAAATACACCTACATTTGTACGGTCAATTGATTTTCAACAAAAGTGTCAAAAAATCATTGAGGAAAAGATCATGTTCTCAATAAATTATACTGTAAAAACTGAATATCCATATAGGGTATCCATGACACCCTACTGAAAAATTAATTCAAATTAGATTAACTTTATATGAGATCAAAACCCATAACAGTGATTTTTTTGAAAAAACACAGGGGAAAATACTTGTGACTAAGGCTTAGAAACTATTCTTTACATAGGATACAAAAAGTATGAACCAATAAAGATAAAAAATGATAGAACGAAATTTACTAAACTTTTAAACTTTTGCTTATCAAAAGACATCATTGAGAAAAGGAAAAGGAAAACCCCATATTATAAGAAAGCATTTGTAGAACATGTATCTGACAGATGACATGCATCCAAAATATATGAAGACCTTTGACAAATCAATGATAGGAAAAGAAACTGTCCAATTAAAAAAAAAAAAATAGAGGATCTCCAATATTAGCCAATACAAGAAGAGCCCTAATTCTCCCAGGTACTTCCTCTTACATCAAAAAAACCCAAACCTAACACAACAAATGGACATAGGGAGATTTCAAAAGGTAGAAAGAAGACAATCTCTTCCTAGGGGCCTTGGAACTTGAGGAAGGACTACAATGAGTTTCCTGGGTTTTCTTTTTGTTATCAGTGGGGCTATAGAGAAACCTAGAACCTGGAACCAGGTACAGATGGGTGAGAGCAAAGGTGTGGCAAGGAATGGGCAGCTCCAAAAAAGTCCTGCTCCCCTTACTCAAAGTTCTAGGAAAAAGGTAGACTAATATAGGTGAAAATGTTTTTGACAACATCTGTCCTTCTCTAGCCAAACACTATTAAAAACACTGCCTCCCCTGCATACTGCTGGTCCAATAGTGTCAGCAGACATGAGCGAGAATCTAATATTTTACATAAACACTCGGAGAATCAGACCGGAACACTCTGATTCCCAAGTTGGGTGGTGTTGCTGAGGCCAAGTGAGGAGCCTGTCTTTCATCTCCTGCCCAGCAGAAACTGGAAGTGCTCTAATTTACCCTCCTGGGCAGTGTCAGCTGGGTACAGCAGAGAGCTGAGCCTCCACTCCCAACCAGAAAGTATGCAGCAAGGCTAGTCTCCAATTAATTAGCAGTAATATTCCATGTCTTCAATTATTCTTCCCTCCCCCTCCCCCCAGCTTACTTTGTCATAGTCTCCTGTGTGATGGAGGAAATAATCTTAGTTAAAATTCAACTCTCCACATATTCCATTATTGTACTCACACAACAAGTCTGGAGAAAAATGCAAAATTATACTATATCCACATTAAGTTCATGACCACCAAACTTGTTCCTTATCACTGCCTAGCAAGTATATGATGTCCAGTCAATTTCTCTCCTCCTTTAAAGTACTATTTCTAGACATTTTCTTTCTTCTCAAAACTTCAATATTCCCTTTCCATAGCCAGTTTTACCTGTTGTCTTTACTTCTTTTACGTAGAAGAAATAGAGGGAAATAAGGGAAAGAAGGAGGGAGGAAGGCGGGAAGGGAGGGAGGAAGGCAGGGAGGGAGGGAGGAAGGCAGGGAGGGAGGGAGGGAGGAAAGAAAGGAAGGGAGGAAGGAAGAAAGGAAGGAAGGAAGGAAAGGAAGGAAGGGAGGGAGGGAAGGAGGGAGGGAAAGAATGAAGGAAAGGAAAAAGGAAATGAGAGGGGAGGCGAGGCGGGGTGGGGTGGGGAGGGCGGGGCGAGGTGAGGAATCATTTAGAAGATTTGCAGCCTGGGCAACACGGTGAGACCTCATCTCTACTAAAAATAAATTAGCAGGTATGGTAGTGCGTGCTTGTGCTCCCAGGTACTAGACAGAAGTTGAGGCAGTAGGACTGCTTCAGCCTGGGAGGTCAAAGCTGCAGTGAGCCATGACTGCATCACTGCATTCCAGCCTGGGTGACAGAGTAAGACGTTGTGGGAAAAAAAAGAAGTGGAGGGAGGGGGGGGGGGGGGGGGGGAGGGGGGGGAGGGGGGGGGGGGGGGGGGGGGGGGGGGGGGGGGGGAGGGGGGGAGGGAGAGAGAGAGAGATCGATCGTGGGAAGGGAAAACACAAAGAAGATATGGTGGACATGCCCCAGGATGACCCCCAGTGGACCACATGCTTGTTTGGACCCATCCCCCTGAGTGTGGGCAGAACCTGTAACCTGATTCTAAACAGTAGAATATTGGAAAGATTTTGGAATATCACTCCCCTAATTATGTTATATGGCAAAGGTGAAAGAATTTTGCAGAGATAATTGAGGTTTCTCATCAGCTGATTTCAGTTATCAGAGCCCAGATTATACCGGGTGGGTCTCATCTAATCACATAAACCCTTTAAATTTTAATGATAGTGTAAGTGTACTAAGACTTATCTGATGGTGCTTGCACAACTGAAACACTTAAAAAAACTAATATGTATATAAGTTATATATGTAAATGAGTAAATTTTATTGTATTTAATTTTACCTCAATCTTTAAAGTAAAAGTTAAGATCTCTTCTTTGCGATGGGATTCTAATGGCAAGATTTAGACCCAGTGAACAGTTGAGAGGTAGAGATGATGTTCCCAGAACTTGCAAACCAGACTACTAGGGTAGGTACCTCTCTGTGATACTAATCATTGGGAAGAAAAATGGAAAGTTTTATTCAAATGTCACTCATTTCTTCAGTTACATGCCTATTCTAAGTGTAACCCAGATATTCCTGAGTATTCTGTTTTCCTATACTTTGAAAACTGGAATATACAGGAAGAATTAACTTTTTAATCTTTCCAGTTTCATTAGGGGTATTTGAATGATTAAGTGTTGTCTACAGCTTCTTTAGTACCACAATGCTACAGAGACTGTATGGCCTGCAAAGCCTAAAATATTTACTGTCTATCCAGCCCTTTATAGAAAAACTTCGCCAACCTCTGATTTAGATGAAAGAGAGCACATTCTTTCTGTGTCGATTCTAAACAAGGATAAAACAAAGATAATGAAACTGGTTAAGTCAGGGCTGATGTTTACACACTTGTTAAGAAATCTGATAAACAATATTTGCAAAATTGGGTTCAGTTAACATGTCATCGTTTCGTAGTTTACATTTGAATAGAAGCATTAAAATTAGCAATAGTTGTCTAAAGCGATTCAATGGTATTTTTATTTTTGTCTGTCTGTATACCCCAGGTTTTATTGGCTCATGAACCTAAATGCAACCATTGTGTTTCTGGGAATATCTTACATCCAGCACTCACAGGCCTGGGCCCTTGTTTTACTTATTCCTTTTATGTCTACACTTACGGCTCTGATAACTCTTCATATGATATACTACAACCTAATTTATCAGTCAGAAAAACGTAAGTAAATTATACTTTACATTAATTTCTGGGTTTATATTGTTTTCTTGACAGATCTTCTTTCTCTTTGATTCTTTATAACTTCTCTTTCAACTCGGAATTTGAAAATTGTGTCTGTCATTACCCTTGATAAAGCAATGGTCTCCAAGAATATTTTTAAGTAAATATTAAGACTGCTTCTTTGCAATGGGATTCTAATGGCAAGATTTAGATCCAATGAAAAGTTTAGAGGTAGAGATTCCTCTTCTCCCCATCTTCCTTTCTTTCCATGGTTAAAAAAGTTTTAATAATGGAATATCTTACACATAAACAAAAGTAGTTAAAGATTATACCTGAACTCACTTGGGTAGCTCTGAGCTTCAGCAATTATCAACTCATCTTCACTCATTTTTTCTTCTTCTTACCCAGGTAATTTTCAAGCAAAAACTAAATATTATAGCATTTCTTATTCGTGTATTTTGTTATATTTATTTATATGTAATATATTATGTAGGTGTATACATAAAAGTTAAATTCCATTTGAAAAACATAACCACAATGTCATTATCAATCTCTGTCTCTGTCACACACACCCACATATGTGTTTGTGGAGGAAGAAGATTTCTTAACACCATCAAATGTCTGGTCACTGTTAAAATCTCCCTGATTGTTTCCTTTTTGAAATTTTTTTTTTTTTTTAATAATTTGTTCAAATCAAATCCAAAAAAGGTTTAAACATTCCAAATGCCAGATATGTCCCATAAACTATACATTATATATATATATATTCCCCATGCATCTGTATCTCTATTTATTATTATTATTTATATATATATATTTTTGAGACGGAGTCTTGCTCTGTTGCCCAGGGTGGAGTGCAGTGGCTCGATCTCGGCTCACTGCAAGCTCCACCTCCCGGGTTCACACCATTCTCTTGCCTCAGCCTCCTGAGTAGCTGGGACTACAGGTGCCCACCACACGCCCGACTAATTTCTTGTATTTTTAGTAGGCATGGGGTTTCACTGTGTTAGCCATGATGGTCTCAATCTCCTGACCTCCTGATCCCCTGACCTCGTGATCCACCCGCCTCGGCCTCCAAAGTACTGGGATTACAGGCATGAGCCACCACGCCTGGCCCCTAATTTATCAGTTTTAAAAAGAAATCGTAACATTTCTTAGAGTATTTCCCGTAGTCTGGATTTTGTGAATTGCATCCGCATAGAGCTTTCCCTCTGTATTTCCTGTAAATTTTCTTTTTTTTTTATTATTATACTTTAAATTCTAGGGTACATGTGCACAATGTGCAGGTTTGTTACATATGTATACATGTGCCATATTGGTGTGCTGCACCCATTAACTCATCATTTACATTAGGTATATCTCCTAATACTATCCCTCCCCCCTCCCCCCACCCCACGACAGGCCCTGGTGTGTCGTGTTCCCCTTCCTGTGTCCAAGTGTTCTCATTGATCAATGCCCATCTATGAGTGAGAACATGCGGTGTTTGGTTTTTTGTCCTTGCGATAGTTTGCTGAGAATGATAGTTTCCAGCTGCATCCATGTCCCTACAAAGGACATGAACTCATCCTTTTTTATGGCTGCATAGTATTCCATGGTGTATATGTGCCACATTTTCTTAATCCAGTCTATCACTGATGGACATTTGGGTGCCGCAATAAACATATGTGTGCATGTGTCTTTATAGCAGCATGATTTATAATCCTTTGGGTATATACCCAGTAATGGGATGGCTGGGTCAAATGGTATTTCTAGTTCTAGATCCTGGAGGAATCACCACACTGTCTTCCACAATGCTAGAACTAGTTTACAGTCCCACCAACAGTGTAAAAGTGTTCCTACTTCTTCACATCCTCTCCAGCACCTGTTGTTTCTTGACTTTTTAATGATTGCCATTCTAACTGGTGTGAGATGGTATCTCATTATGGTTTTGATTTGCGTTTCTCTGATGGCCAGTGATGATGAGCATTTTTTCATGTGTGTGTTGGCTGCACAAATGTCTTCTTTTGAGAAGTGTCTGCTCATATCCTTCACTCACTTTTTGAGGGGGTGTTTTTTCTTGTAACTTTGTTTGAGTTCTTTGTAGATTCTGGATATTAGCCCTTTGTCAGATAAGCAGATTGCAAAAATTTTTTCCCATTCTGTAGGTTACCTGTTCACTCGGATGGTAGTTTCTTTTGCTGTGCAGAAGCTCTTTAGTTTAATTAGATCCCATTTGTCAATTTTGGCTTTTGTTGCCATTGCTTTTGGTGTTTTAGTCATGAAGTCCTTGCCCATGCCTATGTCCTGAATGGTATTGCCTAGGTTTTCTTCTAGGGTTGTTTATGGTTTTAGGTCTAACATTTATGTCTTTAATCCATCTTGAATTAATTTTTGTATAAGGTGTAAGTAAGGGATCAAGTTTCAGGTTTCTGCATATGGCTACCCAATTTTCCCAGCACCATTTATTAAATAAGGAATCCTTTCCCCATTTCTTGTTTTTGTCATATTTGTCAAATGTCACATGGTTGTAGACGTGTGTTATTATTTCTGAGGGTTCTGTTCTGTTCCATTGGTCTATATCTCTGTTTTGGTATGAGTACCATGCTGTTTTGGTTACTATAGCCTTGCAGTATAGTTTGAACTCAGGTAGCGTGATGCCTCCAGCTTTGTTCTTTTAGCTTAGAATTGTCTTGGCAATGCAGGCTCTTTTTTGGTTCCATATTAACTTTAAAGTGTTTTTTTCCAGTTCTGTGAAGAAAGTCATTGGTAGCTTGATGGGGGTGGCATTGAATCTATAAATTACCTTGGGCAGTATGGCCATTTGCACGATACTGATTCTTCCTATCCATGAGCATGGTATGTTCTTCCATTTGTTTGTGTCCTCTTTTATTTCACTGAGCAGTGGTTTGTAGTTCTCCTTGAAGAGGTCCTTCACATCCCTTGTAAGTTGGATTCCTAGGTATTTTATTCTCTTTGAAGCAATTGTGAATGGGAGTTCACTCATGATTTGGCTCTCTGTCTGTCTGTTACTGGTGTATAAGAATGCTTGTGAGTTTTGCACATTAATTTTGTATCCTGAGACTTTGCTGAAGTTGCTTATCAGCTTAAGGAGATTTTGGGCTGAGACGATGGGGTTTTCTAAATATACAATCATGTCAACTGCAAACAGGGACAATTTGACTTCTTCTTTTCCTAACTGAATACACTTTATTTCTTTCTCTTGCCTGATTGCCCTAGCCAGAACTTCCAACACTATGTTGAATAGGAGTGGTGAGAGAGGGCATCCCTGTCTTGTACCAGATTTCAAAGGGAATTTTTCCAGTTTTTGCCCATTCAGTAGGATATTGGCTGTGGGTTTGTCATAAATAGCTCTTATTATTTTGAGATACGTTCCATCAATACCGAATTTATTGAGCGTTTTTAGCATGAAGGGCTGTTGAATTTTGTCAAAGGCCTTTTCTGCATCTATTGAGATAATCATGTGGTTTTTGTCTTTGGTTCTGTTTATATGCTGGATTACGTTTATTGATTTGCGTATGTTGAACCAGCCTTGCATCCCAGGGATGAAGCCCACTTGATCATGGTCGATAAGCTTTTTGATGTGCTGCTGGATCCGGTTTGCCACTATTTTATTGAGGATTTTTGCATCGATGTTCATCAGGGATATTGGTCTAAAGTTCTCTTTTTTGTGTGTGTCTCTGCCAGGCTTTGGTATCAGGATGATGTTGGCCTCATAAAATGAGTTAGGGAGGATTCCCTCTTTTTCTATTGATTGGAATAGTTTCAGAAGGAATGGTACCAGCTCCTCCTTGTACCTCTGGTAGAATTCGGCTGTGAATCCATCTGGTCCTCGAATTTTTTTGGTTGGTAGGCTATTAATTATTGCCTCAATTTCAGAGCCTGCTATTGGTCTATTCAGGGATTCAACTCCTTCCTGGTTTAGTCTTGGGAGAGTTTGTGTGTCCAGAAATTTATCCATTTCTCCTAGGTTTTCTAGTTTATTTGTGTAGAGGTGTTTATAGTATTCTCTGATGGTAGTTTGTATTTCTGTGTGATCGGTGGTGATATCCCCTTTATCATTTTTTATTGCATTTATTTGATTCTTCTCTCTTTTCTTCTTTATTAGTCTTGCTAGCGGTCTATCAATTTTGTTGATCTTTTCAAAAAACCAGCTCCTGGACTCACTGATTCTTTGAAGGGTTTTTTTGTGTCTCTGTCTCCTTCAGTTCTGCTCTGATCTTTGTCATTTCTTGCCTTCTGCTAGCTTTTGAATGTGTTTGCTCTTGCTTCTCTAGTTCTTTTAATTGTGATGTTAGCATGTCAATTTTAGATCTTTCCTGCTTTCTCTTGTGTGCATTTAGTGTTATAAATTTGCCTCTACACACTGCTTTAAATGTGTCCCAGAAATTCTGGTATGTTGTGTATTTGTTCTTACTGGTTTCAAAGAACATCTTTATTTATGCCTTCATTTCGTTATGTACCCAGTCATCATTCAGGAGCAGGTTGTTCATTTTCCATGTAGTTGAGCGGTTTTTAGTGAGTTTCTTAATCCTGAGTTCTAGTTTGATTGCACTGTGGTCTGAGAGACAGTTTGTTATAATTTCTGTTCTTTTACATTTGCCGAAGAGTGCTTTACTTCCAACTATGTGGTCAATTTTGGAATAAGTGCGATGTGGTGCTGAGAAGAATGTATATTCTGTTGATTTGGGGTGGAGAGTTCTGTAGATGTCACTGTCAACAGATCAGCAGAGACAGAAAGTTAACAAGGATATCCAGGAATTGAACTCAGCTCTGCACTAAGCAGTCCTGTAAATTTTCTAATAGACCTAGATACTTGCAGATTCAGATTTCATTTTGGCCAAATTTCTTCATAGGTGGCATTATGTACTTTAATTAAGAAGCATAATGTCTGTTTTTGCAGAGTTAGCATTCATTGATTATTTTTGCCCAAATCCAATATTTTATTGAGGATTGCAAGGTGATTACATTCTATATTTCTTCCTCTTTTACTAACTGAAATAATTTCATAAAGACAAATATCTCCTCATCAACTAGTTACATTGAGGTATAGTTTCTGTAATAAAAAGAAGATAAACATTTAAGTATTTCCTTCTATCTATAGATTTTCAAATTATTGAGTTGAATTTCAACATTCTGCAAAAGTAATTATTAGGATTTCTTTTTTAAAAAACTATAATTATGAATTTATGCTCTTAAGCATTTTTGATGTGTTTCAGTCTACTACAGCTAGTGATTCTCAATTTTGTTTCCATATTTGGACAGTGAAGTCCCCTTCATGTTGGTACCTTAGTCGTTCAGATAAACCTCTTGCTGTTTTTCATCGCTTCCTTGGTTTTCTGGATTACCCTTCCATTTTTTAAATAAATGCAAATATTAAAATATGTGTGTGTGCATGTGGGCATAGATACTGTCTGCCCTTTTGATGGAAGAAGTAACATATAATGCACACTTTTCTCACTTGCTTTTTTTTTAGTTAGTATAGTTTAGGGATCATTTTATAATTGTATATTTATTGTGTAACAAACTATCATTTATTTTACCAGTCCCATATGGATAGACATTTGGGTTGCTTTTTTACATTTGCTGTATTAAGTAGATTCTGATAAATAGCTTGGTGCATGTTTCTCTTTGCTTTTTTTTTTTTTTTTTTTTTTTTTTTTTTTTTTGCCAGTATATCTTTAGGATAGATTCAAATCAAAAGTAAGTCCAAATATAATTTTTCTATATGTTGCCAAATTCCTTTCTATAGTGGTTGTGGCACTATTTTGTATTTCTACCAAAAATGGACAAGAATGCCTGTTTCCCCACAGCCTCTCAAAGTATATTGTCAAACTTTGGGATTTTTGCCAAGTCGAGGGTGGAAAATGGTATCTTGCTGTGGTTTAAATTTGTATTATTCTTATTTTGAGAAGAGTTGAGAATCTTTTCATTGCCTTAGAGCATTTTGAATTTCTTTTTCAGTGAATTACCTGTTCATGTTTCTAGTTCAACTTTTCTATAGGGTTGTAGTATTTATTGCAGTAAAAAAACAAAAAAACAAAAACACACACACACACATAATATAAAATTTACCACCTTTATCACTTTTTTTCTGAGTGTATAAGATGAACATGTAATTTTCAGCTTAGGCATTCAGGTATCAGGACTATTTATTGTAGCTTTTAATTGATAATAATAATTGTACATATTTATGAGGTACCTAGTGATGTTTCAATACATATAATGTATAGTAATCACATCAGGGTAATTGGCAGATCCATCATCTCAAACATCATTTCTTTGTGTTGGGAAAATTCAATATCCTTCTAACTATCTAAAACTACATAATATTTTATTGTTAACTACAGTCATCCTACAGTGGTATGGAACACTACTACATATTCCTCCTACCTAGCTATAATTTTGTGTCACTTAATAAATCTCTCCCTTTCCTCTATGCTTCCCAGCCTCTAATATCCTCTGTTCTATGTTTTACTTCTTTGAGATCAGCTTTTTTTTAGCTTCCACATGTAAATGAGAACATGCAATGTTTAAATTTCTCTGGGCTTATTTCACTTAACATAATGTCTTCCAGTTTCATTCATTTATGCAAAGGAAGGGAAGTCAATATATCAGAGACATTTGCACCCTCATATTTATTGCAGCACTACTCACAATAGCTGAGATATGGAATCAGTCTAGGCGTCCAACAACAAATGAATGGATAAAGAAAATGTGGTATCTATACACAATGGAATACTATTCAGCCATAAAAAGGAATAAAATCCTGTCATTTGCAGCAACACGAGTAGAACTGGAAGACACGGTGTTAAATGAAATAAGCCACCTTAATCATTTTAAGTGTACCGTTCAGTAGTGTTAAGTATATTCACATTGTTATGCAACGGATTTCTAGAACTTTTTCATCTTGCCGCAACACTAAAGCTGTATATCCACTAAACACTAATTCCTCCCCCCCACTGCTCCTAGCCCTTGGTAAATGCCTTTCTACTTTCTGTTTCTATTTTTTGACTGCTTTAGATACTTCATATGAGTGGAATCATACAGTATTTGTCCTTTTATTGCAACTCACTTAGCCTAATATCCTCAAGGTTTATCCATGTTGTAGCATCCTGTCACATGCTACAACATGGATATACCTTGAGAATATTAGGATATTAGTGCCACATAACATTCCATTGTATGTATATACCACATTTTCTTTATTCACTTGTGTAACAATGGACATGTGGGATGTGCCTAGCTCTTGGCAAATATAAATAATGCTGAGATGAATGTGGGTATGTAAATGTTTCCTCACAATCTCACTTTGAATTCTTGTGGATATATACTCAGAAGTGGGATTGCTGGATCATATAGTAGTAATTCTACTTTAAAGTTTTTGAGAACTCTGTTTACTGCTTTCCATAAAGGCTGCATCATTTTACATTTCCGCCAACAGTGCACAAGGGTTACCCACAATTTCTCCACATCTTTGTCAATGCAGTAATTTTCTGATATTTTAATATTGCCCATTTTGAATGATGGTTATGAAGTGATATCCTGTTTATTATTATTATTATTTCAAAGGCAGAGTCTCCCTATGTTGCCTAGGCTGATCTCAAACTCCTGAGCTCCAAGGATTTTGCTACCTCGTCCTCCCAAAGTGCTGGGATTAGAGGTGTGAACCATGACACTCAGCGTCATTATGGTTTTGGTTTGCATTTCCCTAGTAATTAGTGATGTTCAGCATCTTTTCATGTGTGTATCGGCCATCTGTAAATCTCATTTGAAGAAACGTCTATTCAAGTCCTTTGGTTATTTTTAAACAGGTTATTTGAGGTTGGGGGGGTTGTTATTAAGTTGTAGAAATTCATTATACATTCTGGATATTAACCCCATATCAGACATACGTTATGCAATTATTTTCTCCCATTCCATACGTTGCCTTTTCACCCTGTGGATTGTTTTCTTTGAAATGCAGAAGTTTTCATGTTTGATGCCATCCCATTTGTCTGTTTTTAAATTTTTTTGTTGCCTCTTGTTTTATTGTCATGTCCAAGAAATCATTGCTAAATCCAGTCTACTGAAGCTGTTGCCCTGTAGTTTCTTCCTGTAGGAGTTTAATAGTTTTAGCTCTTACTTTTAGGTCTTTAATTTATTTTGAGTTAATTTTTGTATATGGTGTAAAGCAAGGATCCAACTTCATTCTTTTCAATGTGGATATCCAATTTTCCCCACCCTATTTGTTAAAGAGACTGTCCTTTCCCCCTTATGTAGTCTTGGCACTCTTGTTGAAAATTATTTGGCAACATATGCAAGGGTGTATTTCTGGGTTTTCTACTCTGTTCCATTGGTCTATATACCTATCATCATATCAGAACCTTGCACTCTTAATTACTGTTACTTTGTAGTATGTTTTAAAATCAAGACGTGTGGGACATCCAACTTCAATTTTCTTTTTTCAAGTTTGTTTTAACTATTAATATTCCATATGAATTTCAGGAATTTTTTTCTATTTCTGCAAAAATGCTATTGAGATTTTGACAGGGATTGCATTGAATCCATAGATCACTTTGGCTAGTATGGACATTTTAACAATATTAAGTCTTCCAATTCACAAGCACAGGATATCTTTCCATTTATTTGTATATTCTTCAATTTTTTTTTGGTAAAGTTTTATAGTTTCCACTATACAAGTCTTTCATCTTCTTGGTTAAGTTTATTTCTAAGTATTTATCTTTTCAATGCTATGTTTCCTTAATTTACTTTCAGATCAGTCATCGTTCATTATAGAAACGCAACTGACTTTTGAGTGATGATCTTGTATTCTGAAACTGCTGAATTCCTTTATTAATTCCAATGACTTTTGTGTCGAATTCCTAGCATTTGGTACATATAAGATCATGCCGTCTGTGAACAGAGGCACTTTTCCTTCTTCTATTCTGATTTGTATGCTTTTTAGTTCTTTTTCTCCTGTTATTTCTCTGTCTGAAACTTCCAGCACTATGTTCAATAATAGCAGCAAGAGTGGGCATCTTTGCCTTGTTCCTAATCTTAGAGGAAAAGCATTCAGTCTTTCCCATTGAGTATGATGTGAGCTGTGGGATATTCATATGTAACTTTTATTATGTTAAGGTAGTTTCCTGCTATTCTTACTTTGTCTAATGTTTTTATCATGAAAGGGTGTTGAATTTTGTCAAATGTTTTTTCTGCATCCATTGAGATGATCATGTGGTTTTTGTCCTTCATTTTGTTAGTGTGATGTATTACACTGATTGATTTTTGTATGTTGAACTATTTTTGAATTCCAGGTATAAATTCCACTTGTCTGTGGTCTATGACCCCTTTAATGTGCTATTCAACTTGGTTTGTTACTATTTTGTATCAATATTCATCAGAACTATTGGTCTGTACTTTTCTTTTCTTGTTATGTCTTTGTCTGGTTTTGGTATCAAAGTAATGCTGGCCTCTGAATAGTTGGGAATGTTTTCTCTTTTTAGAGTCTTTGCAAGAGTTCAAGAAAAACTGGTGTTAATTCTTCTTTAAATGTTTGGTAGAATTCTCCAGTGGATCCATCTGGTCTTGGGCATTTCTTCTAGGGGGTTTTTGATTACTGTTTAAGTTTTTCCACTAGTTTTAGGTCTTTTCAGATTTTCTATTTTGTCATGATTCAGTCTTAATAGGTTGTATGTTTATAGAAAGCTATCCATTTCTTCTAGGTTATATAATTTGTTGGTGTATAATTGTTCCTCTATAAGCCTTTTTATTTCTGTGACACCATTCGTAATGTCTCCTTTCATTTCTATTTTTAATTATTAGAGTCTTTCCTCTATTTTTCTTAGTCTAGATAGGGTTTGTTAATTTTTTGAATCTTTCCAAAAACCAACATGTTTTCATTGAGTTTTTTCTATTGTTTTCCATTCTCTATTTTATCTCTGCTCTAATCTTTATTATTTCCTTCCTTCTTCTGACTTTGTATTGTTCGTTCTTCTTTCTCTAGCTCCTTGAGGTGTAAGGTTATTGATTTGAGATCATTCTTCATTAATATAAACATTTGCCATTAAAAACTTTCATGTTAGTATTTACCACTCTTGCTGCATCTCATAAGTTTTGGTATAGTGTGTTTTTGTTTTGATCTGTGTCCAGATATTTTCTAAATTCCCTTGCGATTGCTTCTTTGTTCAATTTGTTAAGAGTAGGTTGTTTGGTTGTTCCTTTCTTGTCAATTTTAGAGCATTTTTATATTTTGGGAGTATTAACATTTTATCTATGATAAAAGTTGCAAATATTATTTCCTATTTATCATACATATTTTTAACTTGCTTCTTGTGTTATTTTTTATGCACAAGTTTTTCCATGTGTTTGTTTTGTCTTTCATTGGGGTTTATGTTTGTAATAAAATTCATCAATATTCTCCCTTACTGCTTCTAAATTTTGAGTCGTGGTAAAATGTTTTACTCACTTTCAGGTTATAAAAGAATTAATCCACATTTTATTTTAGTATTAATTTTATTGCCTCTTTTCTTTACCTCTCTGACCCCTTCATAAATTATGTCAGAATATCTTTTAAGAATAAACCCAACTGTATCTTTTTTCCATATTATTACCAACTTATCCTAACCTTACTTATTAAAAAGCTTATGTTTTTCAAACTGATTTTAGATGCCATCTTCATTGCGTACTTTCACTTGCACTTTTGGAGTTTCTATTCTGTTCCATTGTTAAGTCTCTCTATTCATCTTGTTTAACTCAGACCTTAGTTCGTAACATATTTTTCTTTTCCTTTTATTTCTCTATACAGCTACTACCAATAGTAATGCAATGAGTTACATTTTTAAAAATGAGGCACATTCACCAATGTTATTTTATTTTTATCCTACACCTACAAGGTAGGTAGGAAGGGCACCTTTTGCAGACTAGCTTCTGGATGCTTTGCCCCTGCTCCTGTAGCACTCTGAACACACCTTTATCATTTTATTTACCACACATGTTGAAATTATCTATTTATAAAAACAATTAGAAATTCCTGTGTCTTATAAATACTTGAATATGGTAAGTGTTCAATCAGTGTTTGTTATTGTTAAACTGAGCATAGAAACTGAGACATAATATAATTAAATGACTTGCTTAAGATGTCACAGAAAAGAGCTGCAGTGAAACCAGAACCCAAGTCTTCTTTTTCTTAGACTGGAGTTCATTCTATTACACCACATACTGAGGCAGTGAAGCATTGAAAATATTATACACTGTCCTGTTTCTGAGAGCTCTGTGGTCTGTGGACCACACTTAGCAGTACATGTCCTCCTGATAGACCCCATTCTTGGGGTCAATATGCAAAAAGTCCTAAATAGCAAAAAAAAAAAAAAGAAGAAAATGTAAAGTATATGATTTTTCCTAAAAACCACTTTGGCACTTTCTCAAGTGTTTAATTATCAAATAATTTGGGGTTTTGTGAATATACACACACATATGCACACATATGTATACATACATTCATTACTATTTTTGGATTCAAATTTTCTAAATAACTATTCAGCATCCATTCATTTGCTTCTTAATCTACTATTTGAATATATATTCATCTGAATAAAGAAATACAATTCTCCTTCAACTAATACAGATCTACATAATCAACTCTGTTTACTACCAGCCTATTGCAGTCCATATATTACATATTTTAACATGTGATAAGGTAACCTGTTTTTGGATGTTAACAAGGTAAAACTTTATTAGCTACAGGAACAATTAGCATAGAAAATGTTCTCCAGTGGCTGACTTTACACAAGCCTCTATAAAATGAATATTTGAGGGTTGTGCTTTGTTTTCCCTGTTTTGTTTACTATTTCTAAGATCACCCAACTATGATGAAGTAGAACTCTGTCTTTCCTCTAGTGAAGTATATAATCCTTATTTTGGCTTCTTTCTCTCTGATGACTAAATTGGAAATTCCTCAAAGCTGTAATTCAAAGCCATAGGTGACCTTAAAGAAATGATTTTTTATATGCTACCTTTTATTTTAAGGTAACTTTTCAAATGTGGACCATGCATTCCATTATGTTTAGCTGTCAAGCACGGCTTTCATTTGCATTTCTTCCCACTGCTATAATTTTGAGAACTGGCAGGTGACCAAAGAAAAAAAAAATGTGCATCTACCATCTAGAGTGCAATGTAGGCTTTTTAAATTATAATTAAGTAGCATAGATATTCATGATTAGATCAAGGTCAGAAGAGTAGAACATTAAAGCCAAGGACTTAAAGGTCCAAAGAATAGGAAAATTGCTTTCTAAAAGTTTTTTTTAAAAAAAATAGTAATAACTACAATCTTTAAGTTTTGCAATAAAACACTTAAAATAGTTCATCTGTTTTATTTTAAAATGTGCACGCCTGGTGTGTTTGCCCTGCACATTTAAACCAGAACTTGAAGTCTCAGTTGAATTTTTCATTTCAGTATTTTCGTCAACTTCTCATTTCTGCTCCTGGTACAGAAAATCAATTTGAGAACTACAATGATAATGGAGTTTTTTAAAGGCTGAGCCTACATGACATCCAAAATTATTTGCATAGAAGGCATGAGTTTTCTATTAAGTCTAATGGATTAATCCAAGGAAGTGGTATGATGTTTACATGTAAATGTTTTCAACAGGGTATCCATCCTAACATTTAGTGGTAACTACAGTTTCATGGGACAAGGGCCACTCCCTTTGGGTAGACAGATTATTGTATAGTTTCTTTTCTTGGACTTTCTTGCTGACTTACTGGGTCTCTCTCAGTCTAGTTGATCGACTTAGGTTTATTATTTCACTCCTTTCCTTCCCTCTTACAACTCATCTAGCACACTGTCTACCTCTTCTCAATCTCCTTAACCAACCTTTCTCCTGTGATAATTTCCTACCCGATGTGCAGCCCTAGGATTCATTCCAGGGACCCTGAATCTTCTCTTCCTGCCTCTTTCCTCAACTAATCTCTAGACTCATGACTTTTAATGCATCTAATATACCAAACACTCAATGTCCTATTGACCTCTCTCCTGACCTTGAAAAGCATATATTCTACTTCTTATTTGACATGTTGACTTGGTTATCTAATAATTCCTCAAACTTAATTTGACCAAAACACAACTCCTGATTCAGCTAACTACAGACTGGCTTCCTTTTTTCTCCCTCTCAATAAAGTCACCAACATTCAGTTGTTTAAGGGGAAAAAAAGCAGACATCTTCAAATTTTCTCACTTCTTCACCCCTTTCCCACATCAGAAAATTTTACTGATTGTTCAAAAACCATCCCATTCTCTTCATTTCTCTTCATGGCTACTACTGTACTAGTCTGGGTCACCACTATCTCCTGCCTGTTCCCCAGGCCCCTAAAATTCATTATCCATGCATCTACCAGGGTTCCAGAGTAACTATTTTAAAATATACATCATAAGATCTCTCTAGTCTACTTAAAACTTCTTAATGGTTTTCTATACTATTGTAGATAAACGTCAAGTTCCTTACTTTGACCTATATAATCTGACCCCCCTGACAACCTCCTAGACCTCATCTCCCCACAATCCTCCCTCTAACTCAGCTACTGCCTTATTGGCCTTTATGATTTCTGAACCCCTCCTGGCTAATTTCTACTTTGTGATAAGTCTGGCATATGTTTCCTAGGTCTCTTTGCCTATTTCTAGTCATTTAACCCTCAGTTCATATGTCAACTCTCTAGGAGGTCTCCTCTACCCCACAATAGGTCTCTTACCATATCAGCTCACTGTGTTTTCATCATAGAACTTGCCTAATATTTTCCTGCTTTTAGGGTCTCCCCCACCACAAAGAAGAATCAGGAGTTTGTAGGTACTATTCACTGCTATATTTTCGGGGCCTAAAACAGTTTCCTGACTCCTGGTAGATTCTCAGTAAATATGTGGAATAAATCAATGATCGTGATGACATTTCTTTGGCATCAATTATATGCCCTTGCTGTGTTAGCTAGAGTTTTAGACCTCATTCATATGTTATCATTTCTTGTTTCTTGGCCATTTTGTTTTTGTTGCTTCATATAACTATATCTGATACAATTTTATTTGTTTAAAGAAGTTCATTTTTCAAAGTACATATTCAACTGAAATCAGTGCTACACAAAGTCTGGTTCATGGAGCAGTGCTGGTGTCTGAACTATTTGTTGCCAGTATACAACAAAATAAATACAGACGTTAAGAGAAAACATACAGAGATATTTATGGACAGTGACATCTTATGTCTGTTGAATCTAATAATAAAAATATCAGGGCTTATATTTTGTATGCCTTTATTTTGTGTTTAGATATTTCATTTTTATTGGATTTCACAAATGAATTGACCATGATAG
The DNA here is from genome assembly GCF_024542745.1 of Macaca thibetana thibetana. NCBI lineage: Eukaryota > Metazoa > Chordata > Mammalia > Primates > Cercopithecidae > Macaca > Macaca thibetana. The sequence goes on along the minus strand of NC_065588.1, from coordinate 16,476,254 downwards.
TTGAGAAATTTTTTTTAAAACTCGCTTTTAACACAGGTTGAGAAGCACTAATCTGAACTACTACTACCTCTCGTTAGAAATAAAATGATGGCAATATTTAATTGTTTAATAAGATTGCAGGTATCAATTTGTCATGTATTAGAAGCAGATCCAAGTTTATCTTGCAACAAATAGTGGTTGTTTATACAAAAAAAGGGTTAGTGAGTTTAAAATATATTATATTTAATACAAATTCCTGAATTTTAAAAATTGGGGGGAAACTGGAGAAAATATCTTAGGAAATAATCTTTCATCCTACAAATACTTATCATTTAATAATAAAACCTACCTGAAAGCAAAAAGTAATTTGGATCAGTGTTCATAATAACCCTACTATCTACACAGCACCGTTTTACAAGAGTTTAGCAGAGAACAGGTTGATGAGTAACAGAGACAAGATTGTAAGGAAATGTCAGGAAGTTAAGCCCCCAGCCCAGGCCTGTTCAAATTCAGTTTCCAGACTGTTCATCAACACATTCTCAGTTCTCATCTTACTTAAACCTTAAGTAAACTAATTGAAATAGCTAGGAAAGTCTCATAATAGAGCAGTTCATTCTCTTAATAATAAAGAGCAGTCCCTATTACTTCTTTCCTAAGAGAAACAAATCTTGGCGTCTCACAGGGGCTTCTATTTTCTTGGCCTTACCAGTACGTGGGCCTTCATCTACTTCAGGCAACAGTGACTAAGAAGAGGCAAAAGTGACTATAGATATAAGCCTATCTCCTGTTAGCAAGTATCCCAACATACTCCCAGAAGACCTAAGCACACTTCACAAAGGCCACCGAAGAGCCACAGCTATAATCATTCTTGGTCACTACCAATTTGGGCTGGATTTGATTCAGTGACTTAGAGGTGAAAGGCTCCATATTCAATTACCAGGCCCCCAGCTACCTCAATTAATCAAAGGCTGACATAATGGGTCTATTACAACTCTTGAAGAAAAGACCAGATCAAATCAATATAACCACTTTATAGCTATAAAAATATATTAATACATATTCTTTATTTAAATATAAAAACCAAGACTCTATGGCATATAAATGAATTTCATTAGAATGCATTTTATCTAGAATTTTATTATAGGAAACTTGAACATAATCAAAATGACTTTCAAACTATACTTTGAGTTTCTATAGCAGCCTTCTTTTGAGAAACACAAACATTTTCACATGTATTATGCTATTTACCTGGCAACAGTAGTTTGGTGTCTACATAATTTCTGGGGGGATTTATCTGGTCAAAGGGAGTGCTATGAAAAATTGTAACCATCATGATGGCACAGCTGAACTGCTACTTAAACGGGGGTCTCGTATCTGTCATTGTATCAGGAAATCCTAATGGAGTCAAAGAAAAGGTAGGAACTGAAAGATCATAAAGAAGCAACAGCAGGGCGCCATGGCTCACGCCTGTAATCCCAGCACTTTGGGAGGCCTAGGTGGGTGGATCATGATGTCAGAAGATTGAGACCATCCTGGCTAACACAGTGAAACCCCGTCTCTACCATAAATACAAAAAGTTAGCCGGGCGAGGTGGCGGGCGCCTGTAGTCCCAGCTACTCCGGAGGTTGAGGCAGGAGAATGGCATGAACCCGGGAGGCGGAGCTTGCAGTGAGTCGAGATCGCGCCACTGCTCTCCAGCCTGGGCAACAGAGCGAGACTCCGTCTCAAAGAAAAATAAAAGAAGCAACAAGGAGGTTGCAAATCACTAGCAGTAAGTGCTGCCATCTGAAGCAATAAAGTGCTTCTGATCATAGAGCAACAGCCATGTAAACCTAGAAGAAACTACTGGAAAAGTCAAAAGCTAACTAATCTAATCTGAACTCTTAATGACACTATGAACATGCATAAAATCATTTAGAGAGTTCAAAGTTTAACCTTATTTCTGAAATCCAAGGCTAAAGTTAAAGCAGAGATTACATTTCCCTTCATCTCCATGTCACAATAAGAAGCCACCCTCTACCTGCTAAGTAAAATGAGGATTATTTATATAATAATTTATATGAAAAGATAGTATTAGTTCTTTGTGTTAAGGATGTTAAAGAAAGTTCAGTTTATTGTATTCATTAATGCATTAGAGACTTCTCAGAGATTCTGAAGTCCTTAACTTTGGCATATTATTTTGTCACCTTTCTTTCCCTTTTAATATGTTTTCATTGATCTTACCTTTTTCACTTTTTACATCAACTGCTAGGGGCCACCCTGGACTGGTCATCAGGATGCCAGAATCACTGTCAGAAGTGTGGTCCTTTGAATCCAACCATTTGGGTGCTAAAAACTTTCTCACTTCACTGCCCTGCATCCTTGAATCGTTATCTTTCTGATCAGCATCTTGAAAAACTGGAGACCAATTCCTATACTAATACATAATATCTCCAATTACTTGCAGGTTGTTCTCTCCTGACAAGCGTTGGGGTGTTGGTTCGTGCGCTGAAAACATGCCACCTGCAATACTGCCCTCTTGGCAGAGATGCAACAAGCCAGTTAGACCACGCCAAAGAAAAAAATGGTGGCTGCTGCAGTGAGCTCCATGTAGAAGACACAACATTTTCCCTCACCCTTCTCCCTCTCTTCATTTTTCAGCTCCTCTACAGAATGTGCATTATGCAGGTAAGGACAGGAGATGAGTGCTGCCCCAACAACAGGAAAGTGATTGCATGTCAACAGTACAAGTCAAGGTGAATTTTCTCCCCAACGAGTGCTTTCCATATACGTTGGCAGGCAGTTATCCCACAGAAGCTTCTCATCATTACAGGCTCTGATTTCCAGAGCTAAGCGGGGTCAGGCAGAGGCATACCTGAGGAGACCCGGGATGTGTTTCTTTTGTGGAGCTATAAATGTCTGTCAGTAGGTGCAGACAGTACTTCAGAGTGCATAGTTGTAAGGCATAAGAGCAGTGCACGAACATATCAGATCTGTAAGCAATTACCAAACTTCCCTTTAGCCAAAGGTTTTGCCTTCCTCCCTCATTAAACCTTTAGAAAGTGGTACTAACAAGTAGCTAAATTGACTGATTTGAGTACCACCTCCACTGTACTCTTAAATATAAGTACTAATGAGCAAGCGATTCTCTCCCCACCCACTCTATTAGTTCCTTGGGGAATCTGTTCCTGTGCTGTGAGAAAATCAAGGGAAAACACTAAGCCCAAAGTATCTTTTATAGATATATGTGATTGAAAAAATTTTTACATGTGGTTATAGTTAAAGACTAACTTATTTACTGCAAAAAATAAATGATTACAAATGTCTTTGAATAAATCTGGGACTTTGTTCATTGCTAACCCCCAACTTGGAATTTAGAAGGCTCATGAATGAGTTACATTTAGAAATCACAGAATAATAGAGCTGCAACAAAAGTTAGAGATTAACTTCATCAACTACTTTATTTGTTAAAGAGTAACCTTCGGCTCAGAAAAATTAAGTGACTTTCTTTCGGTAGAGGTGAGGCGCCGCAGGTCACAGTTAACAGTAGTGCAAGGGAAAGCGCAATCTGTCCTCTCTCTCAGTATAGTGCCTGCCCCTCTAAGCCAGCGGTTAGCAATCCGCTATCTGCAGGCCAAATCCAGTCCACTACTTATTTTTGTACATCCTGTAAGCTAAGAAGATTTTTACATTTTTGTATGTTTGAAAAAAAATTAAAAAGAATAGTGTTTTCTGGCACATGAAAATTGTATAAAATTTAGCCCGGCGTGGTGGCTCACACCTATAATCTCAGCACTTTGGGAGGCCGAGGCAGGCAGATTACCTGAGGTCAGGAGTTTGAAACCAGGCTTACCAAAATGGAGAAAACCTGTCTCTACTAAAATACAAAATTAGCGAGCTTGGTGGTGCACGCCTGTAATCCCAGCTGCTTGGGTGGCTGAGGCAGGAGAATCACTTGAACCTGGGAGGCGGAGGTTGTGATGAGCAGAGATCATGCCATTGTACTCCAGCCCGGGCAACAAGAGCGAAACTCCATCTCAAAAAAAAAAAAAAGAAAAGAAAAGAAAACAAGAAAGAAAGAAAACAAAGAAAATTGTATAAAATTTAAATTTTAGTGTCCATAAATGAAGTTTTATCAGAACATATCCATGCTCTTTGTTTTGTAATATCTATGTCTTCTTATGTACAAAAATAGCAGAGTTGAGTAACTGCCACGGAACCCATATGTGGACATATTTACTATCTGGCCCTTTACAGAAAGTTTCTTGACCTCTAGACTAAATAATGCATGAAAACTAGTCTGATTTAGGAGATTCAAACTCCCTCTTGATTTTGCAATAGCAGTAGCCACAAAAACAGAATACAGCAGAAATATTACCATATATGTAAACATTAATATAATAAAACCTCTTAGAATGGAGGAACTGATAAACAGTACAAAATTACTACATGGTCCATAGCTAACCTGAAAACCTTATGTGCAAGTAGCACAGAATACCAGTTGCTTAACTTCATAATGCAATGACACCTGATATTTCTTTCCACCAAGTTCGAGCCTTCTTTGCACACAGTCATATATTTTTTAATTTAACATATATTGCAATAAATTTTGATAAACTAATTTTTAAGCATATCACCAACTCAAGATGCCCAATTTATTGCAAAGCATAGAAATTAATACTTATTGATCACCTATTATGTGTCATAGCTTCTAAAAGATAGCTTCACAGTATGTAATTTAATCCCCATAGCAAGGCTACATGGCTATCACTTTCCTAAATCCGAGGTTCAGAAACGAACTTGCAACTTGTTCCCAGTCACCTTGCTAGTGTGTGGCACAGCAACATCCCAACTCAGGATTAGTGTCAAGGGCCATGCTTTATTACCCTCAATATCATTTTGCACTCGGTTAAAAAACCCTGATACTACATAGATTCCAAAATTATATGCAGTAATGTTAGGCTAGAAACTTCAAAGAAAATGCTTAGATCATACTTCACCAGGGAGGCAGAGGAATTTCCAATAGGATAGGCTGGGATTAGATTTTTGCCCCCAAATGGAATAATCACCAATACAAAGGCAATCAAAGTACCAAGAATAAAACATCATAGAATTTCATACATATTTTAAATTTAGTAGCCATTATTGACCTTCAGTTGCAGGACATACATCTAAAATATGTTGATATTACGGCTGATGAGGTTGCCATTTGACATTACTGGCCACTCAAAGGTGAGAATGAATCTCTATTGACAGCAATTATTTCTGAATACTCACAGGCTTGGATGAAATAAAAGTATTTAAAATTTTACACGGGGATGATTTCAGAACTTGAGGCAGAGGCAGAAATGATTTCAAGCTTTCAAGACACTGGAGCCTTTTCTAAGATTAGGCAATATATTAATATTGCTTCACTAAAGATTAATAGTACATTTGCCACATTATTAAGTTAACAGATTTCCATGTCTGTGATTCATGCCGATAATAACTTTATTCCTATTAACAATAATTCTCATTTGAAATCAGTAACAGAAACTTCCAAGTTGTGCTGGGAGCCTTTCAGTCTTAGAGTTGTTCTGCTGCCAGCACTTTTTGTTAAAACACATCATTCATTTTCCTCCGATGGGGGATCCATGCCTAATAATTTTATTGAAGTAGGGCAGAACGAACTAATGTTCCTTCAACTCTTGCCATCTGTACCCAGCCAAAACAATCCTTGTTTACTATGCTAAGGGTCAAATTAAAGATCGGAAGATAAATGATCACCAGGACACGTTTTCTATAGAAAGAATCTCAGTGAAAATGTGGTTTTGTCCTGTGTTTGGGCAGTTAACGTGGCAATAGGCTCATTTTATAATTGGTGGACTTGGTAACAGCTGTACTGACACCATAACACTGATTCTCCATATATACCCTCTTGAACTGTACATTTGAGTCTAGAGAAGGGGTTAGCAAAGGTTTCAAATGAGAAGTTATCATCTGGATATTTGAGCGAGACTGCTCTCCCAGGATGGTGGTGAAGCAGGGATCCTAATGCAGCTCTTGTACTATAAGAGTTTGGAGGATCCATTCCTCAAGAAGACTTGGTTGACTTTCTCTCCATACCACTCAATAGCTTTGTGTACCACTGGGAATTAAAGAAATACTATACGCTACTAAAGATCATTATGGGCTGGTTGTGGTGGCTCATGCCTGTAATCCCAGCACTTTGAGAGGCCGAGGCAGGCAGATCACGAGGTCAGGAGATCGGGAACATCCTGACTAACACGGTGAAACCCCATCTCTACTAAAAATACAAAACCATTAGCCGGGCGTGGTGGCGGGCACCCGTAGTCCCAGCTACTGGGGAGGCTGAGGCAGGAGAACCGCGTGAACCCAGGAGGTGGAGCTTACAGTGAGCCAAGATTGCACCACTGCACTCCAGCCTGGGCGACAGAGCAAGACTCCATCTCAAACAAACAAGCAAACAAAAAATCATGATGAATCTGTAATAAAGCTCATGAACTAGAAAAGTGAAGAGACACCTTTTTCATGTGACATCATCCCTTGGTACTGATATCACACCCGGTTGCCGAGAGGATTGGAATACACTAAGAGACTTCAAATTAGTGTTAGAGTTTTAGTTAGGGTTGGGGTTATTTTTAAAATGAAGGAATTCTAACAATACATTGAGGATTTGGGGTGGAGCACACGGTTTTTTGTTTGTTTGTTTGTTTTTTTAAATCTGTATCTTTCACTTTATCATGCAAACCTTTTTCATGTTGTTTCCTTTATAGAATTCTAGTATCATGTAATTAGTTTGAAGGGAGGGCAAAGACACAAGAAGGTTTATTTTTCCTCCCCATGTTACTTAGTTCACATTGGAAACAAAGCCTCTCTAAATAGCCCCCTCAAGGACAGCCTACAGCAATTAACATGTGTCCACATTGGGCCCCTCTTCTTAAGAAAAAAGTTATTTCTATATTGCCACCAAACTAGATGCTTTTTAAAGAATCTATTCTAGTCTCATTTTTTTTCATCAGGGTAAAAACAGACGTCTTTAGTATTTTTTACTGGTTTTGTATTAGTGTTCATGAAGAAAAGTCACTTTGCTTATCTGCAGAATTTAAGTTATTAGGCTTTTATGTGTCATCTTAAGCACAAAATTGGGGCCATCATTACTTTTCATAGAAAAATTAAGAGAGACTAAATGACGAAAGAGTCTTCCATGAGGAATAAGTACTATTGTCAATAGACGAAACAGAGCTCCTGCCACCACAGATGAAGACCCTTTATCAGCTCATAACTGGACTTGAAAAACTAGGGAACATCCAGCTCAGCCATCTCAGAGTACATGCAAGAGGGATGGCCTCTGGTGGACGATGCTTTCTTCAATGTTAAACCACTGTCTTAATGCATGGCTGTTTCCCTCTCGAATGCAGATTCCTTCAGGATATTATCTGCAAACCATGAATTCCAACCTGAGTTTAGATGGATTTCTTCTGCCGATTGCAGTAATGAATGCCATCAGCATCCTACCACTACTAATTCTGTCTCCTTTTCTGGAGTATTTCAGCACCTGCCTGTTTCCCTCTAAGAGAGTTGGATCATTTCTGTCAAAATGCATCAGTAAGTACAACTTAACCATTTCATGTGAATCGTTTGAAACTTTTTAAAACAACATTCTGCTAAGATCCGAACTAGCTATATGCTCCTGAGTAGTGTCAGATTTTGACAAATTGGAAAAAAGGTGAATTTGTGACTGATAACATCCATTTTCCCAAATCTCTAGCCAGACATGTGTCCCATCTTCTTCCCATCCTTTTATGTTTATGTCTCCTCAGAAGACACACCTGATATAAAGAGATGGTGAAATTTCCAGCACTGCCAAATGACCAATCCTTAAAGTCAGGCAGTCCTTACCCCTTAAGTCTATGTCAAATATGTTCTTAAAAATAAACACAGTTAATGAATTTCAAAAGATCATTTTAATTTCTGAATCAGTAAGAAAACTGATTAACGATTAGTATTGTGAGTTACAGCTTCGATACAGTACTTTATCAAATAGTAAGTGGTATAGAAATAATGCTTTTTAATCATTTTTTAAAGTGAAACAATTTAGGATATCATTCTCAGAACATAATCAATAGGCCATAAAATAAAATGTATCTGATTGAAATGGCAGAGAAGCATGGAAGTCCATTCTGCTCATACTCTCCTCTGCCTGTCTTCCTTCGACAGCATCAGGGAACAAGAGAACAGTGAAGATGCAGTAAAACAAGTTGCAATCTAAGAATCAGAGAACTCTGCCATTGAACTGCTCCTGGTGACTTTGACAAAGCCACCGAAACTTTCTTGTTTTAGTTTGCTTATTTTTTTCATTGAGGGACATACCCTAGATAAATTTTGGATCGTTTTGTTCTGTAAAACTTTTGACATCACTCAGGATGACATCAGTGCCCAGAACATAGTCCAGACACATAGCAAAAGCTCTATAAATGTTAGCTATTATTATGAGTCATCATGTGCAGGGGACACATTTAATTGTTTAGTGAGCATAAACAGAAAGCAAAGGAAGTTTGAAATTCTTAAGTAATATCCTGCAATGGTAACCTAATGTCTTATCCTCTACTTGAGAAACAATTCTATTGAAATAGTCAAGGTCAGATTCTCTTCTCTCAGTTAACCTGTTCTTGTTCTTAAGCTCTTCTTTTGAAATAATCTGCGGAGACTATGCAGTCTTCTAGTCACAGATAGTTCTTGTTGCTTCTCCATTTACAGAAGTTACATTTCACTGTGTGTGTTTCCTGTTCTTTTATTTTTATTTTTTATTCTTTTTCTGAGACGGAGTCTTGCTCTGTCGCCCAGGCTGGAGTGCAGTGGCCGGATCTCAGCTCACTGCAAGCTCCACCTCCCGGGTTCATGCCATTCTCCTGCCTCAGCCTCCCGAGTAGCTGGGACTACAGGCGCCCGCCACCTCGCCCGGCTAGTTTTTTTGTATTTTTTAGTAGAGACGGGGTTTCACTGTGTTAGCCAGGATGGTCTTGATCTCCTGACCTCGTGATCCGCCCGTCTCGGCCTCCCAAAGTGCTGGGATTACAGGCTTGAGCCACTGCGCCCGGCCGTTTCCTGTTCTTTATCTACCAGATCAATCAACATCACATCATGAAGTGGGTTTATTTTTGGTTAGAACTAAAAGTGACTAAACTCACCTTAGTTTCTTTTATCATCTTCAATTATAGAGGAGGACTTTAGTATATAACCTTTTGTGATGTATTTCTTAAGCCAGTAACCCCATCTTTATTTATTGTAATAGGCTTTAGCAAACTATAGATCTTTAGGTTTTGACAATCCTTAAGTCTTAAAAAGTGCTTTTCTGTCTGCCAATGTAGAAATCCAAAAGTCACCACATATTTGGTGAATGTCCAGGATTAGCATGGGTACAATGAAGATAAAAAAGGAAAAGTAAGACATGGTTTGTATACACTTTCAACAAGTCCATGATTGAAACGTAATGCATGCAGGACAAAATAAGAGTAAAATCATACTGTGAAGTGCCAAAAATCTCAGCAGTTTTGTACAGTATCATGAAACATCCCAATCTGAGCTTCCAAATCATGCTTAATTACTATTTTAAAATTTTGAATACCTTAGAAAAATATTCTATACAGCATGGCTAAAATAAATTCTTCCTGAGAATGAGAAATCTTAAATTCACTTTAAAGTTAAGCAACTTTCTTTTGGACAGTTCTCTACTCCCACGTATTTGAAATCATATCTATTCCTAAAGAAGAGTATTTTTTTCTGGATTTAGAAAAGTTAGAGAGTTATTTAGTACATTGTTTGATGTTGTTAATGAATTAAATATTCCACTTCAAGACTGGTAACAAGACCTATTGCACAGGAAAAAGGAAAAACTAGACCCACTTCAAAAGAAACTAAGCTATGTTCCACTGGGTACAGAATTCTGACTTCAGTTGTTTCTGAACCCCACTCCATTCATTCATTCATTTGCATACTTGTATGTTTATTTGCATAATGTTTTGCTATGGGAATATAAAAGTGCGATGATATGCATCTTTTAAACTAGATATTTGCTTAAGTTTTCCATATTCTGGTTATGATTATGAAAGATTAACAAGTTTTATCAGGACATAAAAGTACCAATCTGGGGTACTTTTTTGATACTAATTTACATAATTGAATTAGTCTAATATTAAAGTTACCTTTCACTTTGAACTCAAATGCCTGAAAATGTGGGTGAAGTATATAAGTATATGAATTACGAATGAACATATATTTATAAGTTCCTAATTTGAATTCAGGTACCTTCATATATATATTACATTCAATCTCATGATAAACCACCATTTAATAGATCAGAGTCACAAAGATAGTGTCATTTGAACAGGTTTTCTAATTTTAAGGGCATAACTTTATTATTATTATTATTATTATTACTATTACTATTCTGCTTAGCAGCTAAACGTAGCTGTTAGATTACAGAAGTTAATGTACTGATATTAGCTTGGCATCCTTACTGATATTTCCAATTAGCACTATGAAGTAACCGAAAAACTCCTTTTGTCATCACAAGGGGCAGTTACTCCTTATACTCTCACACTCCCTTCCACATTCAGGCATTCTCCTTCCAGGGACTGTCATGTTTAAGGAGGCAGATGGTAAAGTCAATGACAATGCCTAATGTTTGACATGCAAAATCACAGCCCAAACCAAGAGTGAGAGGTGGGGAAATCTTACCCAGCTGGTCAAACTAGAAATTTATAAAGAAAAAATAAACTTACTTTTTTATCTAGCTCATAAGCAATCCAATGACAAAGGTGTTTCCGATTCAAGATACAACATTCCTGAGTTCATCACCTATGGAGGTCAAGAAGTATGTTGGGGTCTCCAACTATTTAAAAAAAAAAAAAAATCTCTAGGTCTTCCAAGACCGTGAAAGGCAGAGACTTCATAGGCTCACAGTGTTTTATTCATGGCTGCATTTTCTTAATATTACACTTGTGTGGATTTATCTATTTAAGTCAACCTTAATTCACTAAAAATCCAGAACTAATGATATTGTTGTAATTTATCCTGTCATAATTGGGTTTACTTCATTTTATCTTTTTTTTAGTTCAAAAATGTTTACACTATGAGTATTTCCTTTCCTTAGCATTAATTAAAATCCTGCAATATGGAGCATTCAGTAGTTAGTGCTGACACACACAAGTATTAATCTGACTAAAATTAGCCTAATTAAGATTGTTATTAAGGCTTACACAAAGCAGAAGTGTACAACACAGTAGGCAGCAATTATCTTGGCTTTTAAATAACATTTAAATTGAAATGTAGATGAAATATAGTCACATAACTGCAATACCTTTTTCCTTAAAATAAAAACATGAAAATTCAAGTTCCAGCTAAAAGTCTTTTATGATAGACACAGTCAGTGTAGGTCCCAGTAACTTCAACTAGTTCTAATAATTGGCAGTCGTATAAAGTTCTTTTTGTGGTTGAAACCAAAGTGGTTGCTAAGCTAAAAACCAAGTCAGGGATCCAGTTGTTTTCATTGTAAGTTCAATTATCTCAGGGAAAATTATTTTTTGATATAGCTTTCAAACTGATACATTTTCCCAAGAAACATCACGGTATGTACCCATTGTAAAATACTTGATAGGAGGAACTGTGTAAACACCAAAAGAAGTAAACCATGAATTGTAAACATCTAGCCTGAATAAGTCATTCATTCGGTTGTACATTTGTTTGATATAGACACGTTAGTGTTCTCAATTCTTAAATGTAAGATCAAGTTGGAATTAAATCAGAGGTGAAGTAGATCATCTAATATGTAATCTGAAGCAAACTGATGTCTTATAGCGATACATTTGTGTATTTTATCTCTATGTAAATGATTACCTGTTCTACATTCAGAAATAAAACATAAACGGAAGCTGGGTCTTCTGAAATGAATTCCAATGGTCTACAGAGAAACAAAAGATAGAAGGTCATATATATATATATGAACATGTCACGTTTTATGTATATATTATATTTAGAAACATGCCACAAATAGGGGAAAACAATAAAAGTAAAAAACACATGCCACCCTAAAAAGTGAGTGACAAATATCTTCCCCAAAGGCAGCAGATACATAAGACAATAAAATTATAGCTGACTTTATGAGAGTAGTTCATGAACACTGATTGATATATTAACACTGAGCAAATTTTTCATTCTGGGAATTTGCCAAAATCATGGATCCAAGGGGAATTTCTCAAGGACTCAATAGAATTTCATACTTAAGGTTGTGAGCTTACATATCAGAAACTCAAACATCACACTATCCATAGAAACCCATAGTTTTCCCAGTGAATAAATTTATACCTAAAGAATCTTATACCAATACCTAAAGAATCTTAATATGCCCACTTTTTTAGTATGAAGTTCAGCTTCATTATGAAATCACAAGTGCAACCCTAATGTTTGAATAAATTCTGAATGTCTTTTATTTCATTGTAGACTAATTTGGAAAATTATTACATGGTTCAATAATAGCATAAATTATAAGAGCTTCAAGACTCTTGTGGACTTGTCTGCAACCACACAGGCAATATTGAAACACACATTATATATCTGAATATAATATCTCCTATGCAACCATTGTGCTTTATCTTGTAAGTACAGATCTGCTAGAGGTTTAAAATGTGTGCATTCTGATAAACTGCACTCTGCTTTGGGTGTGTTATTATCTCATACGAGTTATGAATTTAAAATGGAGTGGATTAAATTTAGGTTGGAATCAAACTTTGCTTTAAATTTTAAGAAAGTTAGTTTTTATTGGCACCAGAGTCCAGTAGCAAATAAAAAGCAAACATAGATCCTTAAATATCCTAAAATATGCTTTGCGCTAAAATACCTAGGTAACTGAGTGCTACGGTTTGAATGTGTTTGTTCCCTCCAAAATTCATGTTGAAATTTATCCCCAGTACAACAGTATTGGGAGGTGTTGGTTTTGGGAGGTGAGTGAGTCATCAGTGCTCCACTCTCATAAATGGGATTAGGTGCTCTTATAAAAGGGTTTGATAGAGTCCATTCCATTTGCTCTTCTACCTTCTGCCATGGGGAAGGTGCCATCTCGGAAGAAGAAAGCAGCACCCCCCAGACAGCCAAGCCTACCAGCACCTTGTCGAATTTTCCAGCTTTTAGAACTGTGAGAAAAGAAATTTCTGTTCTTTATAAATTACTCAGTCTCAGACTTTTTTTTGAATAACAGCACAAGCAAACTAAGACAATAAACTCAATATGTGTGCTTTGCTTGAAATTTTCTGGAGAACTGTCTTTCATTGGAGTTTGCTAGATCAGGCCCGATAGTGTTATATGCTTGAGCAGTGCTTCTCGTAGTTTAATTTGTGTAAGAATCATCTAGAGACCTAGTTTAAAATGCAGATTCTGAGTCAGTGGTTCTGGAGAGAGCCTGAGATTCTCCATGTCTAACAAGCTCCCAGGTGATACCTACACTACTGGTCAAGGAGGACACTTTCAGTATCAAAGACAAAGAAAGTGGCCAAAAGACTGCTCTCTCAAGTTTCATACATGTGTATAGGCAGCAGTGGCCCAGATAAAATGCCACAATTTCTCACTAGGCCAGAATGAAAGTTCGGTAACAGGCAATAAAAGCTGATGACTAAACCAGGGGTTAGCCAATCACTACAGCTCATGGGCCAAATCTGGCCCACCATCTGTTTTTGTATGACGTGCATGGTAAGAATGGTTTACACAGATGAACATTTGCAACTGATTTGATAATAGAAAACACCTTTGAACCCCAGTTAAGTGAAATTGCGTCACCCTTCCAAAAGAAATAATTTTAAATTTTATCAATTTTAAAAATCGTAGAAATTTGTTTTCTCTCGTTACATAAGTACCTACTTATCCTCAATTTTGTTGTTTTTCTCAAAAGTCTGAAATATTTATTACTGGCCTTTTACGGAGAAAAAAAATAGTGACCCTTGTCTACACTTTTGCTGACAATGCCACAAACTTTCCTTCATAAAATATAAGCATTTTTACATAGCACAAGTAACAATCAAAAAAAAGTGCATGATAGTTTTAAAATCTAAATTACCTCAAATTAGTTAGGATAAGGGGTGTCTTAGAAGATACCCATGGAATTCAAATTCTAAAAGAAAACCAAAGAAAGCAACTTGAATTACTGTTGAGAAGTCTAGTGCTTTTCTTCCTTCCTTTCTTTCTCTTTCTTTCTTTCCTTCTTTCTTTCTTTTCTTTTTCTTTCTTTCTTTCTTTTCCTTTTTCTTTCTTTCTTTCTCTCTCTGTTTCTAGCTTTCTTCCTCTTTCTTTCTTTTTTTCTTTTTTAGACAGAGTCTAGCTCTGTAGCTCAGGCTAAAGTGCAGTAGCGTGATCTTGGCTCACTGCAACCTCCACCTCCTTGGTTCAAGCAATTCTTGTGCTTCAGCCTCCCGAGTAGCTGGGATTACAGTTATGTGCCACCACATCCAGCTAATTTTGGTATTTTTAGTAGAGATGTGGTTTTGTCATGTTGCCCAGGCTGGTCTTGAACTCCTGGCCTCAAATGATCCTCCCACCTTGGCCTCCCAAAGTGCTGGGATTACAGCTACAAACTGCTGCACCTGGCCAGAAGTCCATTGCTTTTCTGATGCTCATTCTTGTGTTACAATCGCTTTTCCTAAATGGAAAGCTCATCTCTCTTTCCATGCTGTTCTAAAATTTCATGTTATTATACCTTGGTAAAGGTCCTTTTCAACCATTGTACTTTTGACCCAAGTGGGCTCTTTCAATTAGAAAAATTTTATTTAAAAAAAAAAGTTTTCTTTCTTCCATTTTCTTTGTATTTCCTTTTCAACTCCTATTGATCAGATGTTGGATCTTCCTAAAATAACTCAATAAGTCTCAATATTTTCTCTTCAAATGTCTATAAATGTGTTTGGTTGATTTTTATTGTTAATTGCCTTTTTTGCTTTGTTGTTTCTCTTTTTTTTTTTTTTTTTTTTGGAAATTTCTTTGACTTCATCCTGCAAATTTTCTGTGAGTTTTGTATTTCAGCAGTCATATTTGGTTTCTAAGATTTCTTATTATTCTTTTTTCATAGCTACTTATTATTGATTGCATTAACTACAGATTACCCCCACTTCCTGTTTGCGTGTCTCCTTGTTTTTCACATGGGAAGCTTTTCTCAAATGTCTGGTGATCTTTGGATATCTATTCTCATAGACTGTAAAATAATAGTATTACTGAGGATGATATGACTTTGTACATAAGTGAGACTTATGGGGTTTCTCTGTAGAATCATTTGGCAAGGAACCAGTCATATTATTATGAGGATCTCCCCCCAGCTATTATATGCAGCAATCTTTTAATGGAGTTATTCAGCTTACTGAGAGAAGATTTCTTCAGCCTCCTACTTTGAGGCATACTTCCTAGTGCTGAAAGTAATGTGTGGCTGTGTGCAGATACGAATGGAGGATGTCTCATCATTCAAAATCCTAGTTTTTACTCATTTTCCATTTTCAGCCTCAGCCTTCTCTGAATCCAAAGTCATACCTATTTAAATTCTGCAAAGTCATCTCCAGTCTCTTACCAGAGGAGGAGATGGAACATGTACTTACCTTGTTTCATGGGGATAGAAATGGAGACTTGACAATTTCACTGTTCAGTGTGCAGACTTTCAACCAGTCCTTGCAGTTTTCCTTCTGAGTCTTACCCTACCTTCTGAAATACCTGGTGCCTTCAAGTCATGAGCTTCTAAATGATTCCTCACGGGATTAGGGGGATTAGGGTCATGCTTCTTCAGTCTCTCACTCAGCTGTCAGTTTAGATTGTAGCTCCCTCATTTATTTTTCTAAATCAGTTATCACTTCTCTTTCCAATTTCTACCTTTTTTTCAATTTTTGTCCACCAATGTTTTCTCTTCCTCCGACTTTTTACCTTTTCCAAATTTCTTTGCCATCATTTAATTAGAATCATGAGAAAGAAAAATAAAATTGTGTGGTCAATCAGCCATCTTAACTGGAAGTCCTTAAACTGCTCTAGATATTGAAATGTAGATAAAAATCTTCTTTTTGTAGAATGGGATCTTAAAAGTATTCTAAATCTGCATAATTCTTTCTAACTTTCTTTTCCAGCTTGCAAAGAATTTTCACCATTATGCATTATCCAATACCAAATTTTGTAAGATACTTGAGAATTTTTAAGGTAAAGTGAGTGGTCCACAGTTATATAACTAATAAGAATCATATTCATCCCACTGGTGGAGACTATTTAATTAGAAAAATAATTGGCCATTATCTAGGTCCTAAACCTTGAAGAACATAATTATGTAAAGTTTTTTGTCTTTTTTTTTTTTTTTTTTTTGAGACAGTCTCACTCTGTAGCCCAGGCTGGAGTGCAGTGGCACCATCTCGGCTCGCTACAAGCTCCATCTCCCGGGTTTGGGCCATTCTCCTGCCTCAGCCTCCCAAGCAGCTGGGACTACAGGTGCCCGCCACCATGTCAGGCTAATTTTTTTTTTTTTGTACTTTTAGTAGAGACAGGGTTTCACCGTGTTAGACAGGATGATCTCAATCTCCTGACCTCGTGATCCACCCACCTCAGCCTCCCAAAGTGCTGGGATTACAGGCGTGAGCCACTGCGCCCAGCCTTGTCTTTTTTAAGAATTAAAAAATAAAAAATACTCAAGTGTCTTATTCTCTTGGTGTAAATATTTAAAAATTCATCTAAATTTTGTAAACGAATTGAATAATTTAACATCATTCTAATTGTTTACTGTAATGTCAAAAGCAAAGCCTATGGGACGAATATTAAATTGTGCTTCTATTGTCTGGGATAGTTCAGCTCTTGCACTATTAGGACAAAAAAAAAAAAAAAGAGCTCAGTAAAATAAGCTGCAAACCTCAGCAACCAGCTCTATTGTAGACTCTATCTTTAGTTTAAACTCCTCAGCAGTGGTTGTTGAAACTTACCCCTCTATCCTCTCAATTTCATTCCCATCTACTCACTCTCACCAAGTGACTAGCCTCTCTAAATTGCAAGAACAAGATTATATGGTAAATATGTCCTCAAATTCACTTTTCTATTTGTCAATATTCTCTGCATTCTAATCATTCTATACATTACTTTTCCTTTAAAGAATAACTTTATTCTTTCCTTGCTGGGATTAAACTTGGGCCCCTAATCCTTTTCTCTCTCTCACCTACTTCAGGATGTTTCTATATTATTTTTTTTCTCATATATCTTTAATTTTTCCCATCTCCATTGACTCCTCTTCCATCTATACAAACATGACTAAGCCTTTCACATCTTATAAAAGAGCTTCCCGTGATCCTGCTAACTTCTTAAGCAATTTGTGTAGCTTTCTCCTTTTCTGCACACCAAACTTCTCAGAAGATCAGATGACACGACTTGCACATACTCACCACCCACTCATTGTTCAACCCCTTGCTTTCTGATTTCATCATGGGAGTCCTGTTGAGTGTAAAAAGGTAACTGATAATCCATTCTTCAATAGAGTTGACTTGTCACATGTTTTATTATCTTCTATCTCTTAAAATATTAAATGTGGTCATTTATTTATTTAAGTGTGTGTGTGTGTGGGTGGGTGTCTTACTGTGAACCGGGGCCCTTTTCTTGGTAGTAAAGACTAATAAACAAAACAAACTTAGATCCAATTCTTGTGAATCTTCCAATTAAGTAATTGAAACACATGGTACAAATGAACACTCTAAAAATATTTCATTTCAAATTGTAGTAAGTATAGTGAAAAAATGGATGTTACGGGATCTAATTTAGATTATAAAGTATATATCTAAAAGTCAAAGAGGCATTAGACAGGTAAAAAGCAGGGGACAGTTTCAGACAGAGTGAAGAGCAAATCAAAGTCCCTAAGGTAGAAAATAAAGAGTTCAAGATATTCAAGAAAGACAAAGATTACTGTGGCTGAAACCTGGTCAGACAGTAGAAAGCAGCAGGCAATTAGACTGGAGTAACAAGCACAGGCAAGATCACACAGGCCATGTTAAAAATTATGGATTTCTTCTTAACTGTGTGGATACCCATAGAAGGAATTAAGCTGAAGAGTAATATTCAATTTACATTTACATAAGTTCAACCTGGCTGCCGGGTGCTTAATAGGTTAGGGGTGGACAAGAGTGGAAACTAATATTACTGCACATCATCTGAGTTAAAAATGAGAATGGCTTGGTTTGGAATGATGGCAGTGGCTATGGATAGAAGCAAACTGATTTATAATACACAGTTGACCCTTGAACAACGCAGGGGTTGGAAGCATCAAGCCCCACACAGTAAAAAAATTACGTGTAACTTTTGACCCCCGGTGAACTTAACTCTAATATCCTACTGTTGATGGAAAGCCATATTAATAACTTAAACAATATATATTTTTGTTATATGTATTACATAGTGTATTCTTTATAATAAAGTCAGCTGCAGAGAAGAAAATGTTATTAAGAAAATCATATAGAAGGCCGGGCGCGGTGGCTCAAGCCTGTAATCCCAGCACTTTGGGAGGCCGAGACGGGCGGATCACGAGGTCAGGAGATCGAGACCATCCTGGCTAACACGGTGAAACCCCGTCTCTACTAAAAAATACAAAAAAGTAGCCGGGTGAGGTGGCGGGCGCCTGTAGTCCCAGCTACTCGGGAGGCTGAGGCAGGAGAATGGCATAAACCTGGGAGGCGGAGCTTGCAGTGAGCTGAGATCCGGCCACTGCACCCCAGCCTGGGCAGCAGAGCAAGACTCCGTCTCAAAAAAAAAAAAAAAAAAAAAAGAAAATCATATAGAAGAGAAAATATATTTACTCTGTATTAAGTGGAAGTGGATCATCACGGAGGTCTTTAACCTCACTGTCTTCACACTGAGCAGGCTGAGGAGGAGGAGCAGGAGGAGAGGTTGGTCTGGCTGTCTCAGAGGTGGCAGAAGTAGAAGAAAACCTGCATATAAGTGTGCCTGAGCAGTTCAAACCCATGTTGTTCAAGGGTCAAGTGTATTTTGGAAACAAAATCTACAAAACTTAATGATGTATTTGGAGGTAGGGGGAAGAGAGGGGACCACAGATGAGAAAGAGATCAGAAGAGTGAAGGAGAAGAATTAGAGAGAAAGATTGAAAGTTCTACTTTGTATATCCTCCTCCTTGAAACCTTTTCTTACACATGACCTATCTTTCTGACCTTGCTTTCAGCCGTTTTACTTCATTGTCTTGCTCCAAATGCAAACATGTTTGAAGGTACTGCTTAGATATTCTCTACTGTCCCTCCCCAGTCCTCTTTCAGTTTCACCTGGTCCTAAACTCCGACTCTAATCCGATGACTCATTAGTTTTTCTCTCTTGATTCACCCAATTTTCTGGGCTATGACACATTTTCAATTGTTTTCTGATCATTTCTCTTTAGATGACCCCTTTGTACCTCCAACTCAATTCAAAATTAAATTCATGTTTTTCCCATATCTACTATGGTTCTTGCTTATATTACCACTACCATCTTTCCGGTCACCTGGATTCATATTCATCACTAACTTCTGCTTCCTCCTTGCTCTTTGCTTCAGTTGCTATGGTTTTATCAGTGCACTCTATTGCATTTTATGTTTCTACCTTCCTTATATTTTCCTGAAGTGGAAGCCCTGATTGTAACTTAAGCCCCCATTATACTTTACCGGATTATTTTTATCACTTCTATCTTCCTACCTCCAATATCTTTCCTATTCTATGAACCAGCACATGACCTTTAGAGTAATCATCCTAAATAACAATTGTAATCATTTCACTTGTGTCTAAAATCTTCAATGATTCTATTATCTTCATTCTCTTATCTTCAGAGTAATTTTCAAATTTCTTAAAAGTGTATTAAATGTTTCTTATGATCTGACCCCAATCTATTGTCTACCTTGATTCCCAAATAACTTGAGCATCTCGTCATCCTGAAAATCTGTCTGATGCTCTCGCAACACTGTCCCCTTGCTCATGCCACGTGTACTGCCTTCACCTTTTCATGCTGAAACCCTTCTTTCTTAAAAGCATAAAATGATGTCTCTCACTTCTCCACCTAGCAATAAGTTCTTCTCCTGATGCTCCCCAATAGCATATGAGTCTGCAATGGAAGGGACCTTTTTCATGTTTTATCCCCCACGGTGCTGAGCATACTATCTTGCATGTAACAGGAACAGAGCAAATATTAAATTGAATTGACATATTAGCACGCTTTCTGATGAGTTTGTAATGTGTGCAATAATCTTGATAAATGTGATTATATAATGAATTTGGCCTTAACGTCAGGTAATATGTGAAATGCATATTTTTTATGTGAGCTGTTTACAGAACCAAAATCTCTACTCTACAATGAATAAGCCTTTATAGGCCTTAATTTAAAATAGTAATAAGTTAAAAATTCCTCAAATTTTTGAACTGAAGTTTATTGAGGCTTCCTCCTTTTTTACACCTTTGATTTCTTAGGGACCCTGGAAAGAACAGTCTTTATGAATATATTTAAATTCTGAGATATAATAAAAAAAATTACCTACCAGTTTCTCTATCAACCAAAACAAACACTAAGCTATTTAAACATTAGATTGATTTTTCTGAATTGAAAGCTTTGCCTTATCTAAAATTTTATGCAAGTTAGCAAAATGTGACTATCTGTAAATTTCAAATAAATTCCATCAAGTTAAAGTTTGCCTCCACTCTAACGACAGGATTAAGTCCAGTAATATGAATGCTAAATGGAGAAATGGAATGGTTAGAGTAGATATAGACTCTGTAACAAATTCCCTACTCAATTTCAACAAAAAACTTCTAGATAATTCCTTAAAAGTAAAAGGAAGAGAAGAGTTTGACCACTATAATTGTTTGCATTTACACTCTTCACTTAGCTAGTTTACCTCTTTAAGAATTTTTTTCTAAACAAAAGTTTCTAGTCCATAATTCTCTAATAGCTGTTTTACCTTCTCTGTGAAAATTAGAGAAATGACAGACAACTGAGGATCAATAATACCTTAAGTTTATGTCAAAAACATGTTTAAAATAATAATTAAAACTATATATAAAGGTAATTTTATATTTGAACTTCCTCCAAATCATTTTTGACTCATATCTTTTTTATGAAGGTTATCTAGGATGATATCTCTTATCTGGGAATAAAGGTTTTGAAACATTGCTTTATCTTCAATAATAATTGCTACTAATTCAAGGGATCTGTATCTGCAGATTCAACCAACCTTGAATAAAAAATAGATGGTTGCATCTGTATTGAACATGTATAGACTTTTTTTCTTGTCATTATTCCCTAAACAGTATAGTGTAACAACTATTTACATACTATTTGCATTGTATTAGGGATTATAAGTAACCTAGAAATGATTTAAAGAATAGGGGAAGAGGAGCGTAGGTTATGTGCAAATAAATACAAAGCTGTTTTATATAATGGACTTGAGCAGCAGGAATTTTGGTGTCTTTGGGGTCTTGGAACCAGTCCCCAGCAGGTATCAGTTGTCTTACTTAAATGTCACAAGCACCCTACAAAGTAAGCATCATTAACCCCACCTTAGAGTTGAGAAAGTGATAATGAGGTTACATTACTGACCTGAGGTCCTATAAGCCGGAAGTCAGGGAATAGGAAGTCAACTCAGTCCTTTCTGAGGCCAGAGCCTAAGCACTGGATGGCCGGACAGCACAGTTCACTGGAGTCTGGATATCCCGAGGGCAAACAAATGTTGAAGAAACATCTAATGTCAATGGGTAAGAAATGTTACGGCCTATTACATGAATCTCTAGCTCTTCCTTTAACTTTTTTTTCTTTTGCATTCTTTTCCTTCAGTTGCTGGAAATCTTTTTGCTGCATTGTCTGTGATGATAGCTGGCTTCTTTGAAATGCACAGAAAACATTTCCCTCCAGTGGAGCAGACCCTTTCAGGAAAAGTTCTCACTGTTTCCTCCATGCCCTGTTTCTACCTGATTCTTCAGTATGTTTTACTTGGAGTGGCGGAAACACTGGTAAACCCAGCTCGTGAGTAAACACTTTTTCAACTACTGTTAGAATGCACTGAACCTTTACACAGAACACATCACCTCAACCAGAACAATTAAAGTGGTAGATCATCTATTCACCCCCTAGAGAGTTCCCACAACACTTCAAGCAAATTTATCTATTACTTTCATTTTCACAAACATTTCATTTCTCCTCATTCCTCTACCATGCACAGAATAATTATCAATTCTGCCTGGATGCAGATGGAACAAAAGATTTTTAACCTGGTTAAAGGCAATAACCATTTTGTCAGACACACCACAGGAGGAAAACCTCTGCTAAAAGCCAGAAGACAACTCCAGAACACTAAGATGAAAACTCTCTTCTCTTCTCCCTTCCCTCTTCTCACCTCCCCCATTCTCACTCATAGATAAACTCACAGGCCGGGCCCGGTGGCTCATACCTGTAATCCCAGCACTTTGGGAGGCCGAGGCGGGTGGATCACGAAGTCAAGAGATTGAGACCATCCTGGCCAACATGGTGAAACCCCATCTCTACAAAGAATAAAAAAAATTAGCCGGGCGTGGTGGCAGGCGCCTGTAGTCCCAGCTACTCGGGAGGCTGAGGCAGGAGAATCACTTGAACCCGGGAGGCGGAGGTTGCAATGAGCCGAGATTGCGCCACTGCACTCTAGCCTGGCGACAGAGTGAGACTCCGTCTCAAAAAAAAAAAACAACTCACATATATACCCCTCCAAAAATGACACTTAATGTTCTTTGAGAGTATATAAACATGCAAATGAAATGAAAATTTAAGCCAATTTTCCAGATAACTTGATGTCTTTGAATTAAATTACACTAGATTAAATGAGATCACTAATGTTTCATAAGACAGGTTCAAAATAAGTTTATTAAATATCAAGGGTTTCTGAATTATCTAGATTGCTTATATTAATTAAACTAGCCACTTTACAATTTATCACAGTATTTCAGTGACTTCTTGCAATACAGTAATGTGTGTGTACATATATTTATCAGTGTAATTGATTACATCTGTTTCTATCCTCCTTAAATTTTCGTGTAGTAGGAGTCCTGATGGTAACTCAAGCCCCCATTATCCTTTATGGATAATATTTTTATAACTTCTAACTATCTTCTGACTTCCAATATCTCTCCCATTCTATCAACCAGCACATGGATTTTAGAGTAATCATCCTAAATAACAATTCTAACCATTCCATCTGTGTCTACAATGTTCAATGATTCTACTATCTTCAAAGTTGTTTCCAAACTCCTTAAAGATAAATATTTAATAAATATGTATTTATACACATACATACTTACGATACCAAGGCAATTCATTAAACAATGAAAATAAAATTAAGTTGGAGTATATTCATATATATGTGTGTCTCAGACTTCTTTTTATAATTTTATATCATTTCATTCCATATATTTTGCATACATAAATTACTTTATGTGATTTTATACTGGAGACCTCACTGTTCAACATTGCAAGGAAGACAAAAGAAGTGTAAAGCAATGCTACTACACAAAAATTTGTGATGTTCTCTGATGTTATTCCCAAAATTGTGTTGGAAGTAGTCAGTCACAATTTTCTGGGCTGGATTAGAGTAAATAATGAGTAAAGGTAATTAGTGACTATGTGGAGGAAATTGTTAGCCAGCTTAGCAATAGTGGTTCAACCTACAGAAGCCAGAGAGGTACAGAAAAACCAATGACTGTGAAAAAGGCAGATCATGTACTATACATCACTTACTCCACCACTCCTTGATTTACTCTGCAGGAAATCAGGTCTAACTGAAGTCTAGGTCACTTGACTCATCTGCTGTTGGGGTCATGGGCCAGGGACTGAAAGAATCTGATCTGCTATCTAGCTTTTCCATTACTGCCTACATAAACTTGGGAACTCATTTAACCTCCAATCCTCATTTTTCTGATATTTAAAATAGAAATAATTTTATTCTTCTTTATATCACAGCATTGATAGGGTAAGAATCAATGGGAATGAGAGACTACTCCTTGAAAATCAGATGACGTAAAATATGAAAGGGTATTTCGAACTATAAAATCAAGTATTACCCTTCTGGGAGACAGTACAGCATAGAGGTTAGGCGCTATGGTCTTAAAGTCAGACAGACCTGAATTCAAACCCAGTTCTGTCACTGACTAACTCTGTTTGGGAAAATCATTCCTCATTTCTGGGCTTTTCTCATCATCTATAAAACAGGGAGTGGTTCAAAGGACTAAGTGGAAGATTTTATGTAAAGCAAAAACCATAGTGCCCCGTGTATAGACAGCATTCAATAATTAGCAGTTATAATGTGTTGTTATCATTACTAAAAGTAATGGCAAAAACCACAATTACTTTTTCACGGACCTAATATTATTATCATGTTTCACATGAATTAATAGTGTCAGACTTAGAACAGAAGTACAGGTGTCCTGTTCCCAGCTCTTTCTGCCATAAACTACCTGGCAGCGTAAGCAGAACTGTCTCTCACTTGAGTCATCCTAGATCCGTCTCTTTCCTCTCACCTCTCCTCTCCA
Organism: Macaca thibetana thibetana; assembly: GCF_024542745.1. NCBI lineage: Eukaryota > Metazoa > Chordata > Mammalia > Primates > Cercopithecidae > Macaca > Macaca thibetana. Next base: position 16,451,735 of record NC_065588.1, on the reverse strand, counting down.
ATCCAATAGCAAGTCCTCGTTTTTACTCTGAAATAGAACTTAAATCTGGCCACATCTCACTATCCCCTTTGTTCTCCTCCTGGCCTACAACACCATCATCTCCAGCCCCAATTTGACCAGAGCCTCTGAACTTTTCTCTCTGTTCCTCTCCTGCCCCGTGAGTCCATTCTCTTCAAAACAGCTGTGGTGTTCTTAAAACATAGGTTCTGTTGTTTCCCTGCTTGAAATTCCACAGTAGGGTTTTAGAGATAAATTATTCACAATGGTGAATAATGTTCCACACTATTTGGTCTCCGCGGGTTGTTCCATCTACATTTGGTTACATTCTGTCCCTTGACCACATCCCAGAAATGTGTGTGTTTCTAAGTTGCCAGATTTCTGTCTACCCCAAGGACTTTCTACTTTCTTTTTCCTTTATTGACAATTCCCTTTCCTCTGTTTTCAAATGACTGGCTTCTTCTCATTATTGAGCTTTCTCAAAGGTCATCTCTTTGGAGGGGCTTCTTTGACCATTCCATCACTTTCCATGTAATTACCCTGGTTTTTTTAAATAGCTCTTTTCATAATCTAAAGTTACTTTATTTATATTTGTATTGCCTGCCTCTCACTGTAAGAATATACACTCCTGATGTCAATGTATGTTTCTCCTTCCGAAAAAGTGCATATACAAAATAGGTGATCAATAAATACATTTTGTTTGAAGAAACAAATCAATGAAGTCTATGGCTATTTCTATATGGTACAATTAAAATACATTATTCAAAATTTTGACAATGTCCTACATTGATGGCATTGAGCAAGGAAACACAGTGAATTACTCCATAAATGACAGTAGACATAGTCTGCCCTACTAAGACATGTTATACATTGGAGATGAGCTAGAAAAAAAAAAGCAGTAGAAAACATTTCAAATTATGTTTTAATTGTAGTAGTGCACACCTCATCTGTCTCATACCCTGTGTTTGTTTATTCAAAAAATACCGTGTAGGTGTCTACAATGTGCCTAATACTGCTCTCGAAGCTTTAGACACATCAGTTAAAAAAAAAAAGACAAAAATTTCTGCCATTGTAGAGCTTACAGCATTTCTGTGGTCGAGTAGTAGAGAGTAAGTTGGGAAGAATAGAAGGCTCTAATCAGAGAAGAGTGCACAAAATTGTGATTATGGAGTAGGTACAGTTATTGATCCAAGACATGGCTTTGCAGGCCAGTCTCTGTTACAGTTACTCAACTGTGTCATTGTGGTACAAAAGCAGCCATAGACAACATATAATAAATGAGTGTGGCTGTGTTCCAATAAAACTTTATTAAAATAGGTGACAAGCTGAATATTACCTGACCATAGTTGGCCAACCACTGGCTGAGGTCATGACCTTGGGTATGAGTGGAGTGGAAGTTAAGGTAGATTGGAGATCAAGGACATTGGAGGTCAAGGAACTGGACAACCAAGATTGAAAGGATGGAAGGTGGGAAGGATGATCTATATGTATAGTAAAATTGCCAAGCATTAAGGCAGGAGTAGTACCAGAGAGTATGACAATGAGAGAGGAACTGACAACTTTGAGAAAAAGAGGAAAATATCCTATAGATTGGCAGATGACAGCATGAAAGAAAAGTAGATGATATAATCTGATAATATAAGGTTCAAAGCTGAAGTATTTTTAGAGTTAAGGGAGATATAACGATCTAAAAATGGCAACAGGATAAAGTTCCGTTTTCTGGGACTATGGTACTTCTTCTCCACATGTTCAAAATAACTTTTCACCAAACAAAATAAACACGTTTCAACTGCTTAAGAACAACTAGAGTAAAATAAATTTCCAGCAATAAGTCCCCAGCACCAGGTGCCATTAGGAAAGTGGTTATGGCCCTACATTTTGAAGATTCTGCATATGCTGTGATGTGGCATCTTTGCAAGCACTAACCGGCTACTACCTAGAGGCACATTTTTAGCACTCATTGGCAAGAAGACCAGCTTTCACATACACATTGAATATTTTTTATTGTGTTTTCATAGTAAAATGAGAACTTTAGTGACAGACTTGTTGATATTATCTACATTGTAATGGGCTAAAAGGAGTATCTCGGAGCCTAAAAAAAAAAATCAAATTGATGATCACTAAAGTTTCAAAAGATCAGAACATGCAAGTAGATGCCTAAAAATGAAGATTCGAGGACTTGAAAAGCTAAGTCCTATAAAAGGGAACTGGAGGCTTTCAAAAACAACTAAAATGACACCAAAGAGAGATTAACCAGCAGGCAGAGAGCTGGCAAAGTGTGTTCATGAATTATATACCATACCAGAAGTTCTAGCAAGAGAAAAGCATAGGATTAATAATTAACTAGCAAGGTAATAATGGGCTTGTATGTTCTGCTTTTTCTTAGTGAAAGAAATAGGCCTATTTACTCTTTCTGCTCATTACTTGTCTCCTTGTACTTATGGAAAGGAAAGTTTACAAGCCAAAACCTTTTTATAACTGTGAATCATTTATTCCCAAAGCCTATTCAGACTTCCTCTTGTACTCCTATTTGGACCTTTCTGAAAATACTCCAAAGCTCCTGCTGGTGATTGGTACTACACAAAGAGCTGTGTTACCTTGCCACCAATATTTGAAGCCCTTCTCCACAGTATTTTACCTATCACCATTATTATCTTCATCTCCAATCAGCATCTGTGGGAAAAGTGCACATTTAGCACTGCCCTTTGTATTAAATCATGTGCTGTTTCTGCTGCAGAGTTTAAAGTCCAGGAAAGATTAAACTGATGCCTTTTCCCACCTATCAGTTCCAGCACTCACCACTTTCCTGAAGCACAAAGCGGGACTCCTTTAAATGTTGATGGGATAAATAAATCAAAACATAGGGAGGACACACGGAAAGTAAAACAGAAATTTTACATTAATGAAGGAAGAAGCATTAATACATTTACATCATGTGTTAGTAAGATAATGGAAAAGTTCTGGTAAATGCAGAGTTTTGCTGTGGCAAAGTATTAAAAACAAAAAACACAGGGGTAAGTATTCCAGAGAGGAGCGGGAGGAGATAATAAGATCTCTTACTTCTCATAGAGAAGGAAACTAAAGGTTTAGTGTTTACAGTACAGTCATGCAACATGTAACAACATTTTGATCAATGATGGATCAGGTGTATGACAGCGGTTTCATAAGATATTATATCATATTTTACTGTACTATTTCTGTGTTTAGATATGTTAAGATTCACAAATACTTACCATTGTCCTCTAATTGCCAACAGTATTCAGTACAGTCACATGCTGTACAGATTCACTGCCTAGGAGTGATAGGCTACCCATATAGCACAGGTGTGTAGTAGGCTACACTACATAGGTTTGTGTAAGTACACTCGACGATGTTTGCACAACAAAATCACCTAATGACACATTTCTCTGGACATATCTCCATTATTAAGCCACGCATGACTGCACATCTGTTTTCTATCATCACTTTTCTTTTTAAAATGAGCTGTAATATTTATTTATGATTTCATTGTGGAAAGATTTGCAAAGCACAAAAGAGTAAGAGGAATATTAGAAATCCAGTAATTCAACCACTCAAAGCTAAGACTGTTAATATTATTTGGTGTATTTCCTTACAAATTTTTTGGCACACATCATATTAGAGATTAGTATAATAAACTCTCCTATATCCATCTTCTAGAATCAATAATTTTCAACTCATAGCCAAAACTTGTTTCATCTCTACTCTCCTTCACATCTTTTTTCCTTCTTGTTGTATAATTTTGAAGCAATCCCAAATATCGTATTATAATAAACATCAAATATTTTAAGACATATCCCTAAGATTGTCATGCATTTTAATATATTATGTTTATATGGCATGTACAAAACCTCATATACTTATTTTCATCTATTTGATTTCAAAAGAAAGCTATTTTTTCAATTGAAAATTAAAAAATTTTTTTTCGTGGTTTTTTTAACCTCTTGTTACCATCATTACTGGCACCCAAAAAAATGACTTGGGAAGGAAAGATAACCACTTTGGAGATCTAATGCTTAAGCTATTGTCTCTCTCTCTGAGAACCTCTCCTGAAGTGAGATAATGCATATTAATGGCTTTGTAGAGTAGGAGCTACTTAGTTTGATAAGATTAATACTGTCAAAAATGCTAACCCTTATTCAGGACCTACAAGTCAGCATTGGACTAAGCACTTTACATGTAGTATTGCAGGTCAGTGTCCCAGCACCTCTGCAAGTGAATAATGATATTATTCCCATTTCATAGAGGAGGACATTGAGGCTTGGAAAGTTTAAGTCACTTACCTAAAATCACAGAGATAGTAGATGGCTGACATGGTATTTTAATACTATCTTGTCCAACTCCAGAGCCCATGCTCTTAACCTTGAAGCAAATTTTATACAAGTTTTCTATAAGGAACCTAATGAATTACACAGAATCACAGAATTGATAGATTGTCATATTATCTAACAGAGGCCACACCTCAATCCAAAATTTATCAGAAATATTCAATTTGGAGTGAAATTAGGGTGAATACATTAGGACACTCAACTACTAAGTAATCAAATTCTCCTTGTAGCTGGGTCAAGGTATATTTTGTCATATTTTATTCCTTGAAGACATCTGTAAATTGTATCACAGTATATCTTACTATAATAACCTTAACAAAGTCCAACCCAAATTTTTACTGTATCAGTAAATTTTCTTTGATATATGATCAACATCAATTTGAACAGTCTCTATGAAAGAGTTTTCAGGAGGAAGTTCTAAATTCTGATCTCTCTTTTTCTCTCAGTCTCTGTAATATCATACAGATTTGTTCCAAGCACCGTCAGAGGAACCTCCATGAATTTTCTGACACTGTTCAATGGATTTGGCTGTTTCACAGGCGCACTGCTGGTGGAGTTGGTATATCTCATCTCAGAAGGTAAAAATAGGTTCGTGGCATGCTTATATACATTGAGTTGATGACTAGGGAACGGGGAGACCAAACCTTAAGAGAGGGGCTTTGCCAGTGCAGTCTTTTTTTAATTGATCCACTTTTGCAATTAAGATAGAATTAAGATAGGAAATACACTCTTGCTGTATTCATTAATTTCTGGGAATTGTTTTTCTTTTGATAGGAGGAGGTAATTACAGAATGTCATGCTGTCCTTAGTGTATTTTAAAACTAACTGGTTATTATATTCTTATTAGATCTTTCAATGAGGCCATATGCAATAATACCTCACAGCTGGCATAGACAGTCTTCAGAAAAAGTAAGACCTGTGTAAATATAGGGGATAGGGTACCTGAATGATCTTTTTTTTTTCTCATGATTTGCCACAATTCTTGTCTATGCAATCAAAGAGAAATTGTGAATTGAATAATAAATGATATTTTAAAATTTTCCCAGTAGAGATTTTGGTCAGGAGAAACAACTAATCTGAAAAATTCAAACATTATTTGAAACATTAAAGTATCTACTAAAGCAAATATTTGATTAAAGCAAATTTTAAAGAACTACTCTTTGGTTGCATGTGTTGAAAAACTAACAGCCAGACAGGATGACAATAATGATCAGCCATCACAGTGAAATGACTTTGGCTGTATTTTAAATCCGGACTTTTGAAATTTTGTTCTAAAATGTTAATATAGCTTTAATTTAATTTTAATGTATGTTTGCTTATTTTGTGGAAATGATCACAAATGTATTCTCTACTTTCAAAAATACTTATAGTTGTGCACTGAAAATGATGTAAAGAAAGTGTTAGTTTCTATTCTCTTATAACAAACAAATCTAATTTACCTGCTTTCAAACCATGGAAAAAATCAACTTCTATGAATGAGACACTCCTTTTAACACTAAATCTCCATTCAAAAAATATTTATCAAGGACCCGCTCTGTTCCAGGCACCATATTGGGCACTGGTGATACCATGGCAAGCAAAATAAACACTTGCAAGCCCTCAGGAAATTTCCAGGGGTACAAGTAAGAATGAAATTAAAAGTGAGAAAGTCAATGATAGATATAATAGCAGAGTTCTTGGGGAGAAACCTACTAATCCTTGATTGATGACTGACAAGGTCAAACTCTGCCCTTTCCTCAGTTATCTGAGAAAATTAAGATGAACTGTGTGTTGAGTATTTACTACGTACTAGGTCGTGTGCTATATGGAATTGTGTGAGATATGGTCCAGTTCTCAAAGAACTCAAATTCAAACTGCGATAGCTAACTGTGTGAACGGCGGCAAGTTGCTGACTTTTCTAGTACTCAGATTCTTTGTACATAAGCTAGAGACAAAGCACTGACATTAAGATTTTGTAAGATAATCTTGCAAACTCTTAACATATATTCACACCTGAAACATTTTCAGTGTTGAATGTGTTTCCTTTCTTTACGTTACTCAGTGAAGACATTTCCAAAAATTTGCTAAAACAAAATTTCTAGAATCAAATCACATTTGACATATACATGAAGAACTGCAAAGTCAAATATTACTACTAGTTTATCTTTTATATAAATTTCAATGTTTCATATGCATGCTTAAGCAACTTACCCAGAGTTAGACCAAACATCCTTGGCTAAGTTCTCTCCAAGGCTACCTTCACATTTTTTTTTTTTTTTTTTGACATAAAGAGTCTCACTCCAGAGGCTGGAGTGCAGTGGCACGATCTTGGCTCACTGCAACCTCCACCTCCCAGGTTCAAGCAATTCTTCTGCCTCAGCTTCCTGAGTAGCTGGGACTACAGGCGCCCGCCACCACACCCAGCTAAGAGTAGAGATGGGGTTTCACCATATCGGCCAGGATGGTCTCGATCTCTTGACCTCGTGATCTGCCCGCCTCGGCCTCCCAAAGTGCTGGAATTACAGGTGTGAGCCACCACCCTTGGCCACTACCCTCACTTTAGATACTAGCCACAAGTTTGGAGATTCCTAGGGCTGTCATCACCTCTGACAAGCTGTCTATAAATGTGGGGATCCCCACAGACTCCCTCAGTATGATAATTTGCTAGAATGATTCATAGAAGTTAGAAAAGTACAATACTTACAATTACAGTTTATTATGGCAAAAGAATACGAATCAGAATGAGCTAAAGAGAGAGGCACATGGAACAAGGTCTGGGAGGGTTCCAAAAGTGGAGCTTCCTCCATCCTCAGGTATGCACTACCTGCATCAATATAAGAATAATGCCAACTAGGTGAGCTCACCTGAGCTTCAGTGCCCAGCGTTTCTATTGAGACTTTATCACATAGGCACCATTGATTGAATCACTGTGAGCTCAATCTCCATCTTCCTTCTGCTCCCCAGAAGTTGGGCTGGTATATGTGGCTCAAAGCTCGAAGTCTGATGACGTGGTTGGTCTTCCTGGCTGCCCACTCTCCATTCCGGGTCATCTGATTAGCATAAATTATCTATGGGCCCTCTCCATTCTGAGTTGCCTCATTAGCATAAACTATCAGGTGGGGCTGAGGGTCCCACCATAAATAACAGATATTCCAACCACTCAAGAAGTTGAAAGGATTTGGATTACCTCCCAGAAATCAATCCAGGCAAATGTTTTAATCACACAACTATTCTTACAAAAGCATTTCACTGAAAATCTAAATTTTTACTGGCAATCTGTATAGTATAGTAGGAGCTGTTACATGCATTATTGCATTTATTACAACAACCTTATATTATTCTTCTCGTTTTTTAAATGTAATGATTCAGGCAGAAAAAAAATGAAGTCAAGTTCTCTAGTCATCACAACCGGTAGCTGACAGAGATCTAATCCTCTTGGCATTCTGAAACCAGTTCCAACATTGATTTCAATACACCAAGGAACTTGTAGGAATCCCCAGATGTAAAGATTTTTAAAGACTTTTGTTACTTTTGCAATATAACCTCCGTGGATGGACGTCTGTATAATATTGATAATATTCTAGATACAGTACAAAGGTGCAGAAACAAAAGTTTATATAATTTTGGCACAATTTGGTGCCCATGACAGGAAATTTACCAGGGACACATGGTGAGGACATCTTAGCAAGATGGGTTGTGGGGTGGAGCACTTTCTAAACTGTGCTCAAGAGAACACCATTTAAATTAACACTAATCAATTTAAGCTACATCTTCTTTTAAGTGTATTCTTTCCAGTTAATAATAATAGTGTGTTATATCAAATTATAATCCCAATAAATTACAATCATAGAGTTGAATGTTGCCTTAGATCTCAACTAGTCTAACATTGTACCAAACACAGAAAACGTAGTAGGATAATCTAGTGCTGAGAAAAATTCTCTACTTTGAGATATAACCTGAGTGTGCCCATCTAGTGATCACTATGTTCTACAGAGTAAGTCCGATTCTCCATTCACATAGCAGCTCTTCAAACATTTGATAAATACTTGGAGAAATAATATCATATAGTGGTTAAGAGAATAGGTTCTGGAGTCATACCACCTGAATTTGAATCCAGGTAGTCTAGCTATGTGTTCTCAGTTTCTATTTCAGTAATGACAATAAATAATTCATTATGTTGTTCTGAAGATTAAGCAATTAATATGCATAGTGTTCAATAAAGATGGCAATCATGACCCTTTCTATTTTATAGACAAACCACCCCTGTCTTTTCATATTGCATGATTCCTTGATTTTTCACTATCAAGGCCCCTCCATCCATTAAACAAACAACAGCTTATCAGTATCTTTCTTAAAATATGGCTTCCAAAACTGAAGATAATATGAGTACAACCAGGGTACAAAATGGGTACAATCAAGATAAGTATGTTACTTTTATCAACCTGGACTCTCTCTCTCTCTCTGCATGTGAACAGCGATTTTGTTGACTTTTTCACAGTTGCATCCTGCTTATGGTCAATTAAAACTTGAAACTTTTTTTAATTTTCAGGAGTTGCTTTCAGCTCAGTTCTACCCATCACAGTTCTTTTTTCTAATTAGATGCAGCACTTTATTTTTATCTTTAATAAATGTCAACCCATCATCCTAAGTAATAGACATTTTTGAAAATTGATTCTGTGTCATCCAGGGAATTACTAATCTTTACTTGCTTTGTGTCATCTGCAAATTTGGTAAGCAAGTTCCTAGACTTCTTCCAGGTAATTGATAAAATTTTTGAATTGGACAGGACCAAAAAAGAGTCTTACAGAAAATTCCTAGACCCCATTGCAAGTTAATGACAATCCATTAATCCTCTCCTTTTGGATATAATCAGTTCCCAATTCACCTAATTACTATCATTCAGCCCACATACTTCTCCATCATTCACTAAATGACATCACAGGAGACTTTTCATAGGTTTTTCTGGAAATAGGATAAGTCTCTTTGTGACAATCCCTTTAGCCATCAGGATAGTATTCCTCAATGAAAGAAATGAGGTTCATTTAGATGATGTGGTTATAGTAATCCTATACTGGTGTAACAAATAAAGGCCCTAAAAGAGAGTGGCCATAAGCATGACTTTGGGTAGGTCAGCATTATACCCTCTAAAACTGGGTTTTCTTAATTAAAAAAGGAAATTTTACTTCACTTTTCTCAGAGAGGATGAGAGAATAAAATTAAATAAGATATTTGAAACTTTTCTCTGCCAGAGATTATTTTTAAATACAAAATTGTCATACATTATAATGGCTCATTTGGCCAAAAACAAGATCAGTCCACTCAAACAAACAGACCAATTTTTTTGACAGAAGTGACCATAATGAAACAAACACTATAATTATATATTTAGGCACCCTATATCCTTCAGCATTTCTTTTAGTATATAGGATATTTTCAACCTTTAAGGATTCATGTCAGCTGAGCATGTGTGCGTGTGAGTGTGTGAGAGTGTTAGGATACGATTGGAAAAGAAGATCAGCTATCACAGTCTTCCAGTCTCCAAGCTGCATTAGTCATTTTTAGCACCATGATGGAGAATGGTGTGAATGCGGTAAATTCAAAAGATTTCTCAAAACTTGACTGTGCAGACAGATAACTGTTAGAGTGACATTTTCAGTACAAGTGAGAAAACTGATCCTTCTGGGATCTCTAACTCTGAGTGCTTTAAAGGAGAAGATACAAGACTAAACTCATCCTCCTACACTAATCATTTCAGGAATAGTTTATCTAAAAGTAGCAATGCTAATATAAGGGAATGAAGAAGTCAGTCAAACTGCTTATTTCGACTCTATCCCATTAGCAACAAGATCAATTTCCTCACACTCCTGAATTTGAACTTACCTTTTCATTTAAAAAAACAAAACAGAATTCAGTAAAAAATGACATCTTAGTTATGGACATGCAGGTGATTGAAAGATCCAAAGCAAAATATTTAAGACAAAAAGGGATAACTGGGCAGAATCAAGAGGTCAAGTGGTATATCTTCTTGTCCCTACAAGTTCTTTCTCCTCAAAATTCAGGAAAGGGGCAAATAATGTAGCTGTTTAATTTCCATCAAGAGTATTTTAAATTAAAAATGAGATCACCTGAAAGACTCATTTAAATATCTATGATTATTGAGGCCACTGGCAGTTATGTCAGCATGAATCACTGAGTCACTCTTGAAACAGGAATTTGCAGTTGCAGCAAACTTGAAAGAAGAAAATATGCATCTGGAAAAGTATTCCAATTCCATTTCATGGGCTCATGCCTATTATCTAAGAGATACGCTTCTTCAAATTCAGATCTATGCCTCGGGTCCAACTTCATATGGGATTTGGGCTTATAGATTTTTAGATTCAGAGGGGAAAATAAATGGCCTACTGCCATAATTCACCCTTAGCCAGGCCCATACTCTACTTGTCAACTGGTTTAGTGCCAGTGTTCCTGTAGCTAAGTCAGCAGGGCCCCAACAACTCCCATAGGCAAACCCTGCTCTTGGTCCTCAGTCAGAATTTGAAGCAAAGCCCCCCTCATACAATGGTTTTATGTATTTCAGATACAATTTATTCTATATCCTTAACTTTTTACTCCACAGAAACCCCCAATGCTGCACAGAGGACTTTGAGTTTATAACAGCATCAGGAAAGAGCCAGCTTTAGACTGTGGAAAGCAACAGTCATTGCTGTTGGCTCACGAGAGGTAGAAAGGCAGACATCTGAGTCAGATGAACCTGAATTCAAATGCAACTCAGCTCTCAATGAGCTCCTAGATCTTGAGCTCATCACTTAACCATACCGAGTCTCAGTTTCACCTTCTCTAGAATGGACTCTGTTTCTCTTTCTAGTCTTCACTAGTAACTTACCTTTCAAGCTTTTTATGAGGACTAGAAGAAATAGATAAAAATCACCAGCTAAATGCAGATGCACAAAAAAGAATGATTTTGTTGTTATCTTAATTTGAGTGGGACCTCAACATCTTCCAAGTGGGCTAGATGTATTATAGATATGATGTTTTGGTATGGCACTTAACTCTCCAGAAAAGAATAGATTCCATATTTGCAGAGTTCAGTTGTCCCGTTCAACTTCAATTCCAGGTGGAGACTGGGAGGCGATGAAATTAGAAAGTGCTCTGAGATTCTTCTTGGCCTCATGTACCCATGTAATTAATGGACCCTCCTATGCATGGCAAATTTGTAAGTCTAGGTGGAGTTACAGACACATGAACATGCACATTAGGAGTACCTGGAAATGGTATTGAAGCTGAAACTAGAAAGATGAGTGCAATTTAGCTTGGTAAGCACAGGAATGAAGGATTTCTGGTACAGAGCACATATATCAAGGCCCATAAATAAATAAATGATAGGTGCATAAGAGGAACCCAGAGAAGGCAGTAAGCTGAAAATATTCAAAAAAGGAGGAAATGGCCTGAAGTCACATTGGAGAGTTAGGTAGGGGCAAAACCACGTGGGACCTTTTAATACAGGGATTTTATGTTTACTTGAATGTTATAAGAACGATAACATTCAAAACACCAATGACCTCCTGGTGTTTTGGGAAGATCATTATGGATGCAGTATGATTTTGAGGAAAGAAAGAATAATTTGGGAAAAACAAGGAAGTACAATTGAAGTAATCCAGATAAGTCTGAAATAGTAATGAACTAGAGAGGAAGTAGGCAGATGGAGCGAAGTGAATGGATATAAGCTATATTTTAGACGTAGAATCAGAGTCTTAGCAATGGCTTTGAGAAAGTCAGGAGACAGTAGGATGCAAGAGGGAGGAGGTAGTATCAGGAAAGCATCCCAGGTTCTGCCCATGAGCTACTGGGTGGGCAAAGATTCCACTTACTAAATGGAAAAAACTGGAAGAAGAACAGACTTTTAAAGTTGCCATCCATTTGCTTTTTAACACATTGTTTGACACACCTGTGAGACATCCAAATAGAAATATCTGGAGGCCAGAAAAAAAGGTCTTTGTTAGATATATAAGTATGAAACTCTATGGCACAAAAATAACGTTTGAAACCATGGTAGTGAATGAAATTACCTAGCGTGAGTATTAAGAATGAGGAGAAAAAGAAGCCCCAACATTAGAGGTTGAGTGGAAAGGAACTAGTTTGCCACAGAAAATATATAGCAGTCAGAAAGCTGGGAGGAGGGAATTATATATGTATATATACACACATATATGTGTGTATATGTATGTATATATGTATATGCGTATATGTATATTCACTGAAGATAAGAAAGAAGATGATTTCAAGCAGAGAATGGTAAATTGTGTCAAATGCTACTGTAAAATCAAGTACGACGAAGAATGGAAGGTATTCATAAAATTTAGCAACACTATGATACCTTTAATAAGAGCCATTTCAGTGGTGAAATGAAAACTAGATTGAATTAGAGTGATGAATATCCAGTAAATGAAAAAAAAAAGCCTCATGTTTAAAGAACTCTTTTGAAGAACATGAAACTGAAAAAGATTTAAGAGAGAGAGTGATGGCTAGAAGGGGATGTGGGTGAGTTGCCAGATTTAGTGAATAAAAATACAAGATACATAGTTAAATTTGAATTTCAGGTTAACAAATAACTTTTTGGTCTTTAAGAATGTCCTATGCAATATTGAGGACATACCTCCTTATACTAAAAAATACATACACCTTCTTATACTAAAAAATAATTCCTCATTCTGAAATGCAAATTTAAGTGGGAACCCTGTATTTAAAACCTTAGGTGTGGGTTCAAGATACTTTTTTTTATTATTTTATTTATTTTTGGGGGGGTGTTTAGAGATGGGATCTTGCCCTGTCATCCAGGCTGGAGTGCAGTAGTGAGATCATAGCTCACTGCAGCCTTAAATTCCTGGGCTCAAAGGATCTCCTGCCTCAGTCTCCAGAGTAGGACCATAGGCACATACCACAGCGTGGCTAATATTTGTTTTCATTGTTTTAGAGATGTGGGTCTCACTAGGTTGCCCAAGCTGGTCTTGAACTCCTTGCCTTAAATGATCCTCCCACCTCAGTCTCTCCAGTAGATGGGAATATAGCAAAAGCCACCACACCTAATACTTTATTTCTGAGAGACATTTGAGTGTATTTTTCTGATAAGAATACCTGGTGTAAATGGAGAAGTTAAAAATGCAAGAGAAAGAAGAGAGAATTGATGGAGCTAAAGACTTAAGGAAAGGAATGGAGGACTCGGTCAGTGACAACCCAGAGAGGGTGACTTCTTATTGGAAGGTGGATACTTCTTTCCTGCACTGAAACAGAAGAGAGAAAGGAGAAGATAGGCACAGGTGCACACAGATGCATAGTTCTGATATTGGGAAGATCCTGGAGCCTTCCTTTGGAACTCTCCATTTTTTTATGAGGTATGCAGTGAGCCAACTGTGAGAGCAAAGGGAATAGGATGAGAATGGGGAGTTGGAAGAGCAAGGATTACAAACTTATTATGAAGGTATGAAAAGATGATTTAGAAGACAAATGTTAAGAACGCTGGTGGTGGCCGGGCACAGTGGCTCACGCCTGTAATCCCAGCAGTTTGGGAGGCCAAGGTGGGCAGATCACCTGAGGTCGAGAGTTCGAGACCAGCCTGGGCAACATGGTGAAACCTGTCTCTACTAAAAATACAAAGATTAGCGGGGAGTGGTGGTGTGCACCTGTAATCCCTGCTACTCGGGAGGATGAGAGAGAAGAATCACTTGAACCCTGGAGGCAGAAGTTGCAGTGAGCCAAGATTGCACCACTGCACTCCAGCCTGGAGACCAGGCAATCAGAGCAAAACTCCATCTTAAAAAAAAAAAAAAAAAAAAAATCGCTGGTGGTGTTGAAGGCCCCAATTGTGTTGGTGATCATGAAGAGTGATCCCAAACTACCTAAAGCATGAATTTGCCCAGTGATATTCAGAAGCTCAATAAAGATGTCTCATAAATTTTTAAATAGCCTAAAGAGCACAAGACACAGGATGAAAGGCACAAACTCTACTCTTAAAGTAATTTGGGGTAAAGGTTTATTTTCCTCCAAATATGCAGAAGATAAGAAAGGCTTTCTTCTAAAATTATGAAATTAATATATCTACACTATTAGTAGAGTTGCAAATGAAGAACCGACTGTACAAATAAGCAGGTTCTGGGCAAAAATCAGTGTTGTCATATCCATGAAATTATTTAAACTCAATATTTTACTATTTTAAATAACCCCACTTATAGACTGATTTATTAATTCAGTCACAAATACATATTGGGTTCCTACTATGTGCAAGCACTGCTAGATGCTGAATTAATAATACCAAGTCTGATGTTTAATTAATAAGAAGAACCTTACAGAAATATTTGACACTCAAATTAATATCAGATATGTTCATTTGACTAATGCTATTACAATTACAGTTCATAGCTAATGGCATTATCGGGCTATTATCACAAAGCATTACCTCTCTTCTAAAACTCATTTCCATGATAATTCATTGAAATCATCATGAGAACACACTATCTTGATGGGTTTTTACCTCCCAATGCTCTTCAAGAGAATGAACTCACCCTTATAAGAAAGCTGGTTATGCCAAATATCACCCATGCCTGTTCTCTCTGCAGTTCAGGTGAACAATGCCTAGCAATTTCCCTACAATTTTGAAAGACACAGTGTTCCTTCCTGGAAACAGCAGCCTGACTTAATTTTTATCCACAATTCCCAAGATCTGGAAATGCAAATTAAAGTCATGATGCAGGCATTATTATCTAGAGCAAAGTATTGAGCATGTTCAGATCTGAGGCCCAATCTCAGTTCATCCAGTCACTCAACAAATATTTATTCTGTCCCCTTTCCATGACTTTAGGCAAACGGTTCAGCTGCTCTGCCTTTGTTTCCTTGTTTATAAATTGAGGGTAATAAAAATTTGAGTCCTTATTAGATAAATATGAAAAACTGGTAGAAAAGTCAAAGTTAGAATACAGTGGTTAGGTATTATTTCCTTCAGGTATCATGAAAATTAATGTGTTTTAAAAATTAACTCAGGTAGGAGAGCTATGAATCTCAAATGAAGCATTTAAATCAGGTTACTGAAAGGAGGAAGGAAAGAAATTAACATTTATTAAGTGTCAGTTATATGCAGACCTTGCTATATGCATTTCATGAAGATATTATTTCATTAAATCTTCACAACATTTCTTTGGAGGTAGATATTTGTAGCCCCATCATATATAAGAGGAAAGTGAGCCCAGAAAGTTGCATAAGTTGTCCAAATCACATAGTAATGGTGGATTCCTGATTCCAAAGCTCTTTTTACTACACTAGTTTTATTTCCTGTGGTACAGAGGCACATCTACCCTGGAGACAGACTGCAACATCTTTTTAATTGCACCCTTTTTCGCTCCCAAGCAAAAAGCACATAGTGAAGTAGAAGGCGTGCCTCAAATAAAGCAGAATATAAAATCCATTTCAGTTTTGTCTCCACAATTTTGGACTTTTGCTAGAACACCAGCACTACAAAATAGCTTTTAAAAATCTAATGAAGTCTGAGGGAAATAATTGCTCACTGTCTCTAACTATCTTTTGAAGAGATTCCAAAAGGCACATTTTAAGATTTTCATAGTTCCATTATATTCAAAATAAAACAGTAGTTTGTCAAGAGGGGAAATATTGCATCTTTCTCCAAAGAGAGATAACAGAAATCTGCCTTGAATCCAAAGCAATATGCTATAGCACTTAATGCCACATATACTTGAAGTATCCAGTAAAGCTCTGATTTTGGTGGGAGATGGACTGACATATTGCTGAAGTGAGGAAAGGTGTTTATATATGTATACATATATACATATATATGCACATATATATGTGTGTGTGTATATATATGCACCCTTCCTTTCTTATGGTATATTTAGGTTATTTCTAATTTTTCATGCTATAAATATTACTAAGGTAAGCATCCTTTTCTATAATCATTAAGTACATAACTTATTCCCTCCTTAGACTAGAATCCTGGAAATGGGATTACTCCTTCAATGAGGATAAATATTTTAAATATTTTAAAGACTATTGAGAATTAAAGCAAAACTGACTTCTAAAAGACTGCAATTATGTGCCATTGTGAAATGATAATACTTGCCTCAAGATATGAATTTCAGTCCTTAGCATAATATTTTGATCTTTGTCTATTTGATTGGAAAAAGTTATATTCCACTTTAAATACTTTAATTTGTATTTTTTTAGAGTGTAAAATTGAAATATTTAATGTTTATAGAACATTTTTATCTTTTTTATGATATGCTTAGTCTTGGCCTATTTTTCTTTGGGTCTTTTTTTGTCTGTTTACATATGCTCATTATACTTTAAGAATATTGTGATTTATGTCATATTTATTGCTAGTATTTTCCCAGTTTTAACTCAACATTTTATTTCATAAATTTATTTTATACAAGTTTTGCTGCTATATGTAATCAAATCTGTCCACCTTTTTCATTATGATTAATTTCATTGCATTTATGGTTGTAGAATTTTAATGGTTTCACATTTTGGATTAATTTTATTATTCATGTGGATTTCATTTTGGTTTCATTAAAGAAAATACTTATTTGCTTCAAATAACCAACATTCACAACAGTATTTAATATAAGTTGTGAAAAGTTGGTTAAACTTTAAATATTTCCCAACGATACAGTAAGTGAAATGAAACTAATCAGTTTTACATATTTTAACATATTTTTAGGTGATCTTGGGACTGTTTCAGGGCTTTCTGGCCTGTTCCCTTCAGCTGCCTCTTTATTTTAGCTTAGTATCACTCTCCTTTTAATTAGTATAATAATTTTATGATATATAGTTTATATCAGTTATTACTCATACTAATCTTTTTGGTTATTTTTTATTTATGAAAACCATATTCTCCATGGCTTATACTTCTAGATGAATTTCACATTTTTATTATTTTTTTCTCCATTTTTTTTTTTGAGACAGTGTCTCGCTCTGTTGCCTAGGTTGGAGTGCTGCAACCTCTGCCTCCTGGGTTCAAGCAATTCTTGTGCCTCAGCCTCCTAACTAGCTGGGATTACAGGCATCTGCCACCATGCCAGGCTAATTTTTGTATTTTTTTAATACAGACGGGGTTTCACCATGCCAGCCAGGCTAGTCTCAAACTCCTGACCTCAAAGGATCGGCCCACTTCGGCTTCCCAAAATGCCGGGATTACAGGTTTGAGCCACTGCACCCGGCCCCCCAGTCCTATTTTTATTTTAATAAAATGAGTAAAACTTGTAAGTTAATTTTAGAAAAACTAAAGTTTTTGCAATAGGTAGTGGTCCATCCAAGTATATAACATACTTTTTAAATTTAATATTTCAAAGTTGAGTTCAGGAAGTTTTTTTCTTCATATATATCCTGATCATTTCTTGTTGAAATTATCATAGACATTTTATACATTTTTCCTTTTTGCTATTTGAACTGAATCATTTTCCCTCATTACAACTCACTGAGGTGATCACTGTTATACAGGGAGATTATTACTGTTTATTAATGTATATGTCTTCATCTGCATCCACTTTCATAAACTTAGTAAATTTATGAGTATTTCAGTTGATCCTTTTACTTTTTCAGCAAAATTAATCTTCAAATACATATAATTTTTATCCTTATTTCCAATATTTACTCCTATGCTTTGCATCTTTCTCAGGACCCAGAACTTACAGGGCAATGGTAATACCAGAAGACAGTCACATTATATCTTGCTCATGATCTTAATGAGGACATCTTTTATTTTATTAAGTATATTTGCAGGATTAAAAAGGATATTCCTTAAAGAATATTCCTTATTATATAAAAACTTTATTCTTGTTTTCTAAGAGGTAAACAAATCAGTTTAAATTTTATCAAATGTTTAAGCAACTATTAAGATCACCTTATGATATTTCTTAATCATAAGAAACTGGACCTATCATTAGGGTGCATTTAATTAATAAATTTTTCAATATTAAATCATCTTTATATATGTGCAATAAACAATACTTGTTGGCAATTATGATTCTTTCACTATGTTCTGGAAAGATCCAGAGAAAAGATCTATTTTTTCTGTGAAAATTAAAAAATGCCTAGTATCTCTCTTTTGTTCTTAAATTGCATGTTATGTTTAATTGACAAATAGTAATTGTATGTATCTATGGGTACAATGTAATGTTTCAATACCTGCATACATTGTGGAATGCTCAAATCAGTCTAATTAACATATCCATCACCTCAAATAATTACCATTTCTTAGTGGTGAGAACATTTAAAATCCACTCTTTTAGCAATTTTGATATATACAATACATTATTATTGACTATAGTCACCATGCTGTATAATAGATCACCAGAACTAATTCCTCCTGTCTAACTCAAACTTTGCACCTGTTGGTCAACATTTCCCCTTCCCCCAACCACTTCCCTTCCCCACCTCAGCCTTTGGTAACCACCATTCTACTCTCTGCTTCTGTGAGTTTGACTTTCCTACATTCCACATATAAGTGAGATGATATGGTATTTGTCTTTCTGTGTCTTGCTTATTTCACTTAGCATATTGTACTGTAGATTCATCCATATTGTCACAAATGACAGAATTTGTTCTTTTTTAAGGCTGAATATTCCATTGTGTATATATACCACTTTTTAAAATGTATTAATCCATTGATAGGCACTTCAGTTGTGTTCATATCTTAGCCATTGTGAACAGTACTGTAACAAACTGAGTACAAACATTTCTTCGATATACTGACTTCAACTCCTTTGGATATATATCCAGTAGTAGCACTGCTGGATCATGTGGTAATGCTATTTTTAGTTTATCAAGATTCCACCATACTGCTTTCCATAATAGCTGTACTAATTTGCATGCTCACCAATAGTGTACTAAAGTTTCGTTTTCTCCACATCCTCATCAACACTTATCTTTCATCTTCATCCTTTTTATAAAATTCTAACTGGTGTGAGGTGATATCTCATGGTGGTTTTAATATGCATTTCCCTGATGATCAGTGATATTGAACAGTTTTTTATATACCTGTTGGCCATTTGTATGTCTTCTTCTAAGAAATGTCTATTCAGGTCATTTGCCCATTTTCAATTAGCTATTTGGGCTTTTTTCTTATTGAGTAGCTTGAATTCTTTACATGTTTTGGATATTAGGCCCTTACCTGATATATAATTTGCAAATATTTTTCCCAATTTATGGGTTATCTCTTTCACTCTGTTATTTCCTTTGCTGTGCAGAAACATTTTAGTCTGACACATTCTCATTTGTCTATTTTTCCTTTTATTGTCGATGCTTCTGTTGTCGAATTCAAGAAATCATTACCTAGACCAATGTCATGAAGCTTTTCCCCTGTTCTAGTAGTTTTACAGTTTCATGTCTTACACTGAGGCCCTTAATCTATTTTGAGTTTATTTTTCATATCTGCTATAAGTGTCCAATTTCATTCTTCTGCATGTAGATATACAGTTTTCCCAGCACCACTTATTGAAGAGACTGTACTTTCTCCTTTGTTTGGGTATTAGTCTGTTTTCATACTGCTATAAACAGCTGCCCAAGACTGGGTAATTTATAAAGGAAAGAGGTTTAATTGACTTACAGTTCAGCATGGCTGGGGAGGCCTCAGAAAGCTTACAATCATGGTGGAAGGTGAAGGGGAAGCAAAGCACCTTCTTCAAAGGCGGTAGGAAAGAGAATACTGAGTGAAGGGGGAAGAGCCCCTTATAAAACCATCAAATCTCCTGAGAATTCACTCACTCTCATGAGAACAGCATGGGGGAAACCACCCCCATGATTCAATTGCCTCCACCTGCTCTCTCCCTTGACACATGGGGATTATGGGGATTACAATTCAAGATGAGATTTGGGTGGGGACACAAAGCCTAATCATATCAGTTTGTTCTTGACACCTTTGTCCAAAATCAGTTGTCTGTAAATGCACAGATTTATTTCTGGACTCTATTCTGGTCCATTGGTCTATGTGTCTCTTTTTATGCCATGCTGTTTTGATCCTATAGCTTTGTAGTATATTTTGAAGTCAGGTAGTGTGATGCCTCCATCTTTGTTTTTTGCTCACAATTACTTTGTCTATTTGTGGTGTTTTGTGGTTCCATATAAATTTTAGGATTGTTTTTTCTATTTCTGTGAAAAGTGTCATTGGAATTTTGGTAGGGATCTTAATGTCTCTTTTTAAAAAAATTATTCTTTGTAACTTTTTCCTACTATTATTGGTCTTTAATAGATTTCCATTTCTTCTTGATTCAACTTTGGTAATTAATGTTTATCTAAATACCTCATTTCCATAAGAGTTTTTACTCTAAAGTAGCATACTCATAACTAAACATTGTTATCTCCTCTGTATCTGTTGTGACATATTCTGATTGGATTTGTCAGTTTTATTTATTTTGTTATATTTTCTCCAATGAATCATCTCTTAGAACTATTAGATCTAAAAAAGTTTAATATATTGATTTCCTGTTCTCATCTCTATTTCCTTACTCCTACTTTCCTGAGATTTGTTTTATGCATTTCCTAACTTCTTTGTCTTGAATGTTTATTTCATTTATTTTAATTCTGACTTTAAAAATGAAAGCCTATGTGCCTTTAAATGTGCCTCTGGGTAGAGTTTATATCTGTATCTCTTAAATGTGTAAATGCAGCTTCCTTATTCTCTTCATTTTCTAAATGCCTTGATATTGTGGTTTTCATTTCTTTGTTGACCAGTTAGTTATTCAAGAGGCATATCTTCAATTTCTTGGAGGTCTGGTTTGTTACTAATGTTATTGAAACTTCTGTAAGAGGGTGAAATATTCTTTTTCCTACTAAACAATGTTGTGATCTTTATTAAACACTTGTCAATCACATTAATTCTTTACATCCCTTCTTTGCCAATTTGATCAAAAACTGACAAGAACGTGTTATAGTCATTGATAAGAATTACTTATATATCGTTATTTCCAAAAGACAACAGATTTTGTTATGATTTCATTACTTAAGGGAAATCCACTGGCATATCTTCAATTTGAATTGTGTTTTTTATCAATATAAAAAAATTCTCAATGTCCCTTTAAAATGGTTTTTCCTTTGAATTCAACTTTGCAGAGATTAGTATTTTACAGTATTTTCTGTCTTTGTCTTACGAGTTTCTCGTTCATTATATTATTATTATTATTATTATTATTATTATTAGCTTTGTCATTCTGTGTTCAGGGTGTTTCCTGTAAGCAACAAATATGTATAGTAGTCACTTTTCCTTACCCATATTGGCTCTTTTTATGTTTACTCATCCTCAAAAGAACAGATTTGCTGAGAGGTAGGGTTTACTAACTCAGAGTATATGTGAATATTTTTGCTAAAGTCTGCATTTAAAGTGCCCCACTAAACCCAAGACTGCTAGGCTACAGTGAGAACTTTACACCATTTTTAGGTTTTCTAACACTCTGACTAGCTGGAGTGATTACAGACTGCATTGTCAAGCATACATGGCTATCTGGCACTCCCCAGAACTCATACTCACCTATAATGTTTTATTTTTGGTCAGGCCAATACTTCTTGGATGCAGTGCAACTTGACTGCGTCTTGTTCCCATTACTTCTTTTATTTGATTATTATTTTTTAAATTTTTTTATTGATACATATTAGGTGTACTTGTTTTCAGCATACATGTGATCATTTGATAAACTGATATAGTCAAATCAAGGTAATTTGGATATCTTTTACCTTAAATATCTGTTCCCTTTACTTCTTGTCCTGTGATTCTATGGGAGTTGCACTCCCTGATGTAGTTTAGAAGCAGAGGTACTTGGTTCTGAGTAGTGGTACGGAAGGATGAATGGGAGGGTTCCTTTCTCTTTTCTTCACCTTCCAAAAGAAAAATAAACAGTAATTATGCATTAAAGCAAAAGCTATTACTATTTTCTCTAGAACTGACCTTGATTTCTGTGGTGAGGGCATGTTCTGATCATCTCCTATTCACCACATTGGTGACCTAGGGGTGCCTCTTACTCTAGATAGTATGAGATCATGGAAAACACGCATCCTTTTTTTTTGAGACAGAGTCTACACATGAGACTGACAGTAGTTTATTAGTCACATACACTCACAATCTGGGAAAGGAAAATACCCGGATATGTGTAGGGTCACCTGGGGTTGCACTCAGGCATACAGTGAACAAGCAGGGTCTGTGCGGGCGCAGGCTTTGTAATAACAAAGGGTTGTGGTGACAGGCAGGTTCCTGTAGGCTGGATGTGATTGTCTGGTTCCTGTAGGCTGGATGTGATTGGTTGGTTTGAATAATGTTGAGCGCTAGCAGGGAAGTGAAACCTCTCAGGTTGAGGGCTGGGTGGAGGGCAGCTGGTCTGACTAATAGGGGAACTAGCCAGGTGGGGAGCTCTTCCAGCTGGGTGAGGAGCCTATCCAATGAAAACAGGGAAACACGTGGTTAGACCTTTGGGGCCTGTGAGGCTCAAAGGCATCAAGACAGCAAATGAAATTTTGAGCCTTACAATGTACGGCATTAAGGAGAAGAGAAATAAACTGTATTTCTTTTTCATATTAGCAAATTTGTGTAGTTTATAGTGTTATAGCATGTGTGCATCACCATATATGTTTTTCAATCCACTTTCAAAAGCTTTAAATGTAGTGTAAATTGCTCTAAGAATCTCACAGTAGGTTGAATGCCAGTCTCAAGACCAGAGTAGAAATGTCGTTCGGTATTTTAGAAAGAATTTGGGGTAAGTGATTTCAAAGACTGAAATCCAGACATTTTAAAACTGTTGAGAAGATGTTAAAGAAAGGCATAAAAGTGGTAGTTGCATTAAACACCAAGAGGTGGACTACAGCCGTACATTTGATGTAACAGCAGGAAGATGAGGGTTCTGCTGAGTGATGTTTCACTTGACCTCTCTGTTCCTTCACCCCTTAATATAGAAAATAAAGAACGAGTCTAGACGATTCTACAATTCTTTGTCTCTAAAATGACTGTGATAATTTCAGATAAATATAAACACTTTACTTACTGTCTATAAGGCCTAATGCTCCAGGATAATTACCCTACTAATTTATGAATCCCTTTTCTTAAGCAACATGGAATGCACATTTCCTGGTACACAAAAAAATTCTAAAAAATGACTTTCAAATGAACAAATACATGTAGCTAAGTAAGAGATATTTGGGGAAATTCTGAACAATGCTAAATATTTTGAGTCCTTTACTATTTCAGCAGTTGAACACTATTACTAACTAGCTGGTTATATTATGAAAGTAGTAACTAGGGTGCACTGTGGGCATTACGAATGGCAGTGAGTGAATGACTCATCAGACTCTATGTGGCACACTGTTTCTCATGCTCCTGTTCAGCTATCCTGTGATCTGGAGAAGTTTAGTTAGTCTCATTCTAGACCTCAAGTCTTCACTATGTCTCCTTTGCAAGGATGCTCCTGATTTCAATCAGCTACTGGAAATGTCAGATGAAAAATGGCACAAATGTGAATTACGACAATAAAAGTTTATAAGCTACTAAAATAAAGTTATAGTACCTAAGAGCTGAGTCAACTGACAATGTTAAATGGAACATTTTACAACCAGTCCTGGGATAATGATAAAAAAAAAAAAAAAAAAAAAAAAAAAAAAGGCACACAGAACATGAAGAAATATCTGACAGGAGACAGACCAAGATGAAGCTCAGGCTACATGACGGTGTGTGAGCTACCTGGAAAGGAGGCAGGAGGAGGTGATAATCTGAGGTTTGTGGAGTGCCTCCTCTGTGTCCGGCCCTTGACAACCATTATCTCTTTAACTTCTCATTACAACTCAGTAAGGGAGATTCTGTTATCATCATTTCATAGAAGAGAAACTGAGGCTTAAGTGGTCCAGTTATTTGCCCAACGACTATACTGTTAAGGCAAGATTTAACTTTAAAAGTCTACCTGACTCCAAAGCCCATGATCTTTCTATATATTTTTATACACAGTTCTGTCTCTTCACATACACAGATAATCTCCATATAAATAAAGCAAATTTTAGGTATCCTGAAAAATCTTTCTGTCTGACTTGATACAAGTGTTTGTCCCATGCTATCAATTCAGGCGATGCTTCTCTTTACCATGTAAATTAGCTACACAGAGAATGTTAAATCATATCTAAATATGGCAAAAATATGGGACTAGAATGAAGATGAGCGTTAGAAAGTCACGTGCTAAAAATGATATTTAAGAATGAATACAGGAGCATTCTAGAAATTTTGAATACGTGATATGGGAATCTTTGGTTTGGGGTTTTCTTTTCTTTTCTTTTTTTTTAAAGATAATCCCACTCCAAAATGTTTTGTCCATATCCACAGATTTATATTATCTTTCTCTAACTCTTCTAGTACAAATGTCTTTCTCTCCTGTCACCCCAAACTCCCAAATACCACGTCACAGTACTTCTCATTTCTGTTTTCCACAGCTTCCCCAGTGACGAGAATGCTCTGGTGTGACCAGCGGGATCTAGTGGTATCTCCCCAAAGGCTGGCATTTGCCATAATGACAAAATTTCTTTAAAATATTATGTTTTACCTTTAAAGATCTTAGAAAATTTATATTCTTCTTCCTCATCTGACTCTCTTATAATATAAAGATAGTCTTTTCAATTACTTATTATGGACCAGAATTCATGCTCTAAGAAGAATTAATGTCATGTTAACTTACACTAGCCAGAGAAACACGGTGATAAAAAGGTATAATCACATGACATGCAAAGTGCTGATGTGAAATGAAAAGGTCGGAAATACGATTGGGACATTAATTCAAGAGGGGAAAAAACAGCACTGTTTGAATAGGCTTAGAAGGATGGTTTAGTTCTTCCTGAAAATACGTAGGATATTATTACACCTTATCTTGACCTCCACCTCAACTCTCCCCATTCAAGTACAATCAAATGTTTAGTTCCTGTGTGCACCCATACACGGGCACACACATACATGCACACACACAAAAGCACACATATACACATCAAAAAGGCTACACAATATCCAATAGGCAGACTTATAGGGAAACATTTAGCGAACTTCATTTACTCATCTAAACACCAGATAAAGGCATCATGTCACTGTAGCAATAAAACCATAAATTTTCATTATAATAGAACCCAAATGAAATGGTAAAGTGAAACTTATGAAATAGGTATGGTAATGCTTATTTATACCTATCATAATACCTATTTTGGTATTATTTTGCCAAATAATCCCCATTTGTCAGGCACTGATCTAAATACTAAAAATATAAGGATGAATAAGACACACACAGCTCCTGCAAATTAATAGCATAATCAGGATTACCTTTACAACCCAGTTCTTTTGACAAAATAATACCTATTTTGTGAGTTGCACTTCACCATTTTATTTATTTGTCCTATAATTTATTTAGGCTAGCTTTCAGACATAGGTCCCAGAATATAATAGACACAGCTAATTTTCATTGTTGATCCATAGTAATAGTCACTGAGTAGGTAAAAGACAGAAGACAAACAGCTTTAAATGCGAAGTGGCACAATTAATCACAATTGTCATACTTATGCACTTGCTGACTGTGATCAGAATATTTCAGTTAAATCCCATTTAAAAGTATGCATTGTCAAGGGAGAGGCCAAGAACCACTTTCTACTGCAGGAAGCAACCCTACAACCCGTGTGCCAAAGATGGTACTGAAGCCCAGTCCTACTGGGTCATAGACTGATTGCTCTGGTCCCATACCCTCTTCACCTCCCGCTGTAGGAGCTGTTCCTATAAAAACGCAAGAAAATGATGAAACCTTGGCATTTGTGTGTTCAAAGATGATCATTTCCTGTTCTCATAATGCATAACATTAAAAAAATTCAGCCCATTCAGAGAGACAGTTAAATTCTCTCTGTTAAGTTAGATTTTTCCTTTGAAGCATTCTGTAATGCTATGTAAATACATTTGGTAATAACAGATCTCCCTGGCTGTTTTTAATGTATTGCCTAAAAATAAGTATCACATATATAATATGTATAATACAATGCATTTTATTGTATACATTAAACAATACCCCAAAATTTACTGAAGAAATAAAAAGTATGTGTGTGGATAGAGACAGAGACAGAGGCAGAGGCAGAGACAGAGACAAAGACGGAGACAGAGATAGAGAGATAGAGTTATAGCACAGATCCAAAGCAAAAGTCAAAACTTAGAAGCAAATTAAAGTAATTACCTTGAATCTTGAATAGGTTCATATATACCCAGTATGACATCATAAGGAAGTAGAGATCCTTTATTTGGTGGTATTAAATTGAAGAATTTACTTATTAGGTGAAAAGAAAATCTCCATGTTAACCAGAGATTGCAAGTAATTTGACCAATAAGGTCTGTGATATTATCATAAGGTAGCCCTGGATTTATCAAAGTTGTGAAAATAATTTAACATCTATCACCTACATACATTATCTCACTATCCTTACAATTAGCAAATGAAACAGACTATCTGGTCATAGAAAATAGTTTTCATTCATTCACTATATATTTGCCAAATAATCCCTACATGCCAGGCACTGTTCTAAATACTAGAAATATAACGAGAAATAAGATACACACATGGCTCCTGCAAGTTAACGGAATAGTCAGGATTACCTTTACGAACCAGTTCTTCTGACACCTATATTGTGTGATGCAAATTAAGAGTGTTTTGTGACCTTCAAAATATTTGGGGTGCTTTGCTTATTTTACTATTAATTACATAATTAAATAAATTTTGACAATCAAGTTTCATATGAACGTTTTTGCTTTGTGGATATTACTGAAGCGAATAAAGCTCTATGAATTGTGGAATGATAAAATATTCACAGAAACTTACAACTCTGCAGTTGAATAACAATTACATTTGTTCCAAACAGGCAATTGGTTTCCAAACACATTAAACAAAGGCAATTTAGAAAGCTTCTTCTTCTTCCTGGCATCATTAACATTGTTGAACGTCCTGGGATTCTGGAGTGTTTCACAAAGGTAAGTAAGTGTGTGGTAAGATGAAAAATTTCTGAGTCCATGAAATATTGGTCTGGGAACCATCACTGAGCCAGCGGGAACTCTGTACACCATGACCGGACAAATTAGCATATGAGAGAAATTCAACAGATTATTCAGAGCAAGAAATTTCAATTTAGACTTCACTTTTTCCATCGATCCTCATAATAAAATAGTGCTTTACAAATTCTAAAATACGTTCCAACACAAGATTTTTCTCTCCACTATGTAGCATCACTTTAGAATTAGAAATAAGCATATTGATAATAAGAACGAGTGCATCATTACCATTAAAAGCAAATATCATTAAACAAATAGCTAGAAATCTAATGATGCTTGAGATTTGGATCCTATTCAGGCCTTTAAATCAGCAGTGACCATTTCAAGGCCAATAAAAAAACTGTACAAAATCCCTTAGCTTGTTGCCTGAGACCACCTGAGAGTGGCTTAATAGGTACCATCTACCATCCATCCACCCATCCATTGCCAGCCTCTCTCTCTCTCCCTCTCTCTCTCTCTCTCTCTCCCCCCTTGACATATTCTTGGACAACTGTGTACTTTTGAGAAAATTCTCTAACCTCTCTGGGCCTCTGTTTTTACACCTGTAAAATAAAAACCTCTTGTCGGTTTTAGGGGGACGAATACTGATAAAAGACTAATCACAATGTCTGTCATGAAGCAGAAACTAAACAGATTTTCATTTTCCTTACTTCCTTCCATCCATTTACCTCTTTAGTCATTTGGTCATATATTATCTCATTCATTGTCACTTCACCATTGCCTAGGTCATTATTTTATTAACCTAACAAATCTCTTTTTGAATATCAGCCATGTGATAGGTGGTGTCATAAACTAGAAAGATACAAAGTCAGTAAGTCAATAAAGGTTTATTTTCACCAATGTTCTGCTCTCATCAGGCTTATGGTCTGGTATAAGAAAGAATCAAACCTCATGCAAGGCAGAACTGATGACAAAATTAAAAGCCTTAATGGCTCCCTGAATTTTTATATTTCTTACACTCCAAAGTGTATAAAATATCAAACTAGTCCTTCACAGTGTATACTTTTCCTGAATGCTGATCTCATTCTTAGATTGAAAATCAAATTAGAGAACCAGAAAGTTTTGCAGAAAGGTCCAACAGGAATGTTCTTAGCATTATAGCAAAACAGATTTCACAATGGAAATGGAAACTGGAGGCATGGCCTCTCCCCTCCATCCACTGCCTCCAGACACGTAAGTGGTGCCCACTCAGCAATTTTCAAAAACCTGCACCGTCTCTCAATTTTTACTTTGTATCTTGTAGTAAGGTTTGATCCTTGTCTTTCATGAAGTAATTTAGTTACCCCAGTTGAGTCCAGTTTCACAATTTATATGCTATAGAAACTTCAGCAAGCTGTTTAACCTTGCTAAACCTCAGTTACTTCATTTGAAAAATGGAAATGATAAAAATACTAACTGTGTCATAAGGCTTTTGTGAGGATGAGTAAATGCTCCAAAGTGTTAGCAATTATAATTAGAATGGTCTCATACCTAGCCATATGCTGTCTTCTTCCTCCTTTTTATGCTTCTCCTACACTTACATTGAGGTGTGGCCAAGATGACCGCAGTAATGGACAGAGTTCAGGTAGAACTAGCAGTGGACCCAGAATCCATTAGCCCAGGGATTGACTCATTAATATATCCACCCAACCAACATGCTAAGCATTGTTCTAGGCAATAGAGAAATAGAGTTGAATAGGCAAACTCGTAGTCTACATGGAGCTAACATCTAGGGCCCAAATTAAAATATTAAAGTGTGATTCTTTCTCTCTGATTGTGGAACTAGTGAGTTCCTGTAAAGAAGCGAGAAATAGTGGTGTGGAGTGCAGAGGAGGAGGTAAGAATAAAAACATACAACACACCAGAGATTGGAGGAACCAAAGATGAGAAGGGACTAAGTACAAATGTAAAGTTCATTCAGAGATAAATCTGATTCTTACCAAATCTTCTCCATCACCTATCTACTTTCTCTTCTCCTGCATACTTTTTTAGGGAGGGAATAAAGATAGAGAGAGAGGAACAAACAAAGCAAGAAGGAAATAAATTAATTTTCTATGTGTTGAGCAGCCTGTGTATCTTGGGTGGCATGCTATACACACACAAACAACTGCCCTTACTCCCCACCATCTTCTTGGCATATAGATCTTATCATTCTACGTTATAAATAAAAAAACTAAAGTGCAAAGCTAGTTAAATAAATTGACCAAGTTCACACAACTAGGATTCAACTCCAGATTTGTCTCTGAAGCCCACGCTTCTATACTCCTATACTATGCTGCCTCCAAGTGCCATAGAAGAGCCATCTTCTTGCTCTCTGACAATTCCTAACTCGGTTTGGGAGAAAACTATTTCCTTCAGTTAAAGTAACTCTACCCACTACTACCTGTTGACCAGCACCCCACAGGAAAAGAATGAATGTCACATGTCAGAAGTAAGGAGAGTCTGGAACATTTGCCTCCAGAGATTAAGCAGCTAGAACCAATGACATCAATGCCAAGACACATGTTGCCTTGGGAACCTATTGGCCATTGGGATTGGACAGTCCAAGTCAGAAGAATTAAGCAAGACACAGTATGAAACCTGAGAGAGAAAGACCAGTGCCTGCAGTGAGGAGTGCATGATTCCGATTTTTTTCTATACTGATTGTTTTTGTCAAACACTAATGAACAATAAGCATGCAAATAAATGGGGGAAAGTACCAATGTCCCAGGGACAGCATTATTGAAACATATTACGTAAAGTCAAATCATATCTAATCTCAGCACGTATGTAATCACAATCCCATTTTTTATCAAACCCAAAGGTGTATCTGTTCAGAGCCAGGTAATAGTGGAAATCTATCAAGAACAAGGCAGTCCCAACTTATTCTTGCCCTCAAGATCTTGAGGACAATGGATTAATTATGAAACAACCTCCTCACCAAAATACAGGTAGGATGAGGTCTGTTTTAGCACCCTAGACACCTCCACAGCCAAGTTCATCATATTAGTCTGATACAATCTTATTGTTAAGTCCTAGAGCCAAACCAATCTTGTGAGGGTTACTGGGACATTATCTCAAATCCCCAGCTGCATACAGCTAGGAATTATCCATAAATATAAGGCCAGATTTACCTGTCACATGTACCAAATCAAAGAAACTGAAAACAATCCCTCCACAATCAAATTTGAAATACTGCACTGATGACGTGTCATACTCGAGGCTTTCAAGTTTAGGGGTGAAGGAAGTAGGTAAATGCAAGTAAATATGTCTACAGTGCTTTATATAAATATGTATCCTATCCCACACTGGGTGCCAAAATAAAAAGAAATTTCAGGTGTTTTGAGAGGGAGGGGGCAGAGAGTGCTTTTATAACTAACACCACTGTCCTTCCAGTGTTGTGAAACATAGAAGTTGATATTGCACTTGTTTTGTCAAATATTCCAGTAATCTTTTGTGTCTATGCTGTAGGAATCATTGAAAGTGACATAAATCAGAGACAAATGACCAGAGTTGTTCAGGCAGTATTCATTCTCTTACAGCTACAGTTATTTTTAGTAATGTATTGAAAAGGAAAAGAAGGTAAAATTAACTTTTGAAACCTTCACAAATCAAAAATAGATGACTGACCCCATCTATATTTGAAACTTATGTGTATGTGATAAAATTAAACTTATAGCCGATATTCATTTGTTCATTTGACAAATATTTATTGAACATCTACTGTGTATCAATCACTGGGAATAAAGCAGTGAATAAAGCAATTTGAAGTTCCTATTTTCCTGGAACTTACCCAAAAGTGTTTAAGAAAGTAATTTGTCTTTAGAGGCAGTATGCCATAGAGGACCAGGATTCAGAATAATCAAGTTCTGGCTCCAAATCCAAACTCTGCCAACGACTACTGCTATGAACCTCAAGTGCGTTATTTAACCTCTTGGAAACTTCAATTTCTCAATCTGCGAAATGGGATGATTCTATCCCACCCTTGCATGGGGCTGGTACTTAGAAGACACTGGAAAGGCAGGTTTTTCTGGAGGTCGGGGATGGAGAGTGCACATTCTAGAAATACATTCATGGATTCTTCTTTGACAATGGTGCTTTACACATAATCTCAGCACTGAATTTACAAATCCCCAGTAAACCTCTTACGCAGCCTGACCGCCAGGAAATCTGTCAAGTCAATAGGCTTTCAGCCTTCTCACCATCTCTCTGTCAGCATTGAAGACAGCACAGCAAATTGTAAAAAAAGCGCCACCTAAAGGTCCTTATGAGACACTTTACTAAGTCACAAAACTCCTTTTGTACTTTTAAAAAGACTGTTTTGGTGAGCAGCACTCTTAAATAATCGTCACTGTTGTGCCAGTATCTATGAGCCCATCATAAAAGGTAGACAAGCACAGGAGGGAAGCAAGTGATTTATCAATTCATCTACATCTGGTCCTAAGAAAAGCTTTCTTTCTTTCTTTTTTAGATATTGTAATCTAAATCATTTTAATGACCAGAACATCCGTGGAAGTAATCTTGAAGAAACACTTCTCCTCCACGAAAAGTCTCCGAAATTTTATGGCAGTATACAGGAATTTTCTTCAAGTATTGATCTTTGGGAGACAGCCCTATGAAACTGTATTTGAGTCTACCTGTCTTATGAGAACAGTATTCATTGTTTTCTTCTTCAGTTGAGCATTTTATGTGTTTTAGTGTAAAAGCCATATATATGGAGGTGATTTTATAAATATCATCTGTATACTTTATTTACAAAAACTAATTATGACCTTTCTAGCAAACTGTCATGCTTTTGCATTAACATGCTATAGCATTAAAATTAATAAAATAATTTCAAAGCCTAGGTGATTACTCTATGACAAAAAAAAAAATGACAGTTTTCTATACACCAATAGTACCTTGCCGCTTTCTACAATGGTTCAGCCATTGAAAGCATATGACCTTTTTTTGGAGTTTTAATGAGTCATTAGAAGCAAAATGACAGTATTTTAATATACTCTTTCAATATACTTATTGAGCCCTTATTACATGCCAAGCATTGTGACCATATACTGTATATAGCTGAGTAAATAATAAACATATACATGATTTTCTATATTTGCTCTTAATATTATGCTATCAAGATACGACTTCATTAAGGAAATTTTCTCTGAATTTAAAAGCAGTATTACTAAAATAGATGTCCTTAACAAAGAGAATGTCCACATACTAAAAAAGTTGAAAAATAAATGTAAGTTATGGAACAGTTGGAATTAAAGGAAAGAAGGAAACTCAGGAAGATCAAATGAGGGCTGAGAGGAGGGTAAGTGACCAAACCAAATAGAGATGCTTAAAGGAATTATATGAATAACATCTTATGGTCTCCACTGCCAATTCAGATGCATTCAGAAAACTGTCTTCTAAGAGTTTCTTCTTTTATAAGCAAAAATATGTGGAAACTCATCTTTTAAAAAATCAAGTAAAATTAATGTCTGTTTCTTAGTAGCAGTGTTCGTCAAAATCTGGTTGAGGACAGTTTGCTACAGGTGAATCTTTCTGGCCCCTACACAGACTGCCTTAACCCAAATCTTTTTTCAGATTGGGGTCCAGGAATTGGTGGTTTTAATAAGCACACCCAAATCATTCTCATGTTCCCTAAAGTTTAAAAGCCATTGCTTTGCAGGACAATTCGTGCTGGATAGGACAGGTGAGTGTTATCAGCTGACTGCAAATTATTCTGCAATTATGCACCTCGCTTGTGTATACATAAAATATTTTAGGTCTGTAGAATAAAAGACTTATTCAACTTGATTAGGTATGCTATGCATTTTTAATTGCAAAAGAGCTGTAAAGCACCAGGTGTTTCTGTTACTGAAACTATTTTTTGTTTGAGGACAACTGAAAAGACTTGCTGGTACAGGCATAAATTCTTTTCCTGCAACTTTTTCAAATCCTTTCTGTTTAGCAATTGTTTCCTAGCAAAACAGTGAGGCAGACCCCTGATATTCCTTAGAAGCTTTCCTTGCTGCAAAAGGTTAAATGCCAAGTTTGCAATTTGGGTTTAATGAACACCCAAAAGAGCCAGAAGTCTTTAAATACTTCACCTCAGTACAAATGGGAAGCTCTAGTCTCTCTTACTGTTAGAAAAGGGGCCTGCTTTATTTTGTTCTCCCCCTCCCCACAAATTTGCCTTCATCTCCTTAATTTCTACATCATAATAGAAGAAGATGCTCATTATGCTTTCACTTGTCCTTAGAGCTGAAAGATCTACAGAATTATAAAGTTGACCCAAAGCAAACACCAAAAGAGCTTAGAATCCTCACGTTGGCGTTGACACTCGTGATTAGCTAAATTGCAGTAACAACACAGGCTTCCATTTGGAACAGGATGCATTCACACAGCAGTTTCTTCTCTACTGCCTAGCAACATTATCATTGAGCACCTGGAATAGTTTAGGCATTAAGTGTAATTGGTTTTGCTTTACATAAATCTGTAGCTTTGTAAATAAGCGGAGCATTTCAGCTTCTATATAACACCAATTAACTTAAAGGGATGCGTTGTTTGCAGAAGCCTGCTGGGTTTCATACTGTATTTCTCCAGTAATATGCTCAGTGGCGGGCGAAGTTCTGTGTCCCTGCAGTGTTCCATTTACTCCAGCCACTTGGTGCCAAGGGTCTGTACCCAGCCACTCATTTGCTCCATTTTTCACTTGCGGCAAAAGGTTGGAAAAGTGAAGACTTCCCTAAGAAGCACCTTCTGTGCTCTATTTCTGTCCATGATCAAGGCCTGAAATGCAAGGTATTTGAAAATGTTTTCTGTGACCCGCAGAGCACAGGTCTGACCCCATCTGATTCTGTTCACAACTGACAGTAACATCTCTTTTCTCTTCCTTTTTCTCTTGTAACACTTCAATCCACTGTAGCCAAAAGTCACTACATTGACCCTGTATACAAAATTAAGAAAACCATACTCTTATTACCTAAATGTATAAGTGAAAATGGTTTTCATCAGAGTGATTTCATCATTTCTTTAATAGCACAAAATAACATGCAGAGATCTGCTCCTGAAAGTAGGTAAATGTTCCCAAGCTCCGTGGTTATTTCTCCTTATTTCCTCTTTATTCAGTTTAATCCCTTATCTCTCATACATATCCCCTTCAGGCAATCTTGATTTATAGCATTCATTCCACCCTAACCAACCTTTAATTCTCTTGGTTTCTGAAAGTGTTTTATCAACTATCAGAGTAACAATATCACCAAATAACAGCTCATAATTCCAAAAAGTTTTCTATTATAATATTGCACGATTTACAAATTGAAGGAGAGAAAATAATCCCTTCTGAAAACTGTCAGGATCCCTTGTTTTATGAAAACAAAGCTTCCACACCGGTACTCTGAGCCAGTCGGGTGATAGGCATCTACCATCTACCATTCTCTCACTACAAGAGAAGCCAGCGTACAATTATTGGTCCCAGACTTATAAGTAAAGCCCTCAAATAAAATCAGCAGCCAAGTGATGACAGCACACAGGTGCTGCTAGAATTCAGGTCTGCTTGTAGAGAGCAGGGAAATTAAAAGAACCACTAATAGTAACAACTCACATCTATGTCACCTTTTACAGTTTACAAGTTGCTCTCACACATATTATCACATTTGATTAGCACCACCACTCTGGGAGGTAGGCATACTTTAGCATGTCCATTTTGTAAATGAGAAATTGCAACTCTTGACACCTTAAGTGATTTATCAAGAGTCACAGAGATAGTAGGTGGCACAGACAGGACTTGAACCTTGGTCTGTCTGTCGCTAAAGTGCTAGCTCCTTGTACAACAATACTCATAATGTCACCAACAACGGATCATTCCCCAGCCACTTAGGTGAAACACTCTCTACATCATTCAAAAGGGAACAAGAATGGGAGGAAAGATTATGTCAAGGTTATAGACTCTGACAAAACGGGTAACAAAAAGCAAACATCTTTTTAGCATCTCTTCTCCCTCACTCAGCTCTCCCTGAGGAGCCATACAGTGTCCCGACATGGATCTCAGGATGTCAGAAACAGTCCCTGAAAAGACCTACCCAGACTGAACACCATGGCAGGGGAGGGGCTCTCAATGTCAAAACCTTCCTTTATTTCTCTTTTCATCAAACTGACTTGGCTGTGCTACAGTCAATTGCAAACTGCCTTAGAAAAGGCAATTTGAGGGCCAGATGCGGTGGCTCATGCCTGTAATCCCAGCACTTTGGGAGGCTGAGCTGGGCGGATCATGAAGTCAGGAGTTCAAGACCAGCCTGGCCAATATGGTAAAATGCCGTCTCTACTAAAAATACAAAACTTAGCTGGGCGTGGTGGCACACGCCTGTAGTCCCAACTACTCTGGAGGCTGAGGCAAGAGAATCACTTGAACCTGGGAGGCGGAGGTTGCAGTGAGCCAAGATCGCGTCACTGCACTCCAGCCTGGGAGACACAGCAAGCCTCTGTGTCAGAAAAAAAAAAAAAAAAAAAAAAAGAAAGAAAGAAAAGAAAAGGCAATTTGAGAAAAACAAATGTACCCTGAAAAGTAGTATTAATATTTATGAAGACTTTTGTAGTACTTGTTAAGTTCGAGATACTGTTCTAAGTGTATTCAATGCATTTGCTCGTTTAATCACAGTAATCCCATGAGTTAAATACAATGGTTAATTCTATTTTATAGACAAGAAATATGAAAGATGTCGGAGCTAATAACTTTCCAAGGGTTATGCAGACAGTATGGGCAGAGTCAAGGTTTGGACCCAGGACATTTGTCTACAAAATCTGGGGGCCATTCCTCTCTATATAACTGCCTCTCAGTATAGCTATTATCTAC
Organism: Macaca thibetana thibetana; assembly: GCF_024542745.1. Taxonomy (NCBI): domain Eukaryota; kingdom Metazoa; phylum Chordata; class Mammalia; order Primates; family Cercopithecidae; genus Macaca; species Macaca thibetana. The sequence continues at coordinate 16,415,542 of NC_065588.1, read as the reverse complement.
AGGAGGTGTTTCTATTCTCCCAGGGGAACTGAATTCCAGGGAAGACAGTGCCTAAGCTTAATCGATCTCAGTAATTTTCTGTCTCAACACATAAGAATATGACCTCTTCCACTGGTTATTACCAGGTTGAAACAACACTGATTCTCAACATTCCTATATTGTCCCCCTTCCTCCCCTTTCAAAAATAATTACTATCTCCTGCTTACATGTGAAAGTAGACAGATATTCTGAGAAGAAATATTTTACCAGCAACATTCAGTAAGATGAGAGAAGACACGTGGTTGGGTGATCTGCAGTGGGAATTGTTATTGTAAGGCAAGGAAAAGAGTTTGTTAAATGGTGTGTACAGTGAGGAAGTTCAAGAAGGAAACCTTGGGGTAAAATGTCAGGTTCTGTAGCAGTGAGTGGGCACATCTGTTTAAGAATTGTTGTAGGCATGCTTTTCTAGTGTTCCTCAAATCACAATGTAAGCCCTGTGTTTCTCATCTGAAACAGTCACAGTTAGATCAAGAGGTTAACTAGGTTCTCTGCTTCCATAACATCTATGCAGACGTTCCTGACATTTCCTGGCTTCCTCCAGACCTGTCCTCTAGCCCTGTTCTCCAGGGATATTCAAAGATAGTGATGATAAGACTTTCTCTTTCTCTCTCCCTCTCTCTCTCTCATACCCTCTCTTTCCCCCTCTCTCTGGCTGTGTGCTCCACTAATGTTGTCTATAGTAGAATAGATGCTGTGTGACAGCCAGGGCCATTTCCCCAGGTGATGCACTCTCCCTAGTCCACTCAGAGGCTTTACTAACTATTAAATAATAATAGCACCCAAATCCTAATCTATCATTCATCACAGACAGGTTTGAATCCATTTCCTGGCTGACAGTCAGTTTGTTTCTTAAGCTTGCTAAACCACAAGTGACCAAATCTCATATAAATACAGTAATGAGTCAATAGCCTATGACAAGCGCCTATTACCATGGTAGCAGCAAATCAGGAGCACATTTAATGACGTTTATGCAAAGAGAAAGGCAGTGGTTCTACGAGGGAAACAAAATGGAGAAGAATGAGATCAATGGGAGAAAGAGATTTGGCAAAAATTGGGGGGGAAGACACCAGAACATTAAAGATATTACCAGGAAAACCTACATCTCCTCATCATGGTCAGTTTTTATATTCCCCAAGCAATCAACAGAAGCAAAATGAGGAGAGAGGAGAAGACATGCCGAATTTTAAAATAAGTGAAAGAGCTCTCTGTCAGAAATGCCACAGGGGAAATGAGAACTTCAAAAGTAAGAGCAGTGAGTAGCCATCTGGAAATACTGATTTCCCATTTTGGCATAAGGCATATCACACGGTAGGTGTCTTGCTTCGTCTGAGTTGACTATGACTGGCTCCACCTTGAGCATGCCATATTGCTTTGACCATTTTCCCAAGCATCTCTTACACGAGCTAACCCCGCGTGACCAGTTTCCACTGTGTCTCCAGAAATACAGACTTTTGTTTCTAGTGCAGCTTGTGCAGTTCTGCCTTATTTCATTGCAGCCAACCGTGCCTGAAAGACAGGAACAAACAAGATGGACAAGCATGGCAGTGAAAAAACTATTTTACTGCAATTAGAAGTTCACGGAGAATAAATTATCCTCCATTTCAAGCTGTCCAGCAGTAATTCTCATTAATAATAACACTTCAACAACAGTCTGCTTCCCACATCAACAGTGACTGCTAGAAACTTTTTCATTGCTCTTGAAGCAGGAGTCACATCCCAGACGGCTAGCCCAGATTGCCATATGCAACACACAAGAGAACGTTTAAATTACAAAGAAGCTTGAATGTAGAACTGGCTGTGAAGTTCACTGGCTAGATAAGCAGGTGGAACAACTCAAAGGGACCCTCTCGTTCAAGCTTTCTCTTCTAATTCATGCTAAATAGTAAATGGATTTTCACATTAGTGAGTAAGTCTACCTAACAGTACAGTTTCCTGAGGTCTGTCCTCTTGCCTCATCAGATATGTCTCTTTCACTACCTTTCCAATACATGGCCACAAGGCTACAGAGAATGTAGGGTCCATGAAGGCAGAGATTTTTGTGAAGATACACACACACACACACACACACACGTGTATATACATATATCCATATATATACACAAATACAGATACACACACATGTATAAATATGAAGTCCCAGTCAGCAGTTGATGCTGGCTATCATCTAGAAGACTCTCCACGTGGGAGTTGCATCCCAGATGGTCTCTTCATGTTGTCTCCCTAGATGGGCTACTTTGAGCTTCTTCCAAGCTTGGTGGTTGGTATGCAAGGGCAAGCATCCCAATAAAGAAAGCAAGCCAGGCTGAAATCCCATTGCCTCTTATGTCCTAGCCTCAGGGGCTAAACAGTATCACTACCACTGCATTCTATTTGCTGAGGCAATCTGAAAGCTCTATCTAGATTTAAAAGGAGAGAAAATAGGTTCCGTCTCTTCAGAGAAGCAGCAAGATTCTAGAAATTTATCTGGGACCAGAAACATTATTTAAGTTGAAAGATGAATAGATATCTGCTAGCCAAACTAAGGGCAGTGGCAAGAGCACTCCGGGTCACCTTAGGAAGTAACAAAGCAAAATACCAAAGTGTGCAGTGACACAGCTTCTTCTGGGAACTTCGAGTCATTTGCTGTCACTGGACCACAAGACTCAAGGGCAGAGTAATATGACAGAATTTGTTTCAAAAAGATCACCCAGCCAAAAATGCAAAGGATAAAGTGGGAGGGACTAGACAAGAGTTAGAGAGCCCGATTAGGTGACTATTGCAGTATCAGTAAGAGACAATGAGGTCCGGGTTAGGATGGTATTACTCTGGATGGAGAAGAGGGGAAGAGCATAAGAGGTTTAAAGATAGAATAACAGGAAGGAACCATTTATTGAATTTCCTTTCTGCATGTGATTATCTCTTGTATAATTTTCACAATACATTTATATCTTGGCATTATCATAGGCATTTTATGTATAAAGAAATTGAGACACAGAGAAGTCAAACTGCTTTCCCATTTTCCTACAAGTAGAGCCACGGTTTGTAGACTCCAGTACTGAAGCCCACACATTTAATTACTAAGCTGTACCGATTGGATGTGATGGTGACAAAGGAAAAAGGAGTCCAGGATCACTACTAGGTCTCTAGATTAAACAACTTAAGTGACTGGTAATGTGACAGAGATAAAGAAATGTAGGAGGATGGGGAAGTGGAATGGATAAGAACATGTTTGTACATAATGAATTTGAGATGTCTGTAGGAAATTGAGTGGAGATTTCGGGTATCTTGTTGGTAATCTAAACAAAGCATAATGGGTTTTGTTCATATGGAAATGGGTTGGAGTCATCAAGCATTTATACTCAAGAAGGATCTTAGAAAACATCTAGCCAGAGTTTTATTTTATAAATGTTGAATTCTAGGCCCAGAGAGGTAATGTGACTTATCCACAGGTAAACAGTTTTACCTACTTAGCTGGTAAAGCTTCCAGGACCACTGATTCTCAGTCCAACTCAGTAAAGTATGTATTTCTCAAAGAATTATAAGGAAAAAAGAAAAGTTTTCATAATCCAATGCTGGATTTAACAAACTTAATTTAGTTTAATTTCTACAGGACTTCTCAGAAACTTTATTATATGCATTGGGAATTTGCTAAGAAAGGGGTTTGCTATTCACAGTCTTCCAAATTCATAGGGCGACATAATCCTTTACTCAGGGAGCATTTCTCAGCACTGGCCTTCTCCAGACACTTTGGAAAAGCTGGTAGGGTGGAAAGTGCATCGGCTTGGGAATCAGATAGCTTCAGATTTCAACTAAGTCTCTACCAGGTAATAGCTGCAAAGACTTTGGCATGTTATTTAATCTCTGAACTGTAGTCTTCCTATCTGCAAAAGACAAGTAAGAATCTAGCCATCACAGCACTTTGTACATTAACATACATAACACATGTGGCAAAGACCCTCAGACATAGAGACTGGCAATACAAATTAGTCACTTACTATTTTTTCCTTCTCCTAAATCAGTAAATATTTATTTGATATTTTCTATGCTTCCAACCCATTCATGGATATATGTTAACTTTTAACATATTTCTTACTACTATTTAAGAAAAACTAAAAGCATCTGTCTTTTCTATTTATTTTACTCCAAACAAAATTTTTATCCATCAATACCAATCACTTTGACACCAGACCCTAAGTGCATCCAATTGTGGGGCTAAAAGAGATGAAGCAGCAGAAATCTTATTTATCAGAACAAAATGTCCTGGTCAATCATCACAACAAGTCTTCAGTTCATGGAATTTGGAATTGCTCCAAATACACAAATAACAGGTCTCTTCTTCATTGGCACTGATTATTAAATTTAAAATGGAGTTAGAGCATCATACAATCACCACATACAGATGCAAAGAAGCAAATAAGTTCTCGATTGCACATTGAAAGCTTGTAGAAGAGTTGTTCTTTAAAAGAGTGCAAGTTTTGGTAGCATTCACTTTGTTCCTCTTTAGTGAACAGCAGATGTTGAATTCATCTGTCTTCCCGCTGAAGCCTCTTAATAATGAGTGAAATTAGGTCCACTTATCTGCCATGCTTGCCAATGGTTATGCCCCCATTCTTGTTTGGAAGGCATGCAGCAAGTCAATAAACAGAATTGAGCCCACATGCTGTGAGTCTAACCTTGGTAAAACACTACACAGGATATCAAAGAAACCAATCTCACCCTAAAGGCACTTAAAAATCTCCTTTACTAGATTGAATATTCATTAATGAAATAAATAAAAAATAAGTTGTATGATCAAGTGTTAAAATGCATGCTATAACAAAAGAAAGAAAACTAGACATTAGGCATCACCTAATAGAAGCACACACCACCATCTAAGAAGTAGATTAAGCCTCCTCCAGATCCAACTACCAATTTACAGGAAAGACAAGGGAGGTAGGAACATGTTAAATGACACTGCAGGGATACAATAAGCAAAATCAAGACTAAGGGAGACTCACAAGATGAAAAACTCAATTTCTGTCACAAAAACATTTTTTAAAAAAGAGAGAGAAGAGCCATCTTTAGAAAGTTAAAATTACATCAACCAATTCCAATATTTAGATTTATTTAGATCTTTAATAAATGAAATGTTTTTAAAAATGGGTAAATCTGAAGAGATCATATTTGATAATATTAAGGAATTACTGATAATTGTAGGTGTGATAATGATGTGGTGGTTATGGCTTTTCTAAAGGAATCTTAATCTTTTGTATATCCACATAGAAACACTGATGAATTATACCACAATGTCTAGGATTTGCTTCAAAATAATTTAACCTAAGGGGAAGTGGGTGAGAGTTTAGATAAATTAAAATTGGCTGTGAATTGATAAATGAAATCAGGATTTGGATACAGAGAAGTTCACTGTGAAATCCTCAGTCCTTTTTGCATATTTTAGATATTTTATAATAGAAACTTTTTAAATGTGCTATAAATGCAGTCAGTATGTCAATGACATAGGCAATTAGTTGTTTAATAGACTTTTTTTGATAATCCAATTTTCTCATCAAATGTTTGGAATATCCACTGTCAAAACTAAGGGAGAAGGAAGAAGAAATAAAAAACATATTGAATGTATGCTTGCCCCAGATTTCAAAACTATAGTTAAATAATCTTCCCCAAATCTAAGATAAAGGAACAACATCTAACTCTCACCCTTCCTATTGACTGTGCTGCCTTGAAGTGATGAATCCAAGTTAATAAAGATCAAAAATTGCATGCACCAAATGAATTTTGGTTTTTACCCTGAGGACATATAATAACTCTTTGGTATCTGATGAAGGAAGGCATGTATCCAGAGGAAGTCCCATATTATTAAGTATATTTCTTGGATTTTATTCTTTATCCTGAAAAGAATTTTGCTCCTATGTATAGCTGAATTGGATATGGATGAGGTTTAAACAACCAGAAATAAGTATTCTTCTCACCCCCACATATGCCAATCATAAAAACAATTACTTCTGTGCAAATCTAGTTGAAGGTTAAAGAATGATGGCTTAGAAATATTACAGGGAATGGGCCAGGGGTGGTGGCTCATGCCTGTAATCCCAACACTTTAGAAGGCCAAAGTGGGAGGATCACTTGAGGTTGGGAGTTCAAGACCAGCCTGGCCAACATGGCAAAACCCTGTCTCTACTAAAAACACAAAAATCAGCCGAGTGTGGTGGCACATGCCTATAATCTCAGCTACTTGGGAGGCTGAGGTATGAGAATCACTTGAACTTGGAAGGTGGAAGTTGCGGTGAGCTGAGATAGACCCACTGAACTGCAGCCTGGGTGACAGAGCAAGACTCCGTCTCCAAAAAAAAAAAAAAAGGAAATATTACAGGTAAAATGAAAGAAGGAAAAGGAAGGAAGGAAAGGAGTGACAGAAAAAGGGACGGTGAAAGGAAAGAAAAATTGACCCTTCTCAGCAGAATATAGAACATTTTAATTTAGTAAGTTTGGTGCAGCTGTTCTCATAAACCCATGAAGAATAAAGCCAATTGTCCATTAAAGATTTACCAGCCATTTCTAATCTTCACTGTGCAAAATGTCCGTTGGAGATTTCCCTGTACTAGTTGGTGACAAGTACTCTTCCTTTCAAAGTCATTTATGGTCACTGAGGAATCTGAATTGTAAGAAATGGGCTGTTGGTTATACAACCAAAAATTTACATATGATTACTGACTTTATTAGATCTCAACTTGTCCCAAAGCACTCTAACAGGACATTTAATATGTGCAAAAAAATGTTTAAGAAACTATCTGAAAAGTTAAATAAATGGCATCTTAAAACCAGATTACCTCCCTTAGTTTTTGATAGCATAAAGGATGTTTACTTGGGAAATGTGACTTTTCCCTCTTAACCCATTATCTCCATGTTTGCAAAAATGCAGACAGTAAAAAAACAATATTTCCAGTCTTCTGAGATAGTTAAACTAGCAAAATCTAGAAAACTCCAGTTAACACTCAGAAATACCAAGCCTAGCTCAAATAGTTCGATTATTCATATTCACATTAATTATTTCCAAGATACCGATTGAGTGTGGTGGCTCACACCTATAATCCCAGAACTATGGGAGGCTACAGCAGGAGAACTGCTTAGGGCCAGAAGGTTGAGACCAGCCTAGACAACACAATAAGATCCTATCTCTACAAAAAGAAAAAGAAAAAATTAGTCAGGCATAGTGGTGTGCCTATATTGCTAGCTACTCCGGAGGCTGAAGCAAGAGGGTTGCCTGAGCCCAGGAGTTCAAGGCTGCAGTGAGCTATGATCACACCACTGCACTCCAGCCTGGGCAACAGGTGAGGTCATCTCAGAAACACAAACAAAAAAAATATTGACAACCTGATATGCCAAGCACAATACCTAGTAATAAAATGGTGATGAGGACAGAACAGAAAAGAGCACACAGTCTAAAGAAAAGTCAAGGTGGTCTCATCTGATACCTAAAAGATGAGCATAATTTAACCAAATGAGGTGAGACACTTGGCAGCCTCCTTACATGACTACAGAAGCTCCTCAGAGATCTAGAATTATTCTTGCAGGGTCCCTGTGAAGGGGCCTTATCCTCTTCTCTCCACCGCATCCAGGATGAGTTTCAATGAGAGTAGAGAAGATAATAGAATCCTTACATTATTTGGAGAATGTAATAGAAGAGAAAACATATGCCCTATGGAACTCTAGGAAATAGCATTTGCATTCATTCAGTCAGCCAGCCAATCAATCAATAAATATTCAGAGAGATCCTGTTGTGTGCCAAGCGAACCTTTACAGGGTTGTTATTGCTTTTTCTACATCACTAAAGCAAGGCGGCAATAGAGCCAAATGGCTTCAAGAGATGTCTGGGGCAGAGGATCCAAGAGTTCCCTAAGTCTCCAGCACCTCTAAAAGCTGTGGGAGACACACTGATCCTTCCCCCTTTCTCACATTTTTGTGAAACAGAAGTTAACTCTAAAAGAGAGAGGAGAGTGGGAGTGAGAACAAGAGAGAGAGAGAACAAGTGACCCCAAATGGGCTTGTAGTCATGACGCAAGGGCAAAGCAGCAGGGAGCAGCGTGGAGGACCAAATGGAAGAATTGTGTATCTCAGGAGAGACCAGTGCAGGACAGGGAATGACCAAGGACTAGATACTAACTCTCCTCTTCACTTGCTTGAGACTGAAAACCTCACAGCTTAGATTAGCACCAGGAAAAAGGAGAAATTAATGACTTGATGGAGCTTAGATCAGAAACAGAGCAGACTCAGAAATCACTTGACTGGTATTATTTATAACCATGGAATAATAGTGTCTCTGAATGTGTATTTAGTAGAGCTACATAAAATAAAGCTACACAAGTATCTTTTTACACAACAAAGATACTTGAAAACACCGACTCACAAGCTGGTATGTGCGTGCGCACGCACGCGTGTGTGTGTGTGTGTGTGTATTTTACAAGCACAACCAAATGTTCCTGAATATTGGAACCTTCAGAAAAGTTACCTTGGGAGCCTCTATTTATGACGTTGTCATTTTGCGCTCTTTCTTAAGCCTTCCGCATCATTTTATAAACCATACAAGAAAGGTAATTCTCGTAGTTTATATCGAGTCTCCATTTTTGATTACCAATTGTGGAAGGAAGGAAGGAAGGAAGGAAGGAAGGAAGGAAGGAAGGAAGGAACAGAGGGAGAGAGGGAGGGAGGTACGGACTCAAATAATGGCTTTATTCAACTTGGCACTTGTAGGCTTCTGGCAGTTTCCAAAACTCAACTGATAAATGTTTATTAGCTCTGAATATATTAAAAGGATAAAAGCAATCCCAAAGGTATTTAAGCAATGGCTACTGTGTTGCAATACATGTACTGTTAAGATGACTATTCTGAATGAAAACACTCATTTGGATTTGTTAGTACAGTTGTGGGAAAATAAGGAACAACTCAAAAACAGCCACATCACTGTCATGTGTATTTAGGGCAGCAACAAACATCTCATCTCCGACCGAATGGTTATTTCCCTTGAAGTCTCCTGCTCTCTGTTGCTGTCACTATCTCCACTTTGCCTTCTATTTCTCCACACTTTGAAAGGAGCGTTTTCCAAGGGCCTGCAACATTGGGACTGCCATGTAAGAAGAGAAGATGGCTTATAAGAGGGCCTGGGTCACGCAGCCCCTGCTGTCTCTCAAGCAGGTATCTTTGCATTTTTACAAGCATTACTCTTAATCTCATTTTTCATTCCCATCTTGCAACTTTATGCCTTCCTATTGATCTTAGTTCTGCTGCTTAGAGACACCAATGAGAAATGCTGAGAACATTCAATAAATAAAAAATATCCATCCCCCTGTACGTGATTCCTCTTTAAAAATTTGTGCAAGTAAAATAGTGTTATTTCTGCTCCCTGTTAGTTCTTCAGACTAAAAGTTTATGCCCTGAATGTGGAATTAACATTAGGGGATGGGTAAAAGGTGTTCTAAATTTCAAATCCCAATCCTGGTTCTGAGGCCCGTTGTTGCCTTTGAGAAGTTGCCTTCTATAATTATTGATTACCTCATACATACTATAATTGAAGTCACATCTACAAAGATCTCAGTTTAGATTGCAGCATATGTGATTTTTCCAGAATGAGACATGCATTTATTTGCATCACTTCTATTTTTTAAAAGTTGTTTAAATGAAAAAACTCTCTTCTACACCACTTATTTTGCTAGTTTGGACTTAACAGGGGATCTTGGTAGATTGGTGCATATTTTATTTAAATGGCCTTTTGTTTAAAAAATACACAAAAACAACTTCAAAGGAGTTTTTATCAAACAGGTGAACCACCTCAGAGATTAAAATTATACCCCTCATCTCCGTACTATGAAAAATTCAGGTAAGTACCATGAAGTAGACTGAAAAGAATCCTGACGTAGCCATCAGGGGCTGTGGGTTCTGATACTAGTTTCCTGACCTATGCAGATTTTATTTTACTCCTCCACGTCCTAATTCTAGAAACTGTGAAAATAAAGGGGCTGATCTTCACTGGCACTAATATTTTCTAGGCTTCATGAATAAAGAGTGAATATACATTTTCACAAGCATCTTGTTTCACTTCCTGACAACTTTAGCTGTCTCTTTTCCTCATTTCTGAGTTGCTTAAGAGTGTTGAAAATATCCTGTCCATGGGTAGCAGAATACTGAGGAGTAGATGCTGAGGGGTTACACTATGAAGCTGTGGCAATTGGGCTCCTTTAAGTTCTAAGGGATTAAAAAAAAATACAATCTAACCTGGCATAAAGAAAAATGGAATTTATTGGTTCATGCCATTGAAAAGTACCATTCAGGCTGAATTGTGCCCTACTCTCAAATGTATAGGTTGAAGCCCTAATCCTCCCTCATTCACAAATATGTGATTATATTTGGAGATCAGGTCTTTAAGGAGATAATTAAAGTTAAATGAGGTGATATGGAGGGGCCCCAATGCCATCTGACTGGGGTGCTTAAAGAAGAGGAAACTTGGACACAAAGAGAGACATCAGAGGCACGCAGGCGCAGAGAAACGACCACGGGAAGAGGTAGAAAGGGGGTAACCACCTGCAAACCAACGACAGAGGCCTCAGAGGAAACCAACCCTGCCAGAACTTTAACCTTGGACTTCGAAGCCTCCAGAAGTGTGAAAAAGTAAATTTCCGTTGTTTAAGTCACCTATTCTATGGTATTTTTTATGGCAGCCAGAGCAAATCAATACAAGTCTCTTGTAGGGCTAGTTGTAAAATTGGCAGAGAAAAGTAGGAGAAAAGTGTGACTCATGATACTGAAATATAAGGCTTTTTTTTCCTTCTGTGGTCTCACTCTTACTTGTAATGGTGGTTTTGTTGTGCGAGTTTTCTGGAGTTTAGGGATGACTTGGTTTTGCTACGTAAGTGTTTCTAAGCAAAGAAAAACTAAAATTTTTAGTTATCAGCATGAATTTTACCATTTATCTGTACATGCAAAATCAGTTTTAAATGTAAATACAAGAGCTCTTAAGTCATGTGCAGAACACCAAAATTGCAGAATTTATATTTCATAGCTCATACATGCATATGTACATATATATACCATTTTTAACAGAATAGTGGAAAAGCTTCAAAAACTAACTCAACTGTGATGTTATTTCACTTCTTGATACACATTCTGCCAACATCCTCTATTCTACATTCATCTGTGAGTGAAGAAAGACTTAAAAGGATAAGCAACTCTGGGTTTTTCTTTCTTTCTCTTTCCATCTGTGTCATTAATTCCCCTGAAAATGATTGAGTAATATAGAGAAGTGATATAAAAGAAAGGTTCTAACAGGGCTCTTTGGCCATTTGTTTTTCTTAAAATGTCATGGCCTTCTTTCTGCATTTGAAGCAAGTTTCTGATTCCAAGGGAAAGCATGGCTTTCCAGGTTGTCAGCACACCACTTACTCAGCCATCAACATACCTCCTACTTACTTTGAGTCACTGAACCTCTGCACACTGGGGGCTATAGGGGGCTAGCTGGAGTTCTGTACTCATGGGTCACTATATGCAAATGGCATGGCAAGGAATGGCAGGCATGCTGATTTCATGTGCTCCTCTGTTCACACACATGCTCCATTATCTCACTGGATTTTATTTACACAATACAAGTTCAAAGATAAAATGTATTAAGATGTTCAACATAGCAACAGCAGAGCATTAAACAAAGCACAAGGCCCTTCTGATCATGGAGCCCTGTGCAAACTGCACAGGATGCATGCTGGTGAAGCCAGTCCCAGTCCCTTGAGTTATGGAAAACTCGTGATAAAGCCAGGACTCAATGCCTCTTTTTCCATTATCTGCCTCTACTCTCCTCTATGTTGGCTTCATGTTCAGCCAGGCTCTTATTTCATGGTCACCAGATGGCTGCAGAAAACAAGCTAAAGAGAGCTTCTTTCTCACAAGTTCCAGCAACTGTCTCAGTACCTCTCATTGATCCCAGTCGGTCATGGGAATATTTCTGAGCCAATCACTGTGACCAGAGCAGTATAATTCTCTAATTACCCAGGGTTCTATCCTGCTGCCTGTCTCTGAAGCCGGAGATAGAGACAACTACAGAGGAATGAAGACTGTGAATAGAAAGTTGAATACAGTAGTCTACCAGAGGAAAACTGGAGTACAGTTGCCAAAAATAGGGTAAATGGATGCCAGAAAGCAAAATAAAATCAATATTGGAGACCATTACAGAGGTCCAGATCTGGGATGTCAGGGTAGGAAGCTTAGTGCAATTAAGCAATTGTACTTGATTTTGGAACTGGAAAAGTGATAGAAATTATGCTGATTATTTGTCCATTCCAAGCTAGGACCACCAGGTAAGGTTGGTAGCACAGCATATGCTGTGGCTCTTTTCCAAGAAGTTGTGGTATGTGTACAAATTCTGCTCCAAGATATTCCATTTGGGTGCTCTTTTTAGCATTTTCCCTGTATTCTAGACATTATCACTCCAAATTTGGCATCAAATTATCCTGAAACCCCTCAAAATCATTTCTATTTCCAACTTTTATACAAGAATTGCTTTCAAACATTGCAGTACCTAGCAAAGCAATGGTTTTAGCTCTGTTCTATTCAGACTTAACAAGAGATGTGACCTCTGATGGAATGATTTTTAGGGTACCAGCCTGGTGATGGAGATGGTTAGCAGAAGGAGGTTGAGGGTGGAATTAGAGCAGAGGAGAAAGAGTGAAAACAGGAGGCCACATTTACAGTTATCCAGTGTTTGTTGGATTCCTCCCTGGACCTATTTTAATGGGAGCTCCGGTCCCAATCCGACATCCCACCCAAGGGTGCTTTACAAGTTCTCAAGGAAGAGCTTTCTCCACTCCATGTGGAGTACCTCATTGTTGTGTCATATTGTCACATCTCCTCCCCAACACATACACTCCCTAAAAAGTCATTCAAGAGAGTCCTGTTAGCACAGCTGCAGCATGCACCCACAGTGAGACCACAACCACAAGGGTCCTGCTTCCCAATGCTCCAAAGGCCACCCCAGAGACCCTTGTCAGAGCCCCTAGATATCTTGACTGCAAACATGTCACTCTGCTGAAGTCTTTTTGATGCTATATTCTGAAGCCCTCAATTTCCCAAAGCCATAATTTTGCTCCCTGCTGAAAGGTTTCCCCATTTTGTGCTCCACTCTGCCACACAAATACCAAAGCAGAGCAGCCAGCCACTCTCAGGTCTTGTGAGATATTACTGGAAACAGGAAAATAGAAATAGTGGACACTACTATATATGTACTCAAAGCTATTTCAACTACCAAGGCTAGTAGTTAGAGCAAGCTTGGGTGCCTAGCACCCTCTTCTCCAAGAGTTTCTTGCCTGGACAGAGAATGCACAGAGTTCATAGGTCTCTTGTACAAATAGTTTCCTGGTGAGTGACCTCACTGGCTTGGCTTTGCCAACAGGAGCAGATGTGACCAATGGCCTGAGGTGACAGCAGCGTAGGCTCAAGCTTGGACCACTAGCAGTAAGTTAATTCTGATGATATATTTGGCCAGGGTAAGATCTGAGTTTGAAATCTTGTTCAGAATTGAGGAGTTCCAGGATTATAGATCACAGAGACACTACTCTGTTTTTCACAGAAACTTCTGTCATAGGCCAGGTGTGGTGGCTCCTGCCTGTAATCCCAACACTTTGGGAGGCCAAGGCAGGTAGATCACTTGAGTTCAGGTGTTTGAGACCAACCTGGCCAATATGGTGAAACCCCGTCTCTACAAAAAATACCAAAATTAGCCTGGCATGGTGGCATGCATCTGTAGTCCCAGCTACTCAGGAGGCTGAGGTAGGAGGATCACTTGAGCCCAGGAGGGAGAGGTTGCAATCAGTCTAGATCACACCACTGCATTCCAGCCTGGGTGACAGAGCAAGACTTAAAAAAAAAAAAAAAAGACACTTCTATTATAGAAAGTTGTTTTGGATTGAATTTAGTGTTCTTGAAACATCATGGAGCTGAGTTTATAGAAATGTAATTCTGAACAGGAAGTTAAATGTCATCTGGTTCAATTCCTTCTTCTTGGCATATAAAGAAACTTTTTTTTTTTTTTTTTAGGTAGTGGAAAGGCTGGAACTAGATTCCAGATAATTCTTTCTTTTCTCTCCTCATGGAAAAATCCCAAGAACAACAGAGTGAATATTACTAACACTCATAAAGTTGGCATCTGCCACATTTAGTCCTGGATTATGGAAAATTCGCCCCTGTGTAGTCTAGATCACTCTTTATTCTGTACTCTCAGCAGAAAGATTAGAGAGAAATGTCAAAATCCTGCACACTTTAATTGGCTTCTATTCCCTAAGTCTGTACGACAAAGCTAAGGTCTAAACAGTGTACACCTTATTTTCCAAAGCAGGTCTCTTCCAGTTTTTTTGTTGAATTTTTTCTGATCTGTGATCCATCTAAAAGAAATGTTTTTCATGATTTTCTTTCTCATACTCACTCTATTTATCCCACAAACTAGGATATAACTCTAGAAAGTTAATGAACTCACATCTCTTTAAATTGCACAGCCCTCTGTGATGTAGCCTCACCTTCAAATGTAGTTCTCCAGAGGTAAGGAAGCACTTCCACAGAACAGAAAATAATAAAGGTTTAGGCCATTTTAATGATGAAGAGACTGTAGAAAAGTTAAGTGAGAGTCACAGGAAGACACTCTAGGGACACAACTGGGACCCATGTGATCTTGTCCCCAGGCTACTAGACAGAATCTATATATTATTCAAAGAATAATCCTGCTGGCTCTTGATCTCTCTATATGATGAGATAAAGATCAGACTCTTCTTGAGAGAAGTGTGTATATGTGCGTGTATGTGTATGTGTGTGTTTTGTTCACAGCATTTAGCTCAAATAAATATTTTGCTAATTGTTTGTAACAAATGTAATGCTTCCTGAAAACGTACTAATGTTATTCAATTCTGCTTCCCTCTTTCTGACTAAATGAGGACCTGTGAGACTAGTCCCCTAGGTCACCACTATCAGTGATTTAGTTGTCAGCCTTTCTACTTAAGCTGCCTACCTGGATCTCAATTAGTGCTAATTATTATAGGGACTTCATTACCCACGTGAGGAAATGTCTCCCCTGATAAGTCTATGCTACAGAAAAAGAATTTAAGTGTGTCTGCTTCTGAATCAAACATCCACATTTTCAGTGAGCCTGACATCTCATCTATGAATGGAGTAAGCGGTGAGACTCACATGGTAGGAGTGTACCCCTGTAGTACCAAGTCATGAAGACCCAAAGAGGGTCCTGGTAGGAGTATCTCCTACATTCACCAAGATAATTTGCCATTGGCATCTGGCATAGCACTGACAGGAAGCCTATGCCATTGCTCATCAAATAATGATCTCTCTTGTCCCCAGCTCTGCTACTCCTCCCCACTAAGTGCTCAGCTTCACCAGAGCTGCCCCCAGTCTTCAGATGAACTTCTGCTGATGTCACCTGTAAGGTAGGGCTTCTCAACCTCAACAATACCGACATTTTAGACTGGATGATTCGTTGTTGGGGGTGGTTGTCCTGTGCATTTTAAGATTTTTGGTAGTATCTCTGACTTCTACTCACTGGATGCCCCTAGCACTACCTAGTTGTGATAACAAACATATCTCAAGACATGGCCAAATGATTCCAGAGGAGAGGGGGTCAAGACTACCCTTGTTTGAGTACCAGCTCATCTGGAGTCATAGACAGTGGGGTCAGAAAGAAGCCACAAAGAAGCTGGTTCCTAGAGGACGATTTTTAACCTTTTGGTGTCCCAGTATTCTTAGAGAATTTGGTGGGGAAAATATTTTTACCTAAGATCCATAAATGCATTTAAATATCTAATATCAGTAAATTTTTATTTCAGAAACCCTCTGAAGCCCAAGAATTAATGATCTGGGGCATTAATTCCTTTATATCAATGCTGATATTTTTCATACAGGCTTCCCCAAGAAGCAAAATAAAGTCAAAATCGAAAACAAAGTCTGAAAATGCAGAGGTTCAAATACAGAGAAGTTTGTAAGATGGAGATATTTTTAAATAACTGAAGTCTAATCACAAAATGGCTTGGCAAAATTTAAGGCCTCACGAGCTCTACATTTTTCCTTCTTTTCAGAGTGACCTCATCCCTTTGCCTCATTTTCCATTTTTACCTGCATCCTCATCCTTCCCAGACAAGCAATGATTGAAAGAGTGGTAATGGCTCACCTTTATCTAGCACTTTTTTTTTTTTAAATGTAGATTTTTGATTTCCTAGACATGCCTTCTAAGTAAACCTTAAAAGAATCTGCTAAAATGGTGCTCTTGATGGTAAGTTTAAGTGAAAGAAAACCTAATGTTCATGTTAGGATATGAACTCAATGTTTCTCAAAACTTTCTTTTATATTTTTGTTATACTTTAAGTTCTAGGGTACATGTGCACAACGTGCAGGTTTGTTACATAGGTATACATGTGCCATGTTGGTGTGCTGCACCCATTAACTCGTCATTTACATTAGGTATATCTCCTAATGCTATCCCTCCCCCCCCTGCCCCACAATAGGACCCAGTGTGTGATGATCCCCTTCCTGTGTCCAAGTGGTCTCAATATTCAATTCCCACCTATGAGTGAGAACATGCAGTATTTGGTTTTCTTTTCTTGCGATAGTTTGCTGAGAATGATGGTTTCCAGCTGCATCCATGTCCCTACAAAGGACATGAACTCATCCTTTTTTGTGGCTGCATAGTATTCCATGGTGTATCTGTGTCACATTTTCTTAATCCAGTCTGTCACTGATGGACATTGGGGTTGATTCCAAGTCTTTGCTATTGTGAATAGTGCAGCAATAAACATACGTGTGCATGTGTCTTTATAGCAGCATGACTTATAATCCTTTGGGTATATCCCCAGTAATGGGATGGATGGGTCAAATGGTATTTCTAGTTCTAGATCCTTGAGGAATTGCCACACTGTCTTCCACAATGGTTGAACTAGTTTACAGTCCCACCAACAGTGTAAAAGTATTCCGATTTCTCTACCTCTTCTCCAGCACCTGTTGTTTCCTGATTCTTTAATGATTGCCATTCTAACTGGTGTGAGATGGTATCTCATTGTGGTTTTGATTTGCATTTCTCTGATGGCCAGTGATGATGAACATTTTTTCATGTGTCTGTTGGCTGTATGAATGTCTTCTTTTGAGAACTGTCTGTTCATATCCTTTGCCCACTTTTTGATGGGGTTGTTTTCTTCTTGTAAATTTGATTGAATTCTTTATAGGTTCTGGATATTAGCCCTTTGTCAGATGAGTAGATTGCAAAAATTTTCTCCCATTCTGTAGGTTGCCTGTTCACTCATGGTAGTTTCTTTTGCTGTGCAGAAGCTCTTTAGTTTACTGAGATCCCATTTGTCAATTTTGGCTTTTGTTGCCATTGCTTTTGGTGTTTTAGACATGTAGTCCTTGCCCATGCCTATGTCCTGAATGGTATTACCTAGGTTTTCTTCTGGGGTTTTTATGGTTTTAGGTCTAACATTTAAGTCTCTAATCCATCTTGAATTAATTTTCGTATAAGGAGTAAGGAAAGGATCCAGTTTCAGCTTTCTACTTATGGCTAGCCAATTTTCCCAGCACCATTTATTAAAAAGGGAATCCTTTCCCCATTTCTTGTTTTTGTCACGTTTGTCAAAGATCAGATGGCTGTAGATGTGTGGTATTATTTCTGAGGGTTCTGTTTTGTTCCATTGGTGTATATCTCTGTTTTGGTACCAGTACCATGCTGTTTTGGTTACTGTAGCCTTGTAGTATAGTTTGAAGTCAGGTAGCGTGATGCCTCCAGATTTGATCTTTTGGCTTAGGATTGTCTTGGCAATGCGGGCTCTTTTTTGATTCCATATGAACTTTAAAGCAGTTTTTTCCAATTCTGTGAAGAAAGTCATTGGTAGCTTAATGGAGATGGCATTGAATCTATTAATTACCTTGGGCAGTATGGCCATTTTCACGATATTGATTCTTCCTATCCATGAGCATGATATGTTCTTCCATTTGTTTGTGTCCTCTTTTACTTCACTGAGCAGTGGTTTGTACTTCTCCTTGAAGAGGTCCTTTACATCCCTTGTAAGTTGGATTCCTAGGTATTTTATTCTCTTTGAAGCAATTGTGAATGGGAGTTCATTCATGATTTGGCTCTCTGTTTGTCTGTTACCGGTATATAAGAATGCTTGTGAGTTTTGCACATTGATTTTGTATCCTGAGACTTTGCTGAAGTTGCTTATCAGCTTAAGGAGATTTTGGGCTGAGACAATGGGGTTTTCTAAATATACAATCATGTCAACTGCAAACAGGGACAATTTGACTTCTTCTTTTCCTAACTGAATACTCTTTATTTCTTTCTCTTGCCTGATTGCCCTAGCCAGGACTTCCAACACTATGTTGAATAGGAGTGGTGAGAGAGGGCATCCCTGTCTTGTGCCAGTTTTCAAAGGGAATGCTTCCAGTTTTTGCCCATTCCATATGATATTGACTGTGGGTTTGTCATAAATAGCTCTTATTATTTTGAGATACATTCCATCAATATCAAATTTATTGAGAGTTTTTAGCATCAAGGGCTGCTGAATTTTGTCAAAGGCCTTTTCTGCATCTATTGAGATAATTGTGGTTTTTGTCTTTGGTTTTGTTTATATGCTGGATTATGTTTATTGATTTACGTATATTGAACCAGTCTTGCATCCCAGGGATGAAGCCCACTTGATCATGGTGGATAAGCTTTTTGATGTGCTGCTGGATTCATGCAAAATACATTGCAGTATTTTATTGAGGATTTTTGCATCAATGTTCATCAGAGATATTGGTCTAAAATTCTTTTTTTGTTGTATCTCTGTCAGGCTTTGGTATCAGGATGATGTTGGCCTTGTAAAATGAGTGAGGGAGGATTCGCTCTTTTTCTATTGATTGGAATAGTTTCAGAAGGAATGGTACCAACTCTTCCTTGTACCTCTGGTAGAATTCGGCTGTGAATCCATCTGGTCCTGGACTTTTTTTGGCTAGTAGGCTATTAATTGTTGCCTCAATTTCAGAGCCTGCTATTGGTCTATTCAGGGATTCAACTTCTTCCTGGTTTAGTCTTGGGAGAGTGTAAGTGTGCAGGAAATCATCCATTTCTTCTGAGTTTTCCAGTTTATTTGCATAGAGGTGTTTATAGTATTCTTTGATGGTAGTTTGTATTTCTGTGGGGTTGGTGGTGATATCCCCTTTATCATTTTTTATTGCATCTATTTGATTCTTCTCTCTTTTCTTCTTTATTAGTTTTGCTAGCAGTCAGTCAATTTTGTTGAGCTTTTCAAAAAACCAGCTCCTGGATTCATTGATTTTTTGGAGGGTTTTTTGTGTCTCTATCTCCTTCAGTTCTGCTCTGATCTTAGTTATTTCTTGCCTTCTGCTAGCTTTCGAATGTGTTTGCTCTTGCTTCTCTAGTTCTTTTAATTGCGATGTTAGGGTGTCAATTTTAGATCTTTCCTGCTTTCTCTTGTGGGCATTTAGTGCTATACATTTCCCTCTACACACTGCTTTAAATATGTCCCAGAGATTCTGGCATGTTGTATCTTTGTTCTCATTGGTTTCAAAGAACATCTTTATTTCTGCCTTCATTTCGTTATGTACCCAGTCGTCATTCAGGAGCAGGTTGTTCATTTTCCATGTAGTTGAGCAGTTTTTAGTGAGTTTCTTAATCCTGAGTTCTAGTTTGATTGCACTGTGGTCTGAGAGACAGTTTGTTATAATTTCTGTTCTTTTACATTTGCCGAGGAGTGCTTTACTTCCAACTATGTGGTCAATTTTGGAATAAGTGCAATGTGGTGCTCAGAAAAATGTATATTCTGTTGATTTGGGGTGGAGAGTTCTGTAGATGTCTATTAGGTCTGCTTGGTGCAGAGTTGAGTTCAATTCCTGGATATCCTTGTTAACTTTCTGTCTCGTTGATCTGTCTAATGTAGACAGTGGAGTGTTGAAGTCTCCCATTATTATTGTATTGGAGTCTAAGTCTCTTTGTAAGTCTCTAAGGACTTGCTTTATGAATCTGGGTGCTCCTGTATTGGGTGCATATATATTTAGGATAGTTAGCTCTTCCTGATGAATTGATCCCTTTACTATTATGTAATGGCCTTCTTTGTCTCTTTTGATCTTTGATGGTTTAAAGTCTGTTTTATCAGAGACTAGGATT
Organism: Macaca thibetana thibetana; assembly: GCF_024542745.1. Lineage (NCBI taxonomy): Eukaryota > Metazoa > Chordata > Mammalia > Primates > Cercopithecidae > Macaca > Macaca thibetana. Next base: position 16,395,345 of record NC_065588.1, on the reverse strand, counting down.
GCAACCCCTGTTTCTTTTTGTTTCCCATTTGCTTGGTAGATCTTCCTCCATCCCTTTATTTTGAGCCTATGTGTGTCTCTGCATGCGAGATGGGTCTCCTGAATACAGCAAACTGATGGGTCTTGACTCTTTATCCAATTTGCCAGTCTGTGTCTTTTAATTGGACCATTTAGTCCATTTACATTTAAGGTTAATATTGTTATGTGTGAACTTGATCCTGTCATTATGATATTAGCTGGTTATTTTGCTCGCTTGTTGATGCAGTTTTTTCCTAGCATTGATGGACTTTACATTTTGACATGTTTTTGCAATGGCTGGTACCTGTTGTTCCTTTCCATGTTTAGTGCTTCCTTCAGGATCTCTTGTAGGGCAGGCCTGGTGGTGACGAAATCTCTAAGCATTTGCTTGTCTGTAAAGGATTTTATTTCTCCTTCACTTATGAAACTTAGTTTGGCTGGATATGAAATTCTGGGTTGAAAATTCTTTTCTTTAAGAATGTTGAATATTGGCTCCTACTCTCTTCTGGCTTGTGGAGTTTCTGCCAAGAGATCTGCTGTTAGTCTGATGGGCTTCTCTTTGGGTGTAACCCGACCTTTCTCTCTGGCTGCCCTTAACATTTTTTCCTTCATTTCAACTTTGGTGAATCTGACAATTATGTGTCTTGAAGTTGCTCTTCTCGAGGAATATCTTTGTGCCGTTCTCTGTATTTCCTGAATTTTAATGTTGGCCTGCCCTACTAGGTTGTGGAATTTCTCCTGGATGATATCCTGAAGAGTGTTTTCCAACTTGGTTCCATTTTCCCCGTCACTTTCAGGTACACCAATCTGATGTAGATTTGGTCTTTTCACATAATCCCATATTTCTTCGAGGCTTTGTTCATTTCTTTTTAGTCTTTTTTCTCTACACTTCTCTTCTTGCTTCATTTCATTCGTTTGATCTTCAATCGCTGATACTCTTTCTTCCAGTTGATGGAGTCAGTTACTGAAGCTTGTGCATTTGTCACACAGTTCTCCTGTTAGGTTTTCATCTCTATCAGTTCTTTTAAGGTCGTCTCTGCATTGATTATTCTGGTTATCCATTCATCCATTCTTTTTCAAGGTTTTTAGTTTCTTTGCGCTGGTTACGTAGTTCCTCCTTTAGCTCTGAGAAGTTTGATCAACTGAAGCCTTCTTCTCTCAACTTGTCAAAGTCATTCTCCATCCAGCTTTGTTCCGTTGCTGGCGATGAGCTGCATTCCTTTGGAGGGGGAGATGCACTCTGATTTTTTGAATTTCCAGCTTTTCTGCACTGCTTTTCCCCCATCTTTGTGGTTTTATCTGCCTTTGGTCTTTGTTGATGGTGATGTACTGATGGGGTTTTGGTGTGGGTGTCCTTTCTGTTTGTTAGTTTTCCTTCTAACAGTCAGGACCCTCAGCTGTAGGTCTGTTGGAGCTTGCTTGAGGTCTACTCCAGACCCTGTTTGCCTGGGTATCACCAGCAGAGGCTGCAGAAGATAGAGGATTCCTGAACAGCAAGTGTTGCTATCTGATTCTTGCTCTGGAAGCTTCGTCTCAGGGGTGTACCCCACCGTGTGACGTGTGAGGTGTCGGTCTGCACCTCGTGGGGGATGTCTCCCAGTTAGGCTACTCAGGGGTCAGGGACCCACTTGAGCAGGCAGTCTGTCCGTTCTCAGATCTCAGCCTCTGTGCCGGGAGATCCACTGCTCTCTTCAAAGCTGTCAGACAGGGGCATTTACCTCTGCCGAGGTTTCTGCTGCTTTTTGTTTAGCTATGCCCTGTCCCCAGAGGAGTCGTCTACAGAGGCAGGACGGCCTCCTTGAGCTGTGGTTGGCTCCACCCAATTTGAGGCTTTGTTTACCTACTTAAGCCTCAGCAATGGCAGGCGCCCCTCCCCCAGCCTCGCTGCCTCCTTGCAGTTAGATCTCAGACTGCTGTGCTAGCAATGAGGGAGGCTTCATGGGCGTGGGATCCTCTGGGCCAGGTGTGGGATATAATCTCCTGGTGTGCTGTTTGCTAAGATCCTTGGTAAAGTGCAGTATTAGGGTGGGAGTTACCTGATTTTCCAGGTGTTGTGTGTCTCAATTTCCTTTGGCTAGGAAAAGGAATTCCTTTCCCCCTTGCGCTACACAGGTGAGGTGATGCCTCGCCCTGCTTCAGCTCTTGCTGGTCGGGCTGCACCTGCGGACCAGCGCCATGTGTCCGACATGCCCCAGTGAGATAAACCCAGTACCTCAGTTGAAAATGCAGAAATCACCTGTCTTCTGTGTCACTCACGCTGGGAGCTGGAGGCTGGAGCTGTTCCTATTCAGCGATCTTGGGCGCGCCCCATCTAGCACTTTCTACGCAGACACTGTTCTGAGCACTTTTACTTACATTCATTCATTTCATTTTCACAACTCTATGAGACAAATACCATTTTCATTCCCATTTTACAGATGAGGGGAACAAAACCACTTGGCGATTAAATCATTTTGCCAGAGTCACACAGCAAATAAATGGCAGAGCCAAAAGTCAAACTTAGGCTGGTCCTAGAGTCCATGCTCTTGTCCCCTCTAACCTCCAAACTATGTGTGGCCCACAGTCCTAAATGCTCACTGGGTAGTGGTTATCTGTTGGTTAAAGGAAATTTTCATATATTTCCCAGGATATGTGAATACAGCAATCAATACTACACACACTTAGCCAATTTTGTTTCCTCACTGCCTCTCTCTACCCCCAGTATCCCTGTCTCATCACCTCTCTTCCCTTAGAAGGAATTTAAAGCTTTGTTTCCTCACAGCACCCTGACTAGTCTCCTCTGGTTAATTCAAATGACTCAGGCTTCATTCACCAAAGTTTGGTCCAAGAACCATCTGAGTATGAGCCATGAATAGTGATTATTAAAAGTACAAATTCTTGAATCCTACCTTAGATCCACTGAATCAAAATCTCTAGGAATGAGGACCAAGACTCTGTACTGTAAACAAGCTCTGTGAATGAATTTCCTACACACAAAAAATGAGCTCAACTGAGACTTTTGTAGTGGGTAATTCAACTTATTAGGGCTAATTACATTGAAGTTCAATTCTCAGACAGAAGAGCCAACTTTGCTTGGCAGTTTTACTCTGGACCTTTCCTTATTTATTTATTTATTTAGCCATCTTCCAAATTATAAGCAGCTAGAACACATGAGGACATGGAGAGACAGTTTGGATAGACAAAGTCAAGCTAGTACCCAAACTGAAAAACTAATTTCAACTGCATCATTTTTATTGCAATGGGAAATATTCTTTTCCCATTGGCAGTTATTGAATGAGTAAAAGGGCCTAACTATAATCAGGACATAGGATAAGTGTCCAAAAAAGGAAAACATCAATGAGACTTTATCCCAGTTCTTGGTAAACTCATGTCTGTGTCTAAGGCACAAGGATCTTAAAGGCAGCAGAGCTTGCACTTTCCTGCATGCAGAATCTTGCATGGTTACATTGCGAGTATACTGTTTTCCCAGCAGGAACTGAGTGCTGGACTGCTCCTTAGTTACAAACAAGTTTTATTGTTTTCCCCAAACGAAAATAAAATAGTCTAGTGGTAGAATAGAATCAGAGAAACAAAACATCATTGAAAGCTCTCAATAGGCTAGCTAACCCCAATTTACAAGAGTTATGCCTTGGTCATGGACCCCAACTGGATGATCTCTTTATATGCCCAACTCCTGATCTACCAAATCTCTCAGCAGTTTAGACTCAACTGAGCCAAAGCTAAAGATTTAGAATCTTACTCTCAGTCATTCAAATCAGACCGTATCTCTAAGTTAACTTTCATTTAAGTTGCCAATGCCAGAAGTACTATCTGATTTTTTTTGGCAGGGAGGTTGGTTGGGGGGGCGGGGGTTGTTACTGTTAAATTGCTAATCTATATAGAGATATTGGTGCTACTGTAGAGAATACATAGCCAAAAAACAAAGTTAGCTTCCTCCTCTTTTGAGAAATATTAATTAGGAGCCTGGCAGTCAGTGCTCAGAAGGGAGCATGAGTTCTCTCCCCATAGATGAGCCCCAGTACTGTCTTCCCAGCAGGAACTGAGTGCCGGGAATGCTCCTTAGTTACCAGCAAGTTTTATTGTTTTCCCCAAACGAAAATAAAATAGTCTAGTGGTAGAATGGAATTAGAGAAACAAAACTTCATTTGAGAGCCAGATGGAGTCTTTTAGGAGAAGAAAATCCTCTGTTTTCCATATTCTCTGAATGTTTCAGACCCTAGGTGAAGAAGAAATGACCCTAATTCTACTGCACTTTTTCCTCCCACTTTGTCTTCTACGCTACCAAGAGATTGATGGTGCAAAGTCACTTTGTCTCAACTTTGCACGGAGTTCTGTACTTCAGCTAGTCGTCAATAAAGAAATTCACTTCATTCACACTCTCCTTCCTTTTCTCTAAATCCTAAGAATTAGCAAAGTATCTGTAGTACTTTTCTTTTAAGAAGGTTCCACTTTCCAAGGCTTTGGGATTTTTTTCCTTTTTAGGTGAGGCATTCACTAGCTATGTATAATTCTCCCTTTGGGACAATTGCAAAGAGGGAGCTGATGTAGTTAAATAATTTTTAATAACTCTGAACAGATAATAAAATATATTGTAAATAACACTAAATCCTTCTATTTCCATTTTAACTAGACGAAAGATCTTTTGAAGTTATAAAATCCTTATTTAACTTTTAATTGCCTCCCAAATTCTTAAGAAATTTGACAGTTATTCTGTAACCACTGTGTCCTAGGCTATTTCATATAAAAAACATAATTTAAGTTTTCCAAGAAATCTGAGGAAAGCACTATATCACCCCATTTTACAGACAAGGGCCCAAGATTCAGAGACACAAAGCATACTTGTCACATATCATGAAACAAGTAATAGAAATGAGATGCAAATCCTGGTCTTAACTCTTAAGTCCAGTGTTCAGTCAATTGCCCCACTGCTATTACTGACCAGTTACAATTGCTGAGAATAAAACAGTGATCAAAATTCAGACCTTTCACCATGCTAAAGAATACCATATACATTTTATCCTTCATTCCCAGGAAGTAGTTTCTCATGTATGTTGCAAAGTTGTCATGCTCATTCTCCCATGTTCTCACCGTTTCCAACTCATACTTGTTTCACCTCTGATGATTACAGTAGAAGTATCCTCAGATCTCCTCCCCTTTTAGAGCTTTTTAGGGAAAAACAAAAAAAGCAATTGGAGAAGATTACAGAAGTAAATATGCAATGACATAGAATGACATAAGCCCAATAATTCCTCTCGCTGAACTCAGTCTCTTAAGTCACCCATTTCTAATCAGCCCTGCTATTGCCAGGGACAAACAATCCCGCCAAACACACCCAGAACTCTTGCAGGATGTTTCTGAAGGTTCCCTGGAAAAATGCATTGTTTTTATAACTGCCAGTTAAGTGATGCCTTAGCTGCATTTGAGGAAGAGTGGGGACATCCAGTGGCCATGTGGGTTGATAACAACTGAATTCTCCATACAAAGATATGTTGTGATTTTGATAGAGACTCCTATATTGCAAAAGACCTTAAAAGATTTCTGGTTTTGATAATTTTTTAAATTATTATACATGGGACTCTTTGGTTACCAGTGTACCTTCACCTAGAGTTCAGTTGGCAGGTGTAGCTCCCCAAATAATCTAATTTGTGGACACCTCGATCACAGTCTACTGCTCAAAATTATCTACCACATCAAACCAAGTACCAGATAATGTTAATTTCTTCCCCCACCTTCCCCCACAAAATATCTGATCATAACAGGCTGCTTACATGGTTCATTTACATGGATGACCTTCTGGCCTTGGGCGCAAAGAATACATTAGTATTGAAAGGAGTCTTATTTTTGTCAATAAAAAGAAAAATGAAAAAGTTTCAAAGGGTCAAGAGGTCACATTGACTGGCCAGCACAATTTGGGAACTGAAATCAGGGAGGAAAGAATACACATGTCTTTTAGTCTCCCTAGAACAATGTTATTGAAAGCTATTTGGTGGTCCTCTGATATGAGATGAAATACTTAGTCAATATAAAACAGTACATAAACGCTATTCCCCTGGAATGTAATTTGATTGTTATGCTTGTGATTTTCCCCCATTACATGGGAAATTTTAAAACTATTCTAAACCCAATATTCAGACTCTTATGTGAATAGGTCGGGTAAAGGACAAGCAGAACAGGTTAAGAACAAGGGAATACAGGCCGGGCACGGTGGCTCACACCTGTAATCCCAGCACTTTGGGAGGCCGAGGCGGGCGGATCATGAGGTCTGGAGATCGAGACCATCCTGGCTAACACGGTGAAACCCCGTCTCTACCAAAAACAAAAAAATTAGCCCGGCGTGTGGTGGGTGCCTGTAATGCCAGCTGCTCGGGAGGCTGAGGCAGCAGAATGGTGTGAACCCGGGAGGCGGAGCTTGCAGTGAGCCGAGATCGGGCCACTGCAGTCCAGCCTGGGTGACAAAGCGAGACTCCATCTCAAAAAAAAAAAAAAAAAAGAAAAAGAAAAAAAAGAACAAGGGAATATAAATTGATCTATCTGCTCTCCAACTGGCTTAACTCAGGGGCAGCCTCCTCAAACAAGTTGTGAATAGAGGTATCTAGCTCAATGGGCTTTCTCAGTTTTGGTCCTTCCCCTTGCTCTCTGCAACACCTCACTGCAGAGCCTGATGGGCTTGCCCTGGATGCCATTCTCTAACTTTCCTTATCTTTCCCATTAATTATCAAAATTTAGCATCATATATAATCACAGAATTGTAGCAACACCTTGCTTGCAGTGAGGTGTTCCTAATCAAAAAGGAAATTAGTGAATCTTTTGAAATTAAAGGGTAAAGAACAGATGCTGGTTCCACAGAGTTATTGCTCCGGAGGAATTTCTCCCTAAGAGAAGACAATGCCTTATCACCTGAAAATAACTGCAGTGTTGGAATTTCAGGTATAATGGCAGGTGTTCAAGCAGTCTGTCTCAGAGTTTTCCAAATCCCACCATGTAGACTCTCAGCTATAAATAAAACCAATCCCAATTCTTATCACATTAAAAGTAATCAGTAGAAATCTGCATCCTGGCATTCCTTAAATCCCTAGACTTTTTCTTGAAAACAGTATTTTGAGATTCAGACACAGTACCTAACCCTATTGTCAACTCACCTTGAATATAAAGTTCATGATGACAGTCTACCACTTAATAATTCTTCTAGAATATATTTACTTTAAGTTCTGCCGTTTCTATTGCAACACATCTCTGTGGTAACACAATGTTAGATTTTAATATTGCTTTGGAAAGACTAAGGATCCAGAAACCAGTGTTCCAGCTCTGACTCTCCCACTCATTGACCATCTGACCCCATGTTAGTCAATGCACATTTTGTGCTTGGCTTTCTCATCTGGAAAGTGAGTAAATTGGAAGATCTATAAGAGTGTACCATTATAAAACATTTTCTCATCACATTCCCTTGTTTGTAACTGATCTATATCTGAACAGCATTAAGATTGTACAAAAGTTATCTGACGCCTTGAGGTCTTTGTAAGAGTCTCTTTCTAAAAGAAAGAACTACAGAAGTTTCACTATCAAAAAGATCCTCTGTAATTAGGAAATCATACGTCAACATTTAGGCTAAATATATTTAGCACAGAAATGCCTCATGGTACACCCTCCTCTAAACTTCCAAAGTACTATATTCTGCCTCCTATTTTATGTGAGATGTGAAAAAAAAGGTCAAAATGAGAACCCAGGAATCTTGCATCCTCATTTTCTACTGTAAACACTATGAAAGAAAAAAAAAAAAAAGAGCAGTGATATTGCTCATGTCATGGTTCTCCACAGTTTGCCATAGCATGCATTTGAAGATTGTTCCTATTTCTCTCCTGCCAATACGGGAACGGGAGGCAAATCAGCAATAAGGGCTATCACAAGAATTTGCTTTCTCTGTCGTAAGCAGAGCCATTCCATTTCTTGCCTGAAGTTTAACTTGATTATGCATTCATTAAAGACGAGCGATGGTGATGATTAAACAAAAACATCTTTAAAATGCAGAGTTCATTTCAGCCCATTTGGTTTTGTTACACACAAATTGGATTTGCATTGCATCCTGCACAGCAGGTACTCCACTTGAAATCAAAGACAGATGCTTTTATGGGATTAAAAGGAAAACCTAGAGGAGGGGGAGTGTGTTAGAGATTGAGACATTTTGCATTTCGGTAATAATGGCTCCAAAATGAAATAGTGATCATATTGCTGCATTACCCATATAAGTGTTTGGGCTATAATTAAAAGGAAACAAGAATCCCCATCATAACTTGAATCATTGTCAAAGAAGAACATTTAATTTGCAGGGGGAAAAATGATTTTTCCCATAAATGTCTAATAATACCTTAGCATATTTGAAATTTAATCATAAGTGGCTTAGAATTAAACCATTTGAATTATTACTGAAACATTTCAAGTGGTGACATTAAATGCTTTGTTTGAAATTAGCCATTAATTCAAAAGTCTTCTCCAGAGCTGCTGTGAGAGTTTAACTCCTTATCTGTAAACAGTAGTCCCTGATTCTCACACTATCATTAATCTTCATGCCTCTAGAATATTCACATTGCTGACTATTTACTCTGGCACCTTTGGTTAAATTATTCTGAATGCTACAATTTTAGAATTGATATCATCTGCTGTTTTAAAAGTATAATACAATTGTCAGCTTCTTGGATATATGTTGGGAATGCTGACCAGTTTTCTTAGAAAAAAGTCAGAACTGATCAATCCCCAGTGTAATTCACCTTTCCATTGCCTCCAGGAAGCTTTATATGGTCAATCTGGTTACTCTCTTGCAGAGTGCCTGACTCTCTAACAGGGTTTTATTAGCATTTTTCATCTTTTTGATGATGAATCTCGTAGATTGATTGTACTGATGGCCCCAATTATTGACCTCCCTATATCCAGGCTCTTTGCACTGTGAATCTGTCAATCCTCTCATGAAGTGGTGTCATATATTTCCCCACCTCTTGGGTAGGTTTGTGACTTACTATGGTCAACAGAGCTTGGTGAAAAGGATGGGGTGCTAGTTCTAAACCTAGGCTCCAGAGGCCTTGTACATTCAGTTCTTTCTCTTGAACTCCTGCTTCTGTAAACAAGCCCAGGCTAGCTTGATGAAAACTGAGAGCTATGCGGCCCATTCACCCCAGAACTCCTGCCAGTATCCAACCTAGCCCCTAGAAGCAGAGCTGCCCAACCAAGGTGCAGCTGACCACAACCAAGACCAGAAGAACTGCCTGGCTGAGTCCAACACACACACAAAAATCATTAATTTGAGTAGTGCTTTATCATAAAGCAATGGGTAATGATACTTACACAGGTCAGATTTTTTTTTTTTGAGACGGAATCTCGCTCTGTCGCCCAGGCTAGAGTACAGTGGCCGGATCTCAGCTCACTGCAAGCTCTGCCTCCCGGGTTCATGCCATTCTCCTGCCTCAGCCTCCCGAGTAGCTGGGACTACAGGCGCCTGTCACCTCGCCCGGCTAGTTTTTTGTATTTTTTTAGTAGAGACGGGGTTTCACCGGGTTAGCCAGGATGGTCTTGATCTCCTGACCTCGTGATCCGCCCGTCTCAGCCTCCCAAAGTGCTGGGATTACAGGCTTGAGCCACCGCGCCCGGCCAGGTCAGATTATTTTAAGTAGTATTCGATTTGGACTTTAATGATGAATATCATTTTCAATGCTGAGCACAATGCCTATAACGTGTTCAATAAATATTTATTGATGTATAGGTGGGTAGAGATTTATTTATCTATTTTAGGCTATTAATATGTTCTAATAAACTCTCACGGCATGTAACTGTGCCCTCCATGCTTTGGAAGAATGCTTAGGAGAAAATAGAAAAGAACATTGTATCCCCCCTCTTTTTTCCTCACTGAGAATATCACATGAAAGGTGACCCAGGAACACAGATAAAGAACTTGTTGGGATGAAAAGTCAGCCTCATCTTCCAACATTTTAACTAGCCTGAAAAATTTACACAAAATCATACCTAGATGAAGCTTATCATTTCAAAATTCATGTGGAAGATAATCCCACAATCAAGGCTGGGTATCACCAGCCTTGCACAGAGTGATGTGCAAATCTCTGAAAAGTATACTTCCCAAAATGTTGAACCTACTGAAAGATAGAAGCGGATAAAATTTTAGAGATCATCTTGACCAAACTCTCACTTCACACAGAAATCTCCACAGAAAATTCCCCCGGAAAGTAATAATTGTAAATGGTAACCAACATATAATGTGCACCTACTAATTTCTAGGTCCTATTCTAAGTATCATCGATGTACTGATTATTCACGAAAATCTCATGCAGTAAGTACTATTTTAAGTTGGGGAAAATGGACTCAGAAAGTTTCAGCAACATGTCCAAAGTCACACAGCTTGTACATGGCAGAGATGGAATTCAAACTCTTAAGAGTCTACTATCTTAACTGTGATAGGGTTTCTCACTGTCAACAACTAGAGCCATTTATTGAAGAAATTAGCCAGCTTTTGGTGAGGTAAGTTCTCCCCTTCCTTATAAATACTTCAGCAGAGGCAAAACCTCTGAGAACCCATGTAATATAATGGCTCAAGCTCAAATCTCCCACACTGTCATTTCCACACATTGGATTTATTTCCAGCCTTTAGAGCAGCAAAGGAAAATTCTGTTTTCTCTTACACATGACAGACCTTCAACGAGGTGACCTTTTCCCTCTCATTCATTCTTTATCCAACATAGTTTTCATGTTCTTTGCTAACTTGATTAGCCTCCTAATGAAATTTCTATAGCCTTTCACTACCTAGCTCACCATTTTAGTTCAGGAGACTAGCCATCTTTGCAGCCTAAAATAGCGTCTGGTTTTTATATGTGGTTGGTGGGTGGTTGGTAGGTGGTTGATTGATTAGATGATTTTAAGTAGGAAAAAAATCAAGTCTGAAAACTTACATCAAACACTGAATTACTAAAATTAGAAATATTTTAAGCTATCCTGTATACATGGAGTTATATATTTTCGTTCTTTACCAGAGTGTAAGGCTCCAGTTAAAGCTCAAAAGGACACATGAGATGGGTACATTACCAGATTCAAAACAATTTTATTGTTAGCCTATCATAAACATACAGAACTCAGAAAATGGTACAAATCAATTTATTTCTCCAGGAGTACCTGCTGTGAAGGATGCAATGCAAAATCTATTTATTTTGCCTCTCAGTTCATCCAGAATCTGATAGGTAACCTACATGACTTCTCACTGAGGGCCCATTCCCAACGTTCCACATCCATTTGGGTGGTACATCTATGTTCTAAAGTCATGATGTCCATGTTCTTAGTATGGACATGGCACCAATAGTAAAGGTTTCTTCCAGATTCTTCAAAATGAAGCATCTAAAGGACCAATAAATCTTTGTTTTGCTAATACGGATCAATTCTCACCGAAGAAATTAAAGGATTGTTATGCCAACAAAGTATCTGCTTTATTTGTTGTTTCCTTTTTTTTTATTTTTTAACAAAGTCTTTGTCTATAAGCTACTGGCACTTTACAATAACCACAGTTTACATTCATGTATTTCATTCATTTGTATTTCATTTCAGATTTTGAATTTCATTTTTATATTTTACATACACAATTGTAGACTACCAGTGAGCTCTCAAACTGACCCAATATATTTTTAAGTTTGTAATCTAAAAAGTTGGCATTTAAACAATAAAATGCATTCAACCTTGAGTGTAGAGTTTGATGAATTTTGAAAAATGAATACGTCATGAAACCACCACCTAAATCAAAATAAAGAACATGTCCAAGATATTCCCTTGGATGCCTTTTCAGTGTAACCCAGCTGCTCTCTTTCTGCATCCAGGCAACCACTGATCTTATTTCTGTTACAATGGATTACTTTTGCCTGTTCTAGAATCTCACTTAAATGGAACTGTACAGTAAATACTGTTTTGTGTTTGGTTTCTTTTTCTCGGCATTATATTTCAGATTCCTCAGGGTTGTAACACTGCGGAGTGTTAATATGCCATTATATGTCTATAACACAATTTATTCATTCACTTGTTGATAGATGTTTGAGCTTTACCCAATTTGGGGCTTTTTTTTTTTTTAAGCTGCTATGAACATTTGTGTACAAGCCTTTTAGTGGACATATGTTTTCATTTCTTTTGGATATATGCCTCGGTATAGAATTTGGGGGTATATGATAAGTGTTTATTTAACTTTATAGGAAACTGCCAAACTGTTTTCCAAAGTGATTGTGCTATTTTCCATTCCCAACAGCAAAATAGATATTATCGGTCTTTTTAAATTTTGACTGTTCTAGTAGGTATGAAATAGTATTTCATTCCGGTTTCCATTTGAATTTCCCTAATGACTAATGATGTTGAACATCCTTTCATGGCCATCATGGTCTTCTTTTCTTTAAATATGTATTCAAATATTTTGTTTATTTTGGATCATTGTCTTCTTACTAAGTTTTAAGAGTTATTATTCTAGATTCAAATTCTTTATTAGCTATTGCAAATATTCTTTTCCTCAGTTTGGTATTTGCCTTTTTATTTACTCAATGGTGTCTTTTGAAGAGTAACTGCTGACAGTTTTGATGCTGTCTGGTTCATTAACTATTTTCTTGTATAGTTAGTGCTTCCTGTGTCCTAAGAAATCTTGTGTACCCAATTGTTTAAAATATTTTTGTTATCTTATCTTCTATGTGTTTTACAGTTCTGTGACTTGTCTTTAGGGCTATGATTCATCTCCAGTTTACTTTAGAGGATGCTGTAGAGATTTAGATTAATTTTTTCCATACAAATAACCAGTTTTTCAGCACCATTTATTTAAAAAATTATTCTTTCCCCACTGAATTATCGAAGTAACTTTGTCAAAAATCACCTGACAGTACATATCTGAACTCTATTCTATTCCATCTATCTATATGTCTATAATTATGCCACTATCACATGGTATTGATTACTAAGGTAAGTCTTGAAATCTGAAGGTATAAGTTCTGTATCTTCCTTGATCTTCTTCAAATTTTTTCTGCCTCTTCCAGATCTTTTGTGTCTCCTTATAAATTTTAGAATCAGTGTATCATTTTCTATAAAAATCACACTCACATTAAGGTTTTTATTGGCATTAGTTTGACTCTATACATCAATTTATGAAGAATTACTCAACTATATGAAATCCTCCAATCTATGAGTATATCTTTTCACATATTCACATCTTCCTTAATTTTTCTTTCAATGTTTCTGTGTTTTCAGTGTATAAGTCTTGAACATATGTTAGCAATTTATGCCTATTTGAGTAATTATTAACTACATTTTTCAAATGAAAGAAGATCATCAGAGATTATGTAATTCTCCCAATGTCACAGAGCCAACAAGTGCCTTAGCCAGGATTTAAATACAGAAGTAACGGAATCCAAAGAACATGTTCTTAAGTACTAGGCCAGCAATTCTCAGAGCAAAGATAGGCAGAGGGATTGAACCAACTGGGAAGCTTTTCCAAATCTCACATGCTTGTTGCCCCATCAGAATGTCTGATATCTCACTGGAGGGAGGATGAGCGGGACCAGATAGTTAGAGAAATTTCCAAGGTGTTTCTGTTATAACCTTACTGATTGTGAACTGGGTAGAGAATTTTTTTGCAGTCAGAAACCTACAGCATGGTTAGTTTCAGCTGGTCACCCTTTGAAGCCCTTGCCAACAGTTTTCTAAAAAGATCAAGCCAGTAGAGAAAGAGCCTGGCAGGATAATAAGAGCCAGACAGGTCTTATACAGCAGCAGCAACTTCATACACAAGAAAAATGGGTATCTGTTCTACATTCAGGTCTCACCTAAGCTTCCATTTGATGAATACGCTTATAGTCTAGGTGTCAGAGATGAGACTGACACAAATTAATTTTGAATACAAATAATGTCTTTAAGTCCAACATTTATTTAAGATATTTTCTTCTTCATTCATTCTACTTCGACCCATTTTGCTCTATCTTCTGTCTCTCCTTCCTTAAATAAGCTAAATCAAATAATGAAGTTTGAAGCAAACTTCATTAAGAAGCAAACAATAAAATAAAACATGGGATATCATATTGCAGATTAGATGTGCCTGGTGCTATGTTTATAGAAAAGGGGATCATGGTTACAGGCAACATGGCAACAAGGAGGTGTGCTCAGCAGCTGCCCTGCCTGATGAGGCCTGCCATGACATATTGGTTATGGGATACATCAAGGGATCTAATAGCAGCATGGATGTGAGAAAGAAATGGGCTTAGTAGTGACATCTGTGTATGTGTGTTAGAGAGGGCAGGAATGGGGCTGGCCACGGTGGCTCAAGTCTGTAATACCAGCACTTTGGAAGGCTGAGGTGGGTGGATCACTTGAGGCCAGGAGTTCGAGACCAGCCTGGCCAATCTGGTGAAACCTCATCTCTACTAAAAATACAAAAAATTAGCCAGGTGTGGTGGCATGTGCCTGCAGTCCCAGCTACTCAGGAGGCTGAGGCAGGAGAATCACTTGAACTCAGGAGGTGGAGGTTGCAGGTAGCCAAGATCACACCACTGCACTCCAGCCTGGGCAACAGAGTGAGACTCCATCTCAAAAAAAAAAAAAAAAAAAGCAGGAGTGGCTAGCAGTTCACAAATAAGCTATTTAACTGGAAAGCAAACTTTCAATGGATATTTATGATAACATTAATAACTGCTAAAATATATTTACACAGTCTATTAAGTACGTCTACTGTCCTCAGAGCTAAATAAGGAGAATAAGATGGTGCTTACTGCTCTCAGGGAGTTTTCATTTCATCAGGGAGAAAATGCACACATGTAAAAAACAACCCAAGGCATCCTGTAGCAAATATCGTCGACTACGCAGGGAAAATTTCTGTTCCTCCAGTCCACCCTGCACAATACCTTGACATCCTGAAAGAAGCAGGCCTATTACATGAAATAGCAGTGGACTTGGATTCATAGAAGCTGAGTCAATTTACTTGCAATATAGCCGCAGACAAGTCATTTGTTGCATCTAGATGTATCCTTTTATCTGTAAAATGAAATGGGTACTTTAGTAGTTTTTCATGGGTATTAATAGAGATAATGAAGAATGTTAGGTAGACCGGCAACATATTGTTATTGGTGGTGGTGGAGGTAGTAATAACAACAGTGTAATTACCATCTATGTCATCTAGGCCACTGCCTATAAGCCTCATCTCATTTCAATTATTTCCATCTTCATGTATATTTAGCAACGTCCATGATACTCCTTTATCTATAAAAATCATCTAGTTCCTTAGCTCCCATTCAATGACATTCCAAATATCATCAGAATACCTTACCCAAGATTCAGATGCCTGAGTGGTGATTGCTGGGACCATAAACTGACCATGGAGCAAACTTGCCTTGTTGCCAGTCAGACTTAGAACCCTGTACTTTAGTTACAACTACATGGAATCTACGCTATTGCCAAGTCACAAGACTTCCTGTCCCCTTTAGTCGGCCCATCAATATAGAGCCTTCTCTCTTGGCCTCTGATTCTCATCACTGATGTAATTTACCCCAGAATAACTGGCATACTGCCAGGCTTAGCACTCTTCATTTCTCCATTGTGGAAAGAATATGCTACTTTATGACTAATAGGGCAACCTCCCTTTAAATGTTGCACTATAGTGTAGAATATATGAATGTTAGTGTAATATAATATTGTCTAGTGTAGAATATAAGAATGTTATTGCAGTAATTACTAACATCTAAATAGCACATTCAATTGGAGAGCACTTGCACATTCACCCTCATAGCAACCTTTTAAGAGAGAGATAATTTTATCCCCAAGTTTAGGAAAATGTGACTAGAAAAGGTTAAGTAAATTTTCCAGTATCATCCTAGTATATCCAAGCTAAGACGTAAAACCAGGGCTTCTGACTCCAGTACCTATTATCTTAATATGCCCAAACTTCAGTTTGGTAAATGAGTTCTTTATTTGCAACTTGATCAGAACATTTATTCATTTATTCATAAATTCAAATATTCATTCAACAGATAGATAGCGAGTACCTATGTGCTACAAATACATTTCTCCTCAAAGATGTTCACAGTTGAGCGAGAATACAATATATAAACAAAGGAGCAATGTCTTATTCATCTTTGAATTACCAACTCCTGACACAGCATCTGGAACACAACATACTTGAATGAATGAATGAATGAATGGATGGATATGTTAAAAATTAAATTACCTTTTAAGCCAAATCCTAATACAATGAGAAATTTCTTTGAAAAGTACAAAGTGCTATATAAATTTTAAGCATTATAACTGTACTCAATTATAGGTGAAACTTTCATTTCAGTTAGAATGCCAGAGTGAGTTTTCAGATAATCTTAGTAATGTCCTTTTTTTCTTTATTTAGCATTATTTCCTTCATATTGAACATATCATAAGTAGGAAGACTGTCTTAAGTCCCCACTTCAAGAGTTTTTTAATCCCCTGACCTGATTGCAATCACTTCAGCAAATTCACCCACACCCTGATTCTGTCATTGCCAAAAATCCCCATATGGAAGGGGAGGAGCCCTCTCAGAGGACTTGGCACAAATCCTTATAATAGCACTTATCACATTTTATTGTAATTATCTGTTGACATGTCTTTTTCCTCCTAGCACCAATGCCACTTGATAATTCACCTACAAAAAGTTTTCAAGATCTCAAAACATAACTCACAATATTTTTAAAGTAAGATTTTCTCCCTAAAAAATTAACCCCAAATAAAAGTTCTGTATATTTAACAAAATATTTAACAATACTCCCACTGTTTGGTCCAGCTTCCCAAATGCACGTCTTTCACTAAAGTCTTAAATCAACATTTAAAATCCTAAGATGAATATTCAATTTTGGAAAACACACACAAGATAATTTGAGAGGACACTTTTGAACTAGAAGGTCCTTTGCTTCTAGTTGATGGTGATGATGCCCAGGCTAATACGTTTCATTTAAAAAGGTCAGTCTACCTAATACCATAAAAATCCTAGAGGAAAACCTAGGTAGTACCATTCAGGACATAGGCATGGGCAAAGATTTCATGTCTAAAACACCAAAAGCAACGGCAGCAAAAGCCAAAATTGACAAATGGGATCTCATTAAACTAAAGAGCTTCTGCACAGCAAAAGACACTACCATCAGAGTGAACAGGCAACCTACACAATGGGAGAAAATTTTTGCAATCTACTCATCTGACAAAGGGCTAATATCCAGAACCTACAAAGAACTCAAACAAATTTACAAGAAAAAAACAAATAACCCCATCAAAAAGTGGGCAAAGGACATGAACAGACATTTCTCAAAAGAAGACATTCATACAGCCAACAGACACATGAAAAAATGCTCATCATCACTGGCCATCAGAGAAATGCAAATCAAAACCACAATGAGATACCATCTCACACCAGTTAGAATGGCAATCATTAAAAAGTCAGGAAACAACAGGTGCTGGAGAGGATGTGGAGAAATAGGAACACTTTTACACTGTTGGTGGGATTGTAAACTAGTTCAACCATTATGGAAAACAGTATGGCGATTCCTCAAGGATCTAGAACTAGATGTACCATATGACCCAGCCATCCCATTACTGGGTATATACCCAAAGGATTATAAATTATGCTGCTATAAAGACACATGCACACGTATGTTTATTGCAGCACTATTCACAATAGCAAAGACTTGGAATCAACCCAAATGTCCATCAGTGACAGATTGGATTAAGAAAATGTGGCACATATACACCATGGAATACTATGCAGCCATAAAAAAGGATGAGTTTGAGTCCTTTGTAGGGACTTGGGTGCAGCTGGAATCCATCATTCTTAGCAAACTATCACAAGAACAGAAAACCAAACACCGCATGTTCTCACTCATAGGTGGGAACTGAACAATGAGATCACTCGGACTCAGGAAGGGGAACATCACACACCGGGGCCTATCATGGGGAGGGGGGAGGGGGGAGGGATTGCATTGGGAGTTATACCTGATGTAAATGACGAGTTGATGGGTGCAGCACAGCAACATGGCACAAGTATACATATGTAACAAACCTGCACGTTATGCACATGTACCCTACAACTTAAAGTATAATAATAATAAATAAATTAAAAAATAATAATAATAAAAAATAAAAAATAAAAAAAAATAAAAAGGTCAGTCTACTCATTCATTACTAAATTGTAAGCTAAAAAGTGTTGTGTTGCTAAGAATCCCATGAAACACTTTCAAACAGAAGTCATGGACCTTGAGCTGATCTTTTACATAAGATAAATTTAAAGTAGCTTCTTTTGATGTAAGAAAATCACTGTTTAAATATCAAATGGTCATTGCTTCAAATTCATTTTCTTGTGTGATAAATTTGCTTATCTTTATATGTGGATATTTCTGTATATCTGCTCAGAGATTTCAAATTTTGTTAGGATCTGATCACTATGATTTTTTCAGAGAAAGAGAAGTAGAAGTATTTTGAAAGTTCAGTATCTGAAATGGTTGGAATAGTTCCTGGCGTGATCTGTTACTGAGACCCTTGGAAGGCGGAGATTTTTCTGCTTTAAATAAATATGCCACGAAGTGTTTCGAGTCTGTGCTATGTACCAGCACCATGAGATATTTGGGTTTGGTTCAGGCTATGAGATGTACGAGAACAGAAACAATATTTAATTCTTCAAATTTAGCTAAATAAGAATAGCTAGTTAATTTTAAGTAAAATTTAGAACAAAATATTATATAAACAGGATGCTATGTGACATTTATTGATTAATTATGTAGTACTTATGTACTGCTCTTTTTTATAATTTCAGCTTTTATTTTAGATTCAAGGGGTACATGTGCAGGTTTGTTACATGAGTATATTGCGTGATGCTGAGGTTTGGGGTACAACTGATCCCATCACTCACGTAATGAATATATGTACTGCTATTTCTTTATATGAATTCTAAAGTCCATCCTTTCCACTCAGTACTCCCCCAGAATTTCTTTCAAAAAATAAATCCAGGCTATCATGTTCAGAATGTTAATTTTAATAGTAAATACAGTCATAAAAAAAAAGACTCACAAACAGGTTAAAGAAAATATTTAGGAGAGGAATGTTCTGTCTAAAGAATTCCAACCACATTGACAATAGTTCTTTGACAGCGGTTACTCCTGATAGCCTACTGTCTAAGGCAGAGTTGCTGGAAAATGACTGACACATTTCATCAAAGCCTCCGCTCAGCTGCCTTAGCCAACTGTCGCTGGTAAATGACTTAATCTTTGCTAAACTTTCATGCAGGAAAGCGG
The DNA here is from genome assembly GCF_024542745.1 of Macaca thibetana thibetana. Classification (NCBI taxonomy): domain Eukaryota; kingdom Metazoa; phylum Chordata; class Mammalia; order Primates; family Cercopithecidae; genus Macaca; species Macaca thibetana. The sequence goes on along the minus strand of NC_065588.1, from coordinate 16,376,030 downwards.
AGTAGTTGAAAATGCACCCACATATAGACCTGAAACTCTAATGAGATCATTTTACATTCTGATTGATACAAAATCTACATTGTGTTTTGACTTGCCTGCCACCATTGATATGGTGTATTTCCAGTTTGAAAGGTTCAAAAGTGATAGTTGTTTTACAATGCATCCCAACTGTAACTGAGAATGAAGAAATGTGGAAATGAATGAGTTAATTGCAAGTTATTTGGTACAAGGTAAATTTTTAATCACATTTCATATGTATTATTTTTTTTCTTAGGGAAAGTAATTGGTTAGGAAGACAGAGGGATATAAATATTTTATGTAATCTCCTAAAAATAAAGCGAGTCATGTGGATTCTTTCATGAATGTGTGTTTATATGCCTTAGGTTGAGGGAATTTATTCATGAATGTTAAAATGCAAGATACAACATCTGCCTAAATCAATTGTGGATAAGCCACCACCACCCTAAGACACCCGTAACTTTCTGACCAGGATTTTAGATTTTTATTTTATGGTAAACTCATACTTTCCAAAAGTGTTAGGATGGCTGTGACTTTTTCTGCTTAATGCTGATCTTTCTACAAACCTATATAGCCTTTGTGAGCAGGGGTAAGAATCAAAATGAATTCTGGGAGCCTCCACTGTACTGCTAAGTCAGGTAAATCCTATTATAACATTTACATATGAGGTGGGCAGAGAGGTCCAGCATCTGCATTCGTGTGCATTCCTCCATTTCCACCACTGCTTGAAAAAGATAAATTGCTATTACCAGGAGAATTAAGAGGAAAAATGTTTGGCTTATGTCATCCAAAGCTCCTTTACCAGGGAAAATCGGCCTAAGCTTGTTAGTTACCCAACATGCTAAGGCTATGTGATCAAAAGCAACGACCCCCAAATTGCATTCTGCCACTCACTGTTTTCCCTCTATTTTCCCTTCTATCTCTTAAGAAGACATCAGTCCATCTGTTTCTGATTCTTTACAATTAACTCGGCACATTAGGTCTCTCTCTCTCTCTTTCATAACCTTAAAAACTGATTTTCTTTTAACTGGGAAATTGTATCTTGCCAGCAATCAGAGCTCAAATACAGACATCTACAACTTTCAGTCGAAAGTCTTAATACATAAAATTTGAATTGCTTCTAAATTTGGCAAAATGCCCTGCTTTCTCCAAATTCATAAGACAGATGAGGCACAAAAGTGAGATAAATGATGGCGTCCTGCTATTTCAAATGCCATATTGATGTAGTCATTATTTGTGCCAATAAGGCTCACTGTCATCTAATTTTAACCTGTTTCTGTGTTAATTATGCTCATTTTTTCTTTCCTCTCTTTTGATATTTTACGCTCTTCATTTCATGTAGTCTACGTTTGTGAACAACTGAATCTTTCCAACAATTTACTGAAGTCCTATTATGCACAAAACACTACTTTTTCTCTCAAGTAGGGTTTAGGGAGTATAAAAATATAAACCAGATAAGCCTGATACATAATATGGGCTCCAGAAAACGTGTGAAGGAAGCAAAGGAGAAAGAAAAAGATGGAGGAGAGAGGGAGGAAAAATAAAAATGTCTAATAATTCACTTTATGCAAGAAGATGTGTACACTGTCTCACCATTCTGCTGTAATTTCTTCACCATAGATGTTAATATCTGATATTTTCTTGTTTACTTGTGTGTTTATTGTCTTTCTCTTTAGGAAAATAGTAAGGGCCATAAAAGAACAAATTTGTTGGTCTTGCTTACAATTGTGAAAAAGTGTTTTTGTCTGGAACCTAGGTAATGCCAAAAAAAAAGAAAAAAGTTTCAGTAAAGAATGAATGAATTAATGAATTAATTCCCTGAGCTTAGAAGGGCAAGAATACTTTCTACTCTCCACATTCACCCCAATGCACAACCTTCCTTCTAAAATCATTACTCCACAACAGTGAGGGTGCCTACTATGGGTATATCTTGCTCATCCAGTGATCAACTGTTATGTGTAAGAAAAAAAAATAGAAGCTGAATTTGTCCCTGTTGAATGAAGAATTTTCTAATGAAATCCAGGATGGAAGTTGATTGCTTTTGGTTGGACTCCCCCTAGCAGGTTACATATATGATCCTTGTATCACCTTTTTAGCGCAAGCCCACTTCTCCACATACTCCTCCAACTTCATGTTTATTTAGATTTTTCTCTTATTAAATTCCTCTTCATTTAGCCTGTAAAAGTTCTCCTATATCTTCTCGACTCGGGAATTCTTTCTCTACTTTCCTGGAGTCTTCTCTCTCTTATTTCCCACTTTGTTGTATGCCCTTTTTTCCACACACATTTGATTTACAGCAAACAGTAATCTATTTTCCCTTGGGAAAAGTTTCGTTGCCTCAGAGAACACACTGCTAAAATAATGGAAAGTTCATAGTTGATTATTTGTATTTAATTATAGTTCAGATACTCATGAAAAATTCTTTGCTCCTCTTTGCAATTAGGTGTAGTGATTAGGAAACCTTCTATATCACTCTCCAGTTATCTTTTAAAAGCCCTCCTCTATTTGATGATGGTGTAATTGGCTCTTAATTTTATATTGCACAGGTAGATTAAAAAGAGGCAGCTTACCCTTGAGACATCTAAATGAGTAGGTTAAAACAGTAATTTTTATGTTATGTATATCTTACCACTATAAAAAATTAGTTTAAGGAGGGAAAAAAGCAGATAAAGGACTGAAGACTACCTGTCAACACAAATGGGTCTGGGGTCTCCTAATGACTTGTAAACAAACAGCTCTACACCAAACTGAGCTAATGCCTTGAGCAATGTTCCTGACTCTGCAAATTCATTAATTGCAGCTTCCTTTGTGGTCTTACAGTGAAGAATAACTATTATTATTATTATTTATTTATTTATTTATTTTCACTTAAATAAGATCCAATACCTCCCTGAAAACTGTCATTTGGTAAAAATATTGCTGTAGGGCAGGGCCCTACTAAGAAATGTAAGACATGTGCAATTCACACATCCTTGTGAAATGCAAGTGCCTGTGAACCCTGACAGGCTATAATTACTGGCAGGCAGAGTTGGCTGTCAGTAACTAGCATGATTTTAGTGGGGTAAAATGCTTCACGCTTAAGATTTCTTCCTGAGTGGCCTCTTGCACTCCCTCAGATCCCTGAGATTACCTTGTTAGACATTTATATGTCTAGGTCAACGATTCTCAAGAGGGTGGGAGGAGGAAGAGATGCAGGCAAGGAAGGAGAAGGGGAATAAGAGAATCTTCGTGTAATTTGGAAAACATACTTAATACATTCATTGTTTCATTATACAAATTAATAGAACTGAATATTCCAGTATTCTTCTTCATAGCTTAGGAAATAAAGTGGAAAAGCACTGAAAGATCCCCAAGTTTTGCAATGTTTAATAAGAATAGCTCAGGTGAAAATTTGCCTTCTCCATGGTCCTTACAGAAAATGAAAGTGCCTGAGCACGAATTCGTTTCTCCACTTACTTTCTCCAACAGGGTTCTTCTAGTATATCTTTATGATCATTTTGAAAGTTGACATAGCAAAATCAGATTTGTTCACATGTAGAACCCTCCTCCGGTCTTTCTTGTGTTCCACTGGGTCTTGCAATGCATTCCAGAGCATTGAGGAACAGTTGTGCAGGTCATACCCTGCACCCTTCCAGAAAGTGCCATTCCAGCAGGCTACAGGATGTAGCAGCCCAGAATCTTTCTTCTTTTCACTGCCTTTCACCTCCTTTTCCGTCTCTCCCTCCTTATCCAGATACGATTCCATGATGATTATAATAACTCTCTGGTATACGACCTCACTTTTCTTGCCCGCTCTTTCCACCTTGTGCTCATCTGGTTGCGCTAATTATTAAGTTGTTGTGCTAATTATTAAGTCATTGTCTTTCAGTTCGTAACCCCACTCTTCTTTGCCCTGCTTTGTGATACAAGAGCTGGATTCTGCAGACATTTCTTCAGAATAAGCTCTGCCCATAGAGAATGCTAGAGGGAAACTGCAAGGCTACAAGTGAAAGAAGAGACATTTCTAGTGCTGTGATTGGCATGTAGGCATCTAGTCACCCTCGCAGGCACCGCCTCTGTGCACCTTAGAGTTCTCTTTCACCCCTGTTTAGTAGTTAACCATCTCTCAGCTAGGTATTGTTTATATTAGATTTCCTCTGTTCTAGTTGGTGGTATGGTTTCTGTTTTCTCACTGGATCTTGACAGGTACACCTAGATAAATCCCTGTGCTGGTTAAACCAACTCTTGTCTATTCTGTACCTACAATCACAAAGCTAAACAAGGTTGGGAAAAAATACTCATTTCTTCTGACTGTCTCACTTTAAATTCATAATCAGGAATATCAAGCAGCTCTTCCACATATACTGAATTCATTCACTCCTCTTCTTCTAGACCCCAATTTCACAACTTCTCATCTCTTCTCAAACCTCCAATTCCTCTCTCCTGACCCTCTCTTAGCTGAGGACCCTGCTTCCTATGTGGTTAATAAAATAGAAGCCATCAGAAAAGAATGTCCACACATTTCCACTGCTGTGTCTATCAACTTACTTGCATCTATACTCATTTTCCCTACCTTCCTTCATGAAAGTGGATGAAGCGTGTTCCTATTTAAGATCAAGATCAATGCTCAAACACTAGATTCCATTGCTTAGGGTCATTCCAATGATTATCACTCCTTCTTACACATTGTGATATTTTTCTTTCTCTATTGGATTATCCCTATGAATATGTAACCTGTTTTAATATATCTCATATTAAAAGAACCTTTCATGTTCCCGTAGTTTCCTTCAAGTTACTACTCCACTTCACTACTTCCCTTTATCTTTAAACTTCTCCAAAATTTGGTCATGTTTGGTCTTTACTTTTTCTAGTCCCATTCTCTCTTCAACTCCATCCAACGTAACACTCGGTCAAGGTCACCAGTTAGGCTACACATTGCCGTTTGATTGTCAGTTTCAACTTCATCGAAATACCAATATTTGACCTAGTCTGCAACTATCTCTTTCCTGAAATACCTTCTTCTCTTGTATTTAGGGAAACTTTATCTCTTAATTCTCCCCCTACCTCCCTGGCCACCCTGTCAATAGTCTTTACTGGTTTCTCCCAATCTCTTTGGCTTCTAAACACTGGAGTGCACTAAAGCTCAGTTCTTAGAGCTCTTTGCTTTTTTCGCTTCACTCACTTTCTAGATGGTATTACAGATGCATGGCTTTAAATACCATCTACACACTGATGGCCCCAGAAATTTATATCTTCAATAACATTCCGGAACTCCAAACTTATATATCCCCACATGACCTGCTTACTTGGATGTCTAATTAGTTCAAAATCTAATTCTTTATTTTCCCCATCTCAATCCTGCCCTTCCTCTAATTTTCCCTCTCTCAGTACATGTCACTGCTCAGGTACACAAGCCAAAAATCTTAGAGTCACCTTCTTCTCTCATACCCATATCCAATCAATTAGCAAATTCTACTAGCTTTCAAAATATATCTAAAATCCAACTCCTTCTCAACACCTTTACTACTGCTCCTCTACAAAGACATGATCATTGCAAACCTTAATGATTGCATCAGCCTCTTAACTAGGATCCCTACTTTTAGACGGTCTCCCATAACAGAAGCTGCTGACTAGCATTCTCACTTTTTTCATAATAATACAACTGAAGCTTTGCACAAGGCTGCTTACACACACTACAGCTCCCAGATTCCCTTTCAGTTAGATGTGGCTTTGTTCTCACCACTAAAATATGAGCAGAACATAAGTGTGCCTACTTCTAGACCCACCTCCTTCACAATCTCCTCTTTACACAATGGACATATCTGAGATATAGTTTTAATCTTGCAAATGAAGACAATACCCCATGAGGTAGTAAGAAAATAACATACAAAGAATCTGAGTCCCTGATTATTTATATGGAAGACAGCTACCTATCAACCTGAAATTCAGATGATTATGTGAGCTAGGAAAAATCTTCCACCTTGTTTTAAGCACTGTATTTTATAGTCTCTTTATTTAGCTGCTATCCTTAACCTAATACAGAAAGAACTACCATATATGGAGCGCTACCATTATAATACCTAAAATGTGGCATTGTTCATCAGAAGGGCAACTGGAGATGAGAAACCCACAAATACTTGGTATATCCTGGCAAAACATTGTGTAAACTATTGCCTCAAACAATTGGGAAGGGAGATCACATGCCTCCTGAAGTAGCAGGTCTAAGAAATGTCTAGAAAGAACAGATCCTTATTGCTTGCAAGTTACAACAAAGAAGTGATGAGCTCAGTTGAGAATCAGCCTGTTGGCAGGCAGAAATGGAAAAGAATAGAAAAGATCAGGGTCTGAAGGTTGAAAAAGCTTTCTGATCACAGAACCCAAACTTTAAGGTTCTTATCTTGCCTTCTTATCCAAGTCTATTGTTTCAGAGAGTTGCTAAGGTAGCGTACGGGTTGGCGGCGGGGGCGGTGATGGGTAGCAAGGCACAATTACATAAAACAAATGAAAACACTATGCCTAAAGGAAAAAAAACCCTTGGATTTGGCTATAGCCAAACGTGACTGAGAATGAATACAGCAGAAACATATTATGTTTTTGAAAGAACTGAGAAATGTATTTCCAAAGGAACCAAAGCCTAGTCTGCAAAACACCTGTGACTGAGGTTTAAAACAAATGTGGTATCACCAAATTTGCACAAGCAAGAAGCAGGCTCCAAAAGTGGCACAGTCCCTAAAGAAGACACTTTGGATATTTTCCAGGAGGAGAATAGACAAGAAATTCCTTTGAGAAAGCAGAACCAGGGTTAAATCAAGTAAATTCAACTGCCAGATTAGGGCATTTAAGCAATTCCTACACAGCAGGACCCATCACTACGTAAAACATTGACTGCTGTTTGTTCATTTGTTTGTTTCCAATTGATAGTTTTTAATACGGTTATCCTGTCCCTAGTCCATAATTGTGTATAGGGTGTGTTTGTTGCATTGTCAGTTTGCAAACAACATGTCTTTTAGTTTTTGTGTCCTAGGAATACACCCAGATTTGGTGGAGAAAATTGTTCATCACCCAGAGATTCTGGGCTCTGATCTAAATTCAAAAATTGGTGGGGCTTAGGGTTGTCTTTTTTGAAGAGGAATTGTGTGCATTTTTACATTAAAAGAAAGGTCCATAGATACTTGGTGGCCAAAGGATCAGGCTGTAGTAAAAAATAATTAGTTGTCCAATATAATCTGTTCTCCCCTTCTGTCATAGTAATACAATTGGAGCCTGATACATGACTAGCCATCTTTACTGCATTCCCCAGTCTCCCTGCCCCACTCATGTAACAAGGTTCATGACAACGGAGTATGAACCACTACTGAGACAGATCTTTTAAGAGACTGGGATTGCTCCTTTATATGCCTTTTCTTCTTCTCATCAGTCTGGTGCAACACAAGAATATGGCTTTGGCAATGCAGATGATGACAATACAGTAAACTTGATAGAGAAACAAGATGGAAAAACCTAAGCCCCTAAATAATCGAATGGAGCAGAACTGTCCACTAGCCTAGAACTTAGATTATTCTATGGGAGAGAAATCAACCTTTATCTTATATATAGGGGTACCTTTGTTATAGTAGTTTAGTCTGCTAGATCTGACATAACAACATACTACACAGTGGGTGGCTTAAACAGCAGAAATTTATTTTCTCACAGTTATGGAGGTCAGAAGTCCAAGATCAGGGTGCTGCCAGGTTTGGTTCCTGGTAAGCCTCTCTTTCTGGCTTGCAGATGGCTACACCCTTGCTTTGTCCTCACATGGCCTTTTCTCTGTACCCATGTGTAATCGCTCTACATGTTCATCTTGCCTGCTGCTCAGAAAAGCCGATGAACTGAGAACAGCCAGTTTTTGCAACAGAGAAAGAGTTTAATATACACAGAACTACCTAAGCAGAAGGACTGGAGTTATCACTCAAATCAGCCTCCCTGAAAATTCAGACACTAGGGTTTTTTAAGGATAGTTTGGCAGGCAGGGGCTAGAGAGTGGGGAGTGCTGATTGGCTGGGTCAGGGATAAAATCACAGGGAGTCAGAGCTTGTTCTCTTGCACTGAGTCTGTTCCTGGGTGGGAGCAACAAGGCTAGATGAGCCAGTTTACCAATCTGGTTGGTGCCAGCTGGTCCATCAGAATTCTGGGTCTGAAAAATACCTTGAACACCAATCTTAGATTTTACAATAGCGATGTTATCTATTGAAACATTTGGGAAAACTGGGAATCTTGTGGCCTCTGGCTGCATGACTCCTGAGCCATAATTTCTGATCTATGGCTAATTCATTAGTTTTTTAAAAAGCGGTCTGATCCTCAAGCAAGGAGGGGGTTTGTTTCTGGGAAAAGGCTATCATCATCTTTGTTTCACAGTTAGACTATGTTGGCTGGGCACAGTGGCTCACGCCTGTAGTCCCAGTACTTTGGGAGACCAAGGCAGGCAGATCACTTGAGGTCAGGAGTTTGAGACCAGCCTAGCCAAAATGGTGAAACCCCATCTCTATTAAAAATACAAAAATTAGCTGGGCGTGGTGGCAGGCGCCTGTAATCTCAGCTACTCAGGAGGCTGAGGCAAGGGAACTGCTTGAACCCAGGAGATGGAGGTTGCAGTGAGCCAAGATTGCACCAGTGCACTCCAGCCTGGGTGACAGAGCAAGATTCCAACAAAAAAAAAAAAAAAAAAAAAAAAAAAAGGTAAACTGTAAAGTAAATTCCTCCCATAGTTAGCTTGGTCTACGCCCAGGAATGAACAACGCAGCTTGAAGGTGAGAAGAAAGATGGGGTTGAATCAGATTTCTTTCACTGCCATGATTTTCCTATGCCAGATTTTTCTCACTGTAATAATCTTTGCAAAGGCGGTTTCACATGTAGAGAGAAATAAAGAGTGGGAAGGGAGATCGAGATCTAGTGTCTCGTTCTCTTCTTATAAGAACATCAATCATATCAGATTAAGGCCGCAACCTAATGACATCATTTAACTTTAATTACCTTCTTAAAGACCCTGTCTCCAAATATAGTGATGTTATGGGGTAAGACTTCAGCACATAAATTTTGGGGAGATAAAACTCAGTCCATAACAATCCTAAAACTATAGTCTGTTTTCCACTTCCACAGTTTTCAGACTGTTCTTTTTACAATGTTAGATTAACTCATTCTTTGGCTGGGAACTCTCCAATGACTTCTCCTTTTATTTATTTATTTATTTTTGAGACAGAATTTCATTCTGTCACCCAGGCTGGAGTTCAGTGGTGCCATCTCGACTTACTGCAACCTCTGCCTCCCAGGTTCAAGCAAATCTTCTGCTTCAGCCTCCTGAGTAGCTGGGATTACAGACGCCCGCCACCATGCCCGGCTAATTTTTCGTATTTTTAGTAGAGACAGGGTTTCACCGTGTTATCCAGATGGTCTCGATATCCTGACCTCGTGACTTGCCCACCTCAGCCTCCCAAAGTGCTGGGATTACAGGTGTGAGCTACCATGTCAGGGCTGACTTCTCCTTTTACTCCATAAAAGCCAAAACCTTACAATGCCCTCCCCTGATCTGATCCCCCCATCCCGATTACCCTCTCTGTCAGTATTTGCTACCATCATGCCTTTGCTCCTTCCACTTCAGCTACATGGGACTCCTTGGTATCCTATGCATGTACACTTACCCCTATACATTCTGCTTTTCTGTACGCTGAATCTCATTTCACTCCCATATCCACATTGCTCATTCCTTTGTTTCTTTAAAGTCTTCTGTCAAAAGTTATTTTATCAGAGAAACTTTCCATGACCACACTGCAGAAAACAGCAACTCCCCACTCCAAATTCTCTCTCTACCTCTTACCTGTTTTAGTTACGTTTATTCACATATTCACTCTCTCTTCCCAAAAAAATACAGGCTTTATGAGAGCAGGACATTTGTGTTGCTCACTGTTGTATAACAGTATATAAAATAGACCTTTTACATGGTAGGTATGAAATTGAGACATGCAAAATGTGGCTTGAATGAACATGTGAGTGGAAGTCATGTAGAAGATGGATTGAAAGATGCAAAAAGTGTCAACAGGTATCATCTGGGGGAGGGGTTCTCTAAAATGACCCCCAAGTTTATGGCTTAGATTGGGTTGGTGAAATGGCAAGCCAAGATAGAGAACACAGGAAGTGGAACAGGACTCAAGACATTCAGTTCAGTATTAAATATTACGGATTTGAGATGCCAGTAGGAGTTGAATTGTATTTGGACCTAGACAATGAATCTCATCTGGAGAAAGATGTAACTTCTATCTACATATGACTGTATTTGAAGTCCTGAAAGTGGATGATCTCCCCATGAGAAAAAGTGTCACAAGAAGATCAATAATATGTCTTCAGAAACTCCAGCTGTTTACTGATAATGGTGCCAAGTTATTGGTATTCCTTGTGTCTGAGAATATCTTCATGGGACTATTATATTTATTTTATATCCAACTCTAATGCTGAAACTTAGATAGTTCCCTTCAGTGAACAGCATCCCGGTAAGCTGATACTAGGCTGTCAACTTTTATGCTGACTACAAAGAAAAACAAAAGTTGTATTAGAAGAAATAACAGAGTTTCGCACAGGTATTTCTTTGTAGGTCAAGAGCCCATTTCCCAGAGGTGAACCTTTTATTTTCCAAGGGGCTGGCAAGAAAAGGTGATTGTCCTCCAACTGCTTTCATGCGGCACGGGGCACTAGATCTTCTAGTGACTGCTCAGTTTGCCAATTCTTACTCCAATCGGACCTACATCTTTGGTCTTTAGAAGCAGCTGGGTTTACAATCTCTTTAGTGAGCCTGCAGAATTTTGTACTGAACTTTTGTGGTCTTTTGTTCTGCTGCCCCTTGTGATATCAGTGCCTCTCCTGTTCCCTTTGTTCTCCTGCCCTCCTTCACTCTCCCAGTATGGATTTCTGATGTAGTTGACACCATACCAGCTTCAGGAATGAACATGTCACTCAGAGCTGCACAAGAATAAAATTCCAGCCTCTTGGCTACAGGGATTCATCTGGGGTTGGGCTAATGAGAATTAGTCCCAATACTGTACTTGTATCTAAACTAGTTAATGTGTGAAGTTCTATTTTCCCATAAGACATGAATCTTGAGTTCTTTGTAGATTCTGGATATTAGCCCTTTGTCAGATGAGTAGATTGCAAAAATTTTCTCCCATTCTGTAGGTTGCCTGTTCACTCGGATGGTAGTTTCTTTTGCTGTGCAGAAGCTCTTTGGTTTAATTAGATCCCATTTGTCTATTTTGGCTTTTGTTGCCATTGCTTTTGGTGCTTTAGACATGAAGTCCTTGCCCATGCCTATGTCCTGAATGGTATTGCCTAGGTTTTCTTCTAGGGTTTTTATGGTTTTAGATGTAACATTTAAGTCTTTAATCCATCTTGAATTAATTTTTGTATAAGGTGTAAGGAAGAGATCCAGTTACAGCTTTCTACACATGGCTAGCCAGTTTTCCCAGCATCGTTTGTTAAATAGGGAATCCATTCCTCATTTCTTGTTTATGTCAGGTTTGTCAAAGATCAGATAGTTGTAGATGTGTGATATTATTTCTGAGCACTTTGTTCAATTCCATTGGTCTATATCTCTGTTTTGGTACCAGTATCATGCTGTTTTGGTTACTGTAGACTTGTAGTATACTTTCAAGTCAGGTAGCGTGATGCCTCCAGCTTTGTTAATTGACTTAGAATTGACTTGGCAACGTGGGCTCTTTTTTGGTTCCATATGAACTTTAAAGCAGTTTTTTCCAATTCTGTGAAGAAAGTCATTGGTAGCTTGATGGGGAAGGCATTGAATCTATGAATTACCTTGAGCAGTATGGCCATTTTCACGATATTGATTCTTCCTATCCATGAGCATGGAATGTTCTTCCATTTGTTTGTATCCTCTTTTATTTCATTGAGCAGTGATTTGTAGTTCTCCTTGAAGAGGTCCTTCACAAAGAACTCAAACAAATTTACAAGGAAAAAAACAAACAACCCCATCAACAAGTGGGCAAAGGATATGAACAGACACTTCTCAAAAGAAGACATTTATGCAGCCAACAGACACATGAAAAAATGCTCATCATCACTCACCATCAGAGAAATGCAAATCAAAACCACAATGAGATACCACCTCACACCAGTTAGAATGGTGATCATTAAAAAGTTAGGAAACAACAGGTGCTGGAGAGGATGTGGAGAAATAGGAACACTTTTACACTGTTGGTGGGACTGTAAACTAGCTCAACCATTGTGGAAGACAGTGTGGCGATTCCTCAGGGATCTAGAACTAGAAATACCATTTGACCCAGCCTCCCATTACTGGGTATATACCCAAAGGATTATAAATCATGCTGTTATAAAGACACATGCACACATGTTTATTGTGGCACTATTCACAATAGCAAAGACTTAGAACCAACCCAAATGTCCATCAATGATAGACTGGATTAAGAAAATGTGGCAAATATATACCATGGAATACTATGCAGCCACAAGAAATGATGAGTTCATGTCCTTTGTAGGGACATGGATGAAGCTGGAAACCATCATTCTGAGCAAACTATCGCAAAGCCAAAAAAAGAAACACTGCATGTTCTCACTCACAGGTGGGAATTGAACAATGAGATCACTTGGACACAGGAAGGGGAACATCACACACTGGGACCTGTCATGGGGTGGGGGAAGGGGGGAAGGATAGCATTAGGAGATACATCTAATGTAAATGACGAGTTAATGGGTGCAGCACACCAACATGACACATGTATACATATGTAACAAACCCACACGTTATGCACATGTACCCTAGAACTTAAAGTATAATAAAAAAGTTTTTTTAAAAAGACATAAATATTGAAAGATGCTGCACTGGAGCTAAAAGCTGCCCACCTGCCTCCAAAAAGAGCTGTGAATGAAATCAATAAGGGAGGCAGAATGAGGAGATGAAAAGAGAATTGGTCTTGTTTGCATCATTTTAGCCCCTAGATCAAGGGATGTATGAAGTTAGTTCTAGCTTGACTTTTCGCACTTTCCCAAGCCAATGAACACCTTTTTCCTGCCTAAGTCAACTTGAGTTGGGTTTTCTGTCATTCACAGATCTAAAAGTCTAACTAACATAGATAAGACTTAAAATATATCCTCATGAAGAAAATTCCAGATCACAATCTGTAGTTGACCTGTGGGAAGACAAAAATCCTGCATCATTCACATAGCCCCATCTGTGTCAGTGCCACCCACAAACTCTGAATCTGGCCCTCAGTTTCATTAGTGTCAAGTTGATAGAGGAGGCACACACTTTATTATTTTCAGGTGCAATTGGCACTTGCAAATCTGCCCTCATCCAGTAAAGGTGAGATCTGTCTGGGTCCCACAATTCCAGGGAGTACAAAATCAGGACTTCCCTGGAGACTGCAAGACAATTTAAATCAGGTCATCCAGCTCTCACCTGCTCCTTAGAACAGGTTATAGCTATGAGCGATGTCAGTGCAATTCTAGGACCTAGGCTTGTTTAAGTAAACCTAATAAACTTGTCCCCATGTTTCCTATTCTCCAGCTTGTGGGTTTGATTAGTGTCATAATCAATTTATCAATGGTCTGGATACAAAAAGACTTTCATCTCAAGATTTTCCACCTTCAGCCTCCTCCCTTTCAGGCAGAATCTTAATGAAACACATTGATTAAATAAGCTCCTGAAATAATTCTATTACCTTTTTATGCCAATCAATGAATAGCAGGTCAACTGAAATTTTACTCTATCCACATGGCAAACTACTGGAAGAGGTAACTTTTTTTGTTGTTTGCTTGTTTTTTGAAGGGAACAGGAGCTGGCACTGCCTACATAAACCTTGTTCTTTTCAACCTCTGACAAGGATTCCCGAAGGAAGATCCTGTGGGACACTATCTGTCCTAGCAGGAAAATAAACAAAGGCCCATTCCGCTTTTGAAGTTTATCACTTTTAAAATATTGCTATTATGATGATAAGCCCTTTTGAGATTGACTTTTTTCATGGATATTCTGATAATGTTCAAATCGAAACCAAAACAAAGTCACCTTTGGATTTTTTTTTTCATGTGAAGTGTACTTCGCTGAAAACTGAACATCTTACTAGCATGGAAAGAGGAGACCAACAAAGCAGGCTGGCATTTAGCCCTAAAATCTGTATTCCTGGGCACAGTTCGATGATCTCCATAATGCAGGCTGTCTAAACTTTAGTACGTCATTGGACATGGTCCCAGATATGGTCTTAAGGTACTTCCAGTGTTTCTTCCTCCACTCCTGCTTTCTAGAAAAATGTATATTATGGGCCAGACGGCTGAGAAAATGCTTATTGTATCTCTGAACCTCATGGCCAATTTGGAACTAAGAGATCATGCTTCTGGAGGAAGTTGGTAGAGACAAGATTTCTACTGGATTCTAAGTGGGCTATTCCTAGCCTTTTCTTACCAAGAGGCAAGCAGCAGACTCAAGGTAGTTATCTTACACATTCAACAAATAGTTGTTGGAGATCCACAATGGCACAGGTGTTCCTTAGCCCTTGTCCTCTGGGAAGACCATCCAGAGTTGTGTTATTGACCGAATATTATTTATACTATAAAGACTATTTTGGTCTTGACATAAGAGAAATATGTTTCATCCTATTCCCATACAGCCCAGGTACAATATTTTCATGTAAGGTGCAAATGCCAGGGGCAAAGGATCTGAGTAGACAATTCACAGAAGAAAAAATGAACAACCAAAAAATAAATTTAAATCATCTGAAAAAAATGTTCAGCCTCATGACTAATAAAAAATATCCAACTTTAAATACCTGTAAAATATAACCCAATTTAGTTTTCAGAGAGGAAAGCCTGACTCCTTCCTAATGCCTGTAGAGCTCTTCAGAATCACTTTAACTCTTTCTAAATCTTATTCCACTTTGGGTCCATGAGTTCAGAGCATAAATGGAGCATCTCGCCATTTCACAAGGTGAAATGTCCTTTGGAAACGATGTCACAGACATGGAACATATCTCTTCCTTAATTTCCATATCAAGAACAGACTTTCCAAAGGTTTATGGTGACAGAGAGGTTGACTATTTTTCCCTACTTCCTTTAGAAACTGCTAGCCGCTCTTTTGGAATTCCTCTCCTCAGACTTGCCTGCACCACCACCCTCCCATCTCCTACTCATATCAAAAACTCAAGTTCTCTCCTTTTATCCTGCAGTTTTCTACCCCCTAGTTGGCTCAAGGCATCCTGAGTCACTGGTATTTTCCCCTAAATAATAAATCTCTATTCCGTGTCCCACCTTCAGCACAGAAAAATTGAACTGACAGAAACTTTGAAATTTCCTGCCTTGCTCTTCTATCAATTCCACAAGTTTCTCTGAAAGGAATGGAGTAGTTTAGTATTTGTTTTCTCATTATTTTGAATTATGCTACCTCCTTTAAAAAAGTATAAATTGCTGTAATCATCTTTTGCTTCAAATAGCATTTTTTCTCCTTTGTATTAAATTAACTAAGATTTCACAATACTCAATGCCAGTGAGAGAGTACAGTGAGATAGTCACATTCACACTTTGCTACCAGCAGTGCAAATTGGTAAAAATTCGCTGGAGAACAATACAAAAATAGCATTAAAATCAAGACATTTTAAAGACTATACTTTTAAGACTGGTAATTCAAATTCTAGAAAATTATAATAGAAATAACAATTTACTGGCCAGGCATGATGGCTCACGCCTGTAATCCCAGCACTTTGAGAGGCCAAGGCGGGCAGGTTACTTGAGGTCAGGAGCTCGAGATAAGTCTAGTCAACATGGTGAAACTCCATCTCTACTAAAAATACAAAAATTAGCTGGGCATGGTAGTGGGTGCCTGTAATACCAGCTACTCAGGAGGTTGAGGCAGGAGAATCGCTTGAACCTGGGAGGCAAAGGTTGTAGTGAGCCGAGATCGTGCCAGTGCACTCCAGCCTGGGTGACAGTGCAAGACTTTGTCTCAAATTTACTAATTAAGTTTTACGTGTAAGTTTGTTCCTTGTAGTATTGTTTATAATGAAGAATTAAAAGACCAATAATAAGACAATAATTAAACAAATCATGATCTATTCAATAGGCAGTCATTAGGAAAAAAAATTTTAGGCAAGTGGAAGGCACACAAAAGTGTGTTATTCTTACTACTGAACTTTAAGCTCTCTAAAAGCATGATAAATTGATGACTAATTTATATTTGTATCCCTAAAAGTTCCAGCACAGTGTCTGTGCTATGGTTTAAATGTATCCTCAGAGCTGATGTGTTGAAAACTTAATCTTCATTGCAATATTGTTGAGAGGTGGTATTTCTTGTGTGTGTGTGTGTGTGTGTGTGTGTGTGTGTGTATGTCAGGGTCTCGCTCTGCCACCTAGGCTGGAGTGCAGTGGCACAGTTTTGGGTCACTGTAACCTCTGCCTCCTAGGCTCAGGTGATATCCCACCCTACCCTTCTGAGTAGATTGGACTACAGGCATGTGCCACCACACCTAGCTTTTTTTTTTTTTTTAAACAGGGTTTTGCCATGTTGCCCAGGCTGATCTCAAACTCCTAGGCTCAAGCAATTCACCTGTCTTGGCCTCCCAAAGTGCTGCGATTACAGGCATGAGCCACTGACGAGAGATGGGATTTTTAAGAGACAATTAGGTCATGAGGCTCGGCCCTCATGAATGGATTAATGCCGTTATCAAGGAAGTGAGTTAGTTATCTCAGGAGCGGGTTCCTGATTAAAGGATGAGTTTGGCCCTTTCTTCTTTCTCTCTCAAGCTTGCTCTCTTGCCCTTCTGCCCTCCCTCATGGGATGATGCAGCAAGGAGGCCCTTATCAGATATAACACCTCAATCTTGGACTTGCCAGCCTCCAGAAACATTAACCAAATAAATTTCTTTTCTTTATAAATTACCCAGTCTCAGGTGTTCTGTTATAGCAGCAGAAAACAAACCAAGACAGCCTGTCATGTGCTAAGTGTGCAATAAATATTTGTTGAATGATGACTGAATGAACAAACTAACAAGTGAATTTTGGCTTTTTGAGAAATGAGTTCCCTTCCTTTTCCTCTAATGCTTTGTGATTCTACATGGGTTCTTCTCTTTCAGAGTATACAATTTAGATGGAAAGACACAATAGACACAGATAATACCAGCAAAGCAAACAAGACTCTTCATAAACAGATACTGAATAATGTTCATACTATGGAGATGTGGAGGGAAAGAAATAAATGTTCTGGTGAGAACTCATAAACTCTTTTCATGGCTTGGATTAACAGACCCAAGTACATTACTAACTACCTTTCAATGTTTATATAGTATTCATGATCAGAGAGTAGCACACTTTTCGAAAATTGTAGTAAACGTCTTCCGCCCACATTCCCACACTCTCTAACAGTTCAGGGAGACTAACAGGTAGATAATCTATGAAGAAGTAAGACTTATGCCCACTAGCCTACACAGACTCTTTTTTCATTTAGCTGTTAGTCTTGAAACTAAGTTTCCTACAAAGCAAAGTCCTCGTAAAATCACCTGGTTAAATATCCTCCAAAATAATACAACCAGAAAGAAAAATTTCCATAGTTAAAGCTGTTGTTATAAGGAGAGACTGAAGTAAAAGATAGATACTGTGGATCTGTATATGTACTATGGCTCATTTGAGAGCCATAAACTATAATGAGATCTAATTATTTCACCTCCCCTCCCTCCAAATCAATTTTTACTTCTTCCTTCATGGCAATATTGTCCCCATTGAGAATGGGTGGTGTGCACTATTCTCATGGTGGGGAAAAATAATTTAAAGTGCAATGTTCTTAATGTGTGGTGCTGGATCAGAAGGATTATCTTTATACATAAGATTCATGGTGTATATAAAAGGCAGTACATTTTTTTCTTAAGCATTTGGTTCCATCAGTTTATTACTCTTTTCCTAATCATGAGTACT
Organism: Macaca thibetana thibetana; assembly: GCF_024542745.1. NCBI lineage: Eukaryota > Metazoa > Chordata > Mammalia > Primates > Cercopithecidae > Macaca > Macaca thibetana. Next base: position 16,358,084 of record NC_065588.1, on the reverse strand, counting down.
TCTTTGGAACTTTTGGGGAGGGAATGAGAAGTAAAATTTAAAAAGAAACAAAACTTTGATAACAGAAAAACAAAAATGATTAAATTACAGATAAAATCCACCAACTATTCTAGCACTCCTGACATTCCTTTGATAGACTGCTATTGGCAATTCTATACATAGTGGCTTGCATTTCTCTCACGCCCCCCTCCCTGCTTTCGCTCTCAATCATTCATTCTGCATATAACATATACGGCCACATAGCTATATCACTGAGAAAGGATCAATCATTTTTCCCCTATGCTGCTGAGACATACAATATTTATCACAGGTTATAGAAAAGAAGAAAAGAAAATCTAAGAATATTCCCTTCAGCTGTATTTCTGTTATGGAACCAACAGCATCCCAGTCCTCCTCAGTTTTGCTTAGCTGTCAGCTCAGTCCAGCACAATCTGTGGTGCAACGAGGCTGGTAAACTTAGTACCCACTGGCCATTGCAAAGAAAAACAGCCCTGGTTATTGGTGATCTTCCTCACTATATTAAACACAACTCCCATTAGGCAAACTCCCCTCCATTTCTTCAAACCTCTCAATACCTTGGAAATCAAATATTTATCAACAGAGAACCTCTCTTCTAGCTGTCTGTTGTTTCAGCTCTGACAAAGTTGGCCACTGGCCAGTTCGTAAAGAAACCTGTGAAAGGAAATCAGCCACAAGAAAAAAGAAACCTCTATTTCATTTTTATTTCACAGAAACAAACTGCCAACAAATCTTCCCCTCACCCCTTTTTTTTAACTTACCCTTGTGAAAAAGCTTGCCTGGAATGAGCATGGCTTGGCCACTCACTTAGTCAACAAGTATTTACTGGACATTCATCAGCTGAGTCCATATGACCTTGGATCCTTGCAATTCATATTAAAAAGTCACTAAACTCCTATTGAAGTAGACGTGGTGACTAATAATGCAGCTCATAGAAGTAGCTGCATAGAAGTATGTGCATAATAAGACACTGCAATTTACAAAGGTAAATAGGCACCAGTTTGACTAACAGTGTGCTTAAGAAGAATAGATAGAACTGTTTATGGAAACTTGCTAAAGGAGACAGGCCTAAAACCTGACTTAAAACAGTAGAAGGAATGCATATGGTGAGTGGGTGGAGGGAGGTGACAAAACTACATGAAGGCACAATTGGCACATTTCAAGAAAAGTAATTGCGGCCACAGAATTACTATGTAGATGGACCACATTTAAAATAAGTCAGAACCATTTTCCTTATTGTTCTATAACCAAATACACAGACAGTAGACTAATGTAATACTATCAATGGTTATCTACAAAATATCTTTAATTAACGTCTTTGTCCGTTTGATGCTGCGATAACAAAATATCGCAGACTGGGTAATTTATAAAGAAAGTAAAACTCTCACAGTTCTGGAGGATGGGAAGTCCAATGTCAAGGTGCTGGCATCTGGCCTTCTTGCTGCATCGTCTCATGGCAGAAGGCAGAAGGGCAAGAGAGGGAGAGAGAGCACACAATATAATAGAACTTGCAGCCTCAAGCCTGTTTATAATCAGCATTAATCCATTCATGATGGTGGATTCCTCATGACCTAAACACCTCCCATTAGGCCCCACCTCCCTATCCTGTTGCATTAGGGATTCAGTTTTCAACCTACGCATTTTGGGGACATGGTTAAATCATAGCAATCAATAAAATTAAATATCATGCATAATCTCTCAGCCACTGTAGTGACTAGCTTACTGATTTTCAAAAGAAAATACTCAACACACCAAACACAAATTTGGTTATCCACGACCAAAGTTCATTCTCTAGTTTGTTCTAAATTCTGGTATATGACAGAATCAACAGAATGACAAGTGGCAAGCTTAAAATATATACGTGCCCAGGGCCCATCACTGGAGTTTCTGATCCAATGGATCCTAGGGAAGGGCCAGGGCATCAGTATGTTTCAGAAGCCCTATAGGCGATCCTACTTTCCACCATAGTTGCAAACTATGACTCAGCATAATTTCTTATTGCAACCAGGTTCTTACAGTAACTGGTTTCAGCTTATTCTGTAAGTATGCCTACCTATTGTTCTGCAAGCCAATTCTTTAGCTTACCATGCATTTTCCACTTTCAGAACCTAAATTTCCTTTTTGGAAGAAGTAAAAAGTGATCACTCTGCTTCCAGGCCCTCTAGCTAATGATTTCTGCATGCCTGTACTAGTTTCTTCCACATAACACAAACATAAGAACTCCCATGCAGACTAAAGCTGCAACACCACCAGCAAAAACGTAATGGCAATCACATGATCAAGAATTTTAAGTAAACAATGGTGCTGATTTATCTCAGGGGTAGGGGTGCGTGTGCGCGTGTGCAAGGAAAGAAGGTATGTTCTGGTCTCAGCTCTCAAACCCAGTGCCTACACAGTACCAAGCATCTTGCTGGGGCACTGGGTACATAGTGGTAAGCGTCACATCACCAACCTTGCTTTCATGTACCTTACAGTGTAGCAGAAAAGGCAGAAAATAAGTAAGAATGCAGCATATTGTGATTCATATGTGAAGTTCCAGGAAGAAAAATCAAGAAAATGCAGTGATAGAAAAAGGACAAATATTTTTCTCAAGAGAGTCAGAGAAGGTCTTTTTAAAGTCATGACATTTAACATTTCAGCTTTCAGCTGAGACCTTAAAGGTAAGATATGGCGGCCATATAAAGAAGGAGGAGGAAAATATTTCTGGCATGTCAGAAAACTCAGGGCTAAAGAGAACTTACCCATCTTAGGCCATCTGTAAAATCATGAAACTGGGCTGCACAGTTTCAAATGATACTTCTTGCTCAAAAATTCTATAAAGAAAATTCTATATTTAGTGACTAAGGAGGTAGATGAAATGGATTAAGCAAAGCATTTTGTCTCAATTTGATAGACACACTAAAGTTAGAGATGGGAAAGATCTGTTTGTCTAATTCCAATTCTACTGATTGGTTTAATGACCCAGAAATAAGGTTACTCACCTCTTCATATTAGTATAATCATGAACTTCTACTCACAGATGATCAATATGGCATTTCTTGAAAACATCACTTTAAAAGAGAAAGCTTAATGGACAAAAATACATAAATGTATAATGTAAAAAGAAGACAGGAATGAATTATTCTCATTAGTCAAGAAGACAGAATAAGAACTAATGGCTTTTAAGCTGTAGTAGGGAAAACTTGGGTTAAACAGAGCAGCACCTCACTAATTCTCACTTCAATAATTGCCAAACCCTATAATTTCCAGAAAGAAAATTGGTAGTCAAAGCCATATTTCAATAAGCATTTAATAGCACAAAGGTAGATGGAGAGATCTCGTGAATTAGCATCTACCGTTCTTCAAATCATTCTACAAGGATGTTTGCTAGGTAGAGTCCCATGGAATATTACTCATAAAGTAGGAGTCGTTTGTCAAAAGTAATAAGCTAATACAAAGTTGGTATGGCAGTCTTTTGTCTTTGTAGATTTCCCTTTCCGTTGAGCTCTTACTCTCCAAATCAATAAATCATCAGGGTGGTTTCCATATAGCAGTGTGAATTAAAAATCAGACAGCAAAGTATCCTCTTTCCACCAGGAAGGATAAGATTTATTTCATAAGGTTTTCTATCATATTTATTTTAGATTGATACATATATCACATAGACGGATGAAAACTGCCCTACAATGTCATCTTTTCTATATACTCAGAATACAAAGAAAAGCACTACTTAATAAAGCAACAACAAAAATAAGTAAATGATGCCTGTACTAGCATCTAAGAGGTGACTCACTTGTCCCCTTTAGTTTACAAAGTTGATGACTATCTTTGGACATGGAGTCATTCAGCCCTGGATCAGTGGATTTGAATCAGATCTCCACCACATGCTGATGGGCGGCAAACCTTCCCAGGGATATATTAGCAATTTGCGGTTGAAGTATGAAATGTATTGGTATTAAAACTGAGGATACAATCAGCCAGGCATGGTGGCAAGCACCTGTAGTCCCAGGTACTTGGGAGGCTGACACAGGAGAATGGCGTGAACCCGGGAGGCGGAGCTTGCAGTGAGTTGAGATTGCACCACTGCACTCCAGCCTGGGCGACAGAGAGAGACTCCGTCGCAAAAAAAAAAAAAAAAAAAAAAAAAAAAAAAAAAAAAATGAGGATACATGCTGTTGTGTGACAGGCAATGGCTTGTCAAAAAAAAAAAATGCCACAGAAAGAGGGCTACAATTTTCTGGGAGTAAAAAAGAAAAAGGCATAGCATAATATCAAAGTAGGTAATACAAAATAAATACTACTAGAAACACTGGCCAACATTTACTGAGCAGTCATTATGTGTCAGGTGCTCTTGGAAAATTTTGTTACTTCTTTGAATCTTCACAATAAGTCTCAAATGAGTGATTGTTATTATTCCTATTTTCAAGACCAGGAAACAGTGACTCATAAAGACTAAGTAACTTTGCCAGTTTCAAACAGTGAGTGATGAACTGGGACTTAAACCCAGGTAGTCTCACTCCAAAGCCTATTCTCTTAATACATGATAATCCAAGCTTTTAGCATGTGAGTAAGATAATATTTTCTGTGATATTAAACCAGTATATTTGGTTGTCTTTGGTTATTCCTAATTCAAAGACATCTTCAGGTTCTCATATGAAAACCCATTTCTAGAAGACTCACATCATAGTATATTTCAAATTGAAAAGGGCATACCTTTTCTTCCACCATGATCTGGCAAGAAGGTTTATTGCCCTGATATATAAGGTCAGTTTGACACAGAGAGAGAGAGAAAAAAAAAAAGGCCTACTACTTTTAGCGCAAGAGATTGTGGAAAGAAGATGGAAGACAGAGCTAGAAAAGGAAGGCAGATGTCACAGTCCTTTATTACTACTTTCTTCCTCTTACCTCATCTCAGGCCAATCTTGTGGAAGTAGATGGTGTGGGAAGCAGAAACCCACAGTTAGGTATGGAAGAGCTCAAAAGCAGAAAGGTTTTTACTCTGCTTCCTATTTATGCCTCTGGGAAGAGGCTGCTTATGGGATTACATTAATCCAATGTGACTAGTATCCTTATAAGTACCTGGTCATGTGAAAACAGAGATACAGTGAGAGAATGCCACCCCTTATGTAGGAGTGGCCACAGGAAAGAAATCTTAATGGCTCGTCATGTTTAGACAGAGGGAAAGCCAGAATTCGGCTCTCCTGAGAGACCTCAGTCTCTGATGGTGGGGATGGGATTGAGAAATTGGACTGCAAATTTCCCACATGCTTCGAAAGGAAAACTAAGTAGTCAGTTGAGAATTGACCAAGCAGAGAGAGAATGGATTACGCATATGCCAGTATCACATTTTGGCAGTGGACATGACTAGAACAAGAATAGAATGAATTGTATACTTCAGCTATCACTCCTAAAAGCAACTCAGAATACCCATCCCTCAGCAGAGACCAGCAAAAAACACAGACCCATGGTCAGGTAAGTCATTACTCTCCTTCATGTACCTCAAAGCCATCTTAAAGAAAAGATAGGTGGTCCTAGTTTGAATTTTGTCTCCCAAAAAACTTAATGTTGTAGTCCTAGCCCCTAGAACCTTGGAATATGATGTTATTTGGAAACAAGTTTGTTGTAGACATGATTAATTAAGATGAGGTCATACTGGAGTACACTGGGCACCTATTTCTAATGTGACTGGTGTCTTTAAAAGCATGTGGTTGGCCAGGCGCAGTGGCTTATGCCTATAATCCAGCACTTTGGGAAGCCAAGGCAGGCGAATCACGAGGTCAAGAGATCAAGACCATCCTGGCCAACATGGTGAAACCCCGTCTCTACCAAAAATACAAAAATTATCTGGGTGTGGTGGTGCATGCCTATAGTCCCAGCTACTCAGGAGGCTGAGGCAGGAGAATCACTTGAACATGGGAGGCGGAGGTTGCAGTGAGCCGAGATCATGCCACTGCACTCTAGCCTGGGGACAGAGTGAGACTCCATCTCAAAAAAAAAAAAAAAAAACAAGCATGTGATCACGTGATGTCAGAGACACACTGGGAGAATGTCATTCATGCCAATGTCATGACAAAGGCAGAGATGACAGTTATGCAGCTGCAAGCTGAGGACCAACGAAGATTGCTAGCAAACCACGAGATCCTAGGAAGAAGCAAGGAAGCATTCACTACAAATTTCAGAGGGAACAAGACCTTCCAACACCTTAATTTTAGACTTCTAGCCTTCAGAACTGTGAGACAATAAATGTCTGTTTGAAGCTACCCAGTTTGGAGCATGTTGTTACCACAACCTTCTTGAAAGCTAATACAATTGTCATAGAGAAGAAATTTCAAAAAACTGAGCATTTTATTTGAGTCCTCTAAACAGAGGCCAATTTATGTAAAGAGACTATTTAAACACAAGATTAAAATATAGCTATTTTTTTCTTCCAGTATCTAATGGGGGAAAGCTTGTGAAGAAGATCAGATAACTATTGAAAAATAAAGAATCTACATTCTCTTTGCACATCTGGCTGTAGTTTGAGTGTGTTTGTGATCTCATGGTATGTGATCATTAAAATTGTCAGAAATTTACCTCATAAATAAATTTTAAAAACATGGCCAGGGCAGTAAACAGCCCTAGTTACATTCCTGAATGGCAGCAAATGATTAGTGTTATAACAATAAACGTTATTTTTCTCAGTTTTTCCAATGTGTTTATTTAAACAACTTTTTATGTTTTAATTCCTTTAAGTGTGTTGCCAGAAATGCTGGTATTGCACAGGGTGTTGACACAGATGTTTGAGAACCTTTGTACATTATTCCCTCCTTCAGACACATTGTCAACCAGACTCAGGCATTAAATACACATGAGGGTTGGGCATTACAGATAAGAACTCAAAAAGACAAAATCTCTCTCCTCAGGAAATAGGTAAATCATAGACGATAGAAAAGTGTGTTAATTATGTGGCAGAATATTATTTTTTAAATAACTTCCCCAAAATGAAATAAAACACAAAGGGGAGAAGAGACACAGTGAGTCCCTGTATAGTGAATGTACATGGAGCCACAGGGAACCAGAAAGACACCCTCCCTAGCAAGGCATGGAACCAGCAGAGGCCTGAAGCGGCCATATGGATTGTGGGTAGACTACTTTCTGAGGGATGCCATAAGAAAATACCATGAACTAGGTGGCTTAAAACAACAGAAACTTATTCTCTCATGCCAGAAGTCCAAAATCAAGGTGTGGGCAGGCCATTCACCCTTGAAAGCCCGTAGGAAAGGATCTGCTCCAAGCCTCTCTCTCTAGCTCCCAGTGCTTGCTGGCAAACCTCGGCACCATTGGACTTGTAGATGCATCCATTTTCACATGGCCTTCTTCCTTGTTTCTCCTTTGTCTTCAAATCTCTTTCTCATAAGGACACGAGTCATTCGTTTTGGGGCACATCCTAATCCAGTATGACTTCATCTTAACTTGACTACGACTGCAAAGACCCTATCTCCAGATCAGGTCACATTCACAGGTACCAGGAATTAAGATTTAATCATACGTTAAACATATCTTTTTGGGGGACACAATTCAATCTAGAACATGGTGTGATGGATGTTTAACAGATGTTGCCTTTGAGAGACAACATCAAGGATCAAATGTTGCCCCCCAGCAACCCCAACTGCTCCAAACCCTTCCCACTGCCCAAGCCTCAGCACCATGCAGGGCCTTATAGATTTAGTCTTACCATGTATAGTGCACTCTGATATTTTCTATTCCATTGTTGTTTTTTAATGCTCATCACGACTCCCTGCATTGATTTTACAACCCATTCATGGGTCACAATTTAGAAACTACATAGAAAAATACTTACTGAGGGGATGATGATGCTGTCACAAGAGAATCAAATGCAGGAGGAGAAGTTGCTTGGAAGGAGGATAGATGAAGGATTAAGTTTTAGACTTGTTATTTTTGATATGCTGGGAGTAAAGCTTGTATAGGCTGCTTTTGTTCAGACTATAAAGTTAAGATCAAGGTGCCTGCAGTTTTCCCATTGCTAATACAGACATACCCAAGACAAACTGGGTAATTTATAAAGAGGTTGAATCAACTCACATTTCCACATGGCTGTAGGAGGCCTCGCAGTCATGGCGGAATGTGAATGAGGAGCAAAGTCATGTTTTACATGGCAGCAGGCAAGAGAGCATGTGCAGGGGAACGCCCATATATAAAACTATCAGATCTCATGAGACTTATTGACTATCATGAGAACAGCACAGGAAAGATCTACCACCATGATTCAATTACCTTCCACCAGGTCCCTCCCATGACACATGGGAATTATAGGAGCTACAATTCAAGGTGCGATTTGGGTAGGGACATAGCCAAACCATATCAGTGCCCTTTTGCCCCTAGAGCTGGCATTCCTGAGATCTACCTGATAAGAGACATGCTGGACCTACAAGAGGCAGCACTGCACTTCTCACCTCCATGTCCAGGCACTGCTTTGCTCTGTGACCCTGTTGCCCAGCAAGAGGATGAAGTAATTTTCCCTGACCCTGTACATGTTTCAGACATGGCAAGAAATGAAGTCGATAAATGTTTGATGAACCAGTTTTAAAATAAATTAATCCAAAGAAGGATAAGCACCCTTTTATTCTGAATTTTTGAAATTGTAAGTGTACATTGTTGACAGACATGAATATTGGAAGTATAATTTTAAACTTAATAGTAAATTTTTACTAGGTGGATGATGCTTGTGGCCAAAGACTCAAGTATACACATCAGTTACCTTTGGAGTACATTTCTATACATAATATAGTTTTATAAATGGCTGCTAAATGCAAAGGGATATTCACTGAATAGTCTACAGCTCAGTTTTGCCTACACATACCCATATACATACCCACACATATATTTTCCCCTCCCTTTAAACATATTTGTCTCTACCTCTCTCATTCTCCCATGCTCTGGTCCCCTGATGCCTTCGCATGCAAACTTCTACAAAAATCTTGCACTCTGAAAGATACCCTGTTTTACCACCAACCACCACCATCTATCTCAGAGTATAATTTATGAAGATGACTACAATTTTATCATCATGGTTTAGATCAACAGACAGTTTCTATTTCCATTTCGGTTGGGTATCATGTGTCCTGGTGGTAATTTTTATGTACTGATTTTCTTCTGTCATCATTGCCACAAGACCTTGATGTTCTCTCCACACTCACCTTATGAACCATTGTCCCTAGGAAATCTCATTTAAATGTCAACCACTATCTAGGCCTGAATGAGCCATGTTCAGCCCATATCACTTTTCTGAGTTTCAGAACTATTTCTGAACCCATCTATTAGTTATCTCCATGTGAAGCACTTCCATTTCAATATTTCCAAATAAAATTCATTTTTCATGTACCTCCCCAGACTGTTACATCTCTTGTATTTTTTTTATCTTAGTTAATGGTAGGGTCAGGGGAATCCTTTAAATTAAGAGAGAGATGGAAAGTCAGAATAACCACTGTCCCAGAATTCTATTGCTTTGACAGATGCACTTCACCCTCATACAAGAAGGGAAGATTTAGGACTTTCTATCCAGAGAGTTGGTTTTATCAGTAACAGACCATGGGAATCACCCCACAAAAGCACCCCACCATGCTTATGGAAATATCCTGTGGACTGTCAAATTCGGCTTGATCTCTCTTTTTCTCTTTCATTTTTCTCCTTAGTCTATGAATTCCAGCAGGCTAATAGAGTCAAGTGAAAGCCTATCTAAAATGTGAATCAAAGTAAGATTTCGCTGAAGACTTCGACTCCCTTTAGCCCAAAGATGGGACTCTCAAAAGCAAAACCAAAAAAAAGAAAAAAAAAGAAAAAAGCAAATATTTTATCAACCCAGCAAAAATCCAGATCTGGAACCCCAGTGTGTTCATCTTACCAAGCAGGTGCCCATTTTAAGCATCTGTGTTCTCCAAGAAACACCTTCTAGGCAGGCACTCAAGGAAAGCTTTTGTGTGAATGTCACAGTCTGGTTAGATAAGGTGCATCTAACTGTTAATTGGTCTCTAGGCGTTATTCATCTATCTCTTATCACTAAACTTACTGCTCCTCAGGAAACACAGAAAAACTCTCGAACCTTGGTGAGTAGCTTCATCAGGACTTTAGCATTCTGAAGGACCATAGAATACTGGGCTGCTGGGCTAACCTGTAGAGTACAAAACTCTGGCTTAAGAGTACAGGAGTATACCTTGTCTATTTAGCAAGGCAAGGAGGAATTCTTTTTCCCCATTCAAAGAGATAGAAAGTAATTTTTTAGTTATTGTCATTTCATCTGAAAACAGTCAGTTAATCTCAAATGTCCAGTAATCATTGGAATAGGCAAAGAATGTGCCACACTGCATGGTTTAACTTCCTAAAATGTAAAATGCCTGGTGCAGTGTTTGACACACAGCAGGTGCTCAATATGTGCTCCTGTCCTTTCACTCCTTTCCTCCCCTTCTTTCTCTGCCCCCTCCCTTTCCTTCTGTCCATCTGTGTCTACGACCACCTCACCTACATGACCAAAAGGCATAGAAAATAGGCAGAAAAGTATCCTATGGGCACAATTACTTTAGCTCAATAAGTAAAATGGGAAATCCTATTCGAGACATGAATGGGGCCGGGCACGGTGGCTCACACCTGTAATCCCAGTACTTTGGGAGGCCGAGGTGGGCAGATCACGAGGTCAGGAGATCAAGACCATCCTGGCTAACATGGTGAAACCCCATCTCTACTAAAAATGCAAAAGACTGGGCACGGTGGTGGGCGCCTGTAGTCCCAGCTACTCGGGAGGCTGAGGCAAGAGAATGGCATGAACCCAGGAGGCAGAGCTTGCAGTGAGCCGAGATCGCGTCACTGCACTCCAGCCTGGGCGACAGAGGGAGACTCCGTCAAAAAAAAAAAAAAAAAAAGACATGAATGAAAGAACTGGTTTTCTGGCCGAGTAGCCTTTTATTCACCCTGTAAGAGAAAATATTTCTGTATCTCATGTAGGTGCCACTCCTCAAATCTCAACACTCTAAAATCTGTTTTTCCTTCTGTAAATGAAGTGTAACTAGACTTGTCAGGTTAGAGGAATGATTAAATGCTAGACAAAGCCCCAGCAACCTCTGAAGTGCAAGAAACTTTTATTTCACCTTTTTAGGTCTCCTTTTATAGTGCCCCGTCCCCGCTCCACTTGCCTAATCCTTAGGAGTCTGTCCTGCATACTCAGCTCTCCAGAAAAAGACAACCATCCTTTCTTCATTGTTCTTCACAATCACTGATGTTTGTTATCATGCCACTGCCTGACATCACATATAAAGCTTTGGGTATTTCATCGGGACTACAGCTGGTATTGACCACTTTTAGGCTTCCCAACTCTGCAAAGCAAGAACAGCAGTTCTCTCTATTTAATGAATAGATAAAGTGATGCTCAGGACTTGTACAAGGTCACACGGCCATAAAGTGAAAAACGATGTAAGGCAGCCCTCCTGTTGGCCTTACTGAGATGATGGCATGCTAGGAGTTCTATTCGAAAGGGTCTCCATTGAACTATAAGGGAGTGAGATGTAATTCCAAGATAAATGTTCTACTCCCTTCACCTGAGTTTTCCTGGCTGACCTATACAGCACCAACAGTGCGAGTTTCTAAAATTAAAAAATTGCTCCAAAAAATAGACTAGCCTATGATTTAAGTTGGGTTCCTGGACTTGTTTCACTAAAATGTCTTTCTCTGAGTCTCATGCCCAGACTCTACTAGTTGAGGAAGCAAATGGGAGAGATAAATTCTGTGGCTTTTTCAAAATGAAGTAACTTACACATACCCTTCTCAATCTCTACATTCTAGATTTGGTAGTTGATATCTAGCCAACTCATAAATACTGATGCATAAATGTCTTTAATATGTCAGATTTTAAATTATGCAAATAATGACTAGAAATTACTAGAAAGCAGATTGTTCTCATTTGCAACCTTGGAGCTAAGGGAACATGTATAACCTCTATCCATATATAAATTGATATTTCCCACACTGCTCCTGCTGATAATAGCAGGCTGTCACCAGACTGTCACCCACAGCATGTGGGTTAAAAAATGGAAAGAAGGAAGGAGAGAAGGGAGGGGAAAGGAAAGGAAGGAAGGGAAGAAGAAAGAGAGGAAAGGAGGAAAGAAGGGAAACGGAGGAAAACAGAAAGGGAGGGAGGAAAGAAATATTTATCTAAATACTAAATAAAGCCTTTATCTAAATACTCAGTATTGAATAAGTCATTTTGAGAACTAGATAGCAGAGTCAAATTGCCTTTTTGAGTCTTGAAGTAAATTATCAGCCTACTACAGACCCAGGCTAAGACAGATATAGCATTTAACTTCACGGGTGGCTATAATTTCTGGATTTGTGAAAGAGTGATTCCTGCTTAGTACGTTCCAAAAAGGACATGAAGTTTCTTAAGGCCCTGTATAAATCAATTCACAATCATACTGAGGTAGTTTGACTGTGACTCCAAAATGTCTGAGTTTCATTTTCTCCCTGTTAGAGATGAAACCACTGACATTCATTTTTTATGGACATTTCCAGCTAAAGACTTTTTTTCGTAAGTTAAAATTTGAAGAGCATGAAAGAGAAATTATTCTGATTTATGATGACTTCCAATCAGGACCAATTAAGAGAAAATGAACCAGGGAAATTGGAGTGGGGGAGGGAAATAAGATCCTGCAGAGTGAAAGTGTTTAAACCGAAGTTTTCTTTCCCTTACAATCCCCTGGGTAGAATCAAGCAAAGGCAGCTTCAGGATCAAGGGCTCCTGTGCCCCCAGGACTCACCCACAACCACTCTTTCACTTCTAATCTTGCTCTAGGCACAAACAACTACCTGGGACTCGTCTATGCACCCACTGTCCTTTCATCAAGAGTCCTTCAGACATACAGAAACGCTTGTCCTTTATTACAATATTCAAGTATAAATGTAAAGAGAAATCTAGTATTACAGTAGGCTCCACTGATTTCCTGACTTGATTCCCAGCTAAACACCTTCTGGTTTCAAGCTGAAAATCCAAGGTCTCAAATTTCACACATTTAAAAAATATTTATGACAGAACTGTCCTTAAATCTGAACACAAGAGGCCTCTGTGCTGGGCCGGTGCTTTAGGGGGTCTGCATAACACATGCGCACGTGTACACATACACAGGCAAACACACACACACACACAGGCATTGCACACCGCATTCATGCCTCTGTCCCTCAGGAACTAATGTTGGCACAACACTTATATTCCCAGAAATGCTCTTCATCTCTTGCCCCATATCTCCCACAAAAAGCATAACTTCATTCAGTTGCTGTAAAAGTTTGTGGGTTGTGGCACTCCTAATGAATGAGCACTGCTTTAGAGTATGAGGAAGATTTCAGTGGCAGAGGTACTTAAGAGACAAGACAAATTAATTAACTTGTCAGATCTTTCCTCTGAGGTAGCATGAACACAATAGATTATTGCATAATGAAGTATTGTTTCCCCGGAATGCTAAATGTTTTTCTTGATTTTCTTTGCGTTCCAATTCATGGTTCCAGAGCTACTCACAAATTAGTACAATATAAGAAACTATCACACATGGTGACTGAGGAGCATCTTACGATCTTCATGTTGCTCTTACCTTTCTGCGTGTGTGTGTTCCTCAACCTCTAACCTATTTACATTTGTAAGTTATTTATTTTATTTGTTGTGGGGGCTATTCTGTGCTTTGTAAGATATTTACCAGTATCCCTGGCTCTATCCACTAGATGCCAGTAATGTCTCCCCACTCACCATTCTTTCCCAATGTTTGTGACAACCAAAAATATTTCTAGGTATTGCCAAACCTCTCCTAAGGGGCAAAACTGCCACTGCCCCCACTGGTTCAAAACCACTGGGCTAGACATAACATACATGAAGCATGTTATCGTTTCTTTATGCTGGCAACCTGATGCATATTGAACTCTAGAATTTCGAACAGTTCTTTTTGTAAAAATATTTCATAACATTTAATTCGATATTTTTAAAATTAAAATGTCAGTTATATAAATGTGATTTCTATAACACTTAAAATTCATTTACTATATTCATTTACTATAATTTGTATTTTACCTTTTAATTGTAATAGATTCTCTTGACTGGAAAGAAAATAACTTGTTGCAAGCATAGATAAAAAGAATCTTTAATCTTTTTATACCCACTTTAATTTACATTTTTGATAAACATATATTACAATTTTGTACTTTGTATAGATTACATTGTATTTTTAATCTCTTAAATTATTTGAAAATAACAGAAATAGAAAATACCAACATGAGCTGGGCACGGAGGCTCATGCCTGTAATTCCAGCACTTTGGGAGGCTGAGGCGGGCAGCTCACGAGGTCAAGAAATTGAGACCAGCCTGACCAACATGGTGAAACCCCATCTCTACTAAAAATACAAAAACACTTAGCTGGGCATGGTGGCGCGTGCCTGTAGTCCCAGCTACTTGGGAGGCTGAGGCAGGAGGATTGCTTGAACCTGGGAGGCAGAGGTTGCAGGAATAGGATTTTACAAATTATTTAATAAAGATGTAATTACTGATTATAACAATTAAGTGACCAAGAAAGTTTTTCTCAAAAGACAATAAGTGGAACAGACCATATACACTCCCAGCAACTTCATCCTGTCTACTAAGCAAAGATTTAATTAATTACTGACCAAAACAATGAAAGGGAAATTTAGGCTCCCTCTGTATTTCTTCTTGGCCTGACTTGGAAACTATTAGGTGTGGAACTGATTTAACTTGATTTAAAAAGGCCTTGAAATGCCTCACAGAAAAGTATATATACTAGGGAATAAATGATAGATGAGGAAATCACAATGAAGGGAAAATGAAGAGATAGAGATGCATCTCTGTTCTCCAGAAAAATAACTGCATAAAAGCTCATGTCTTTAGGGATATTATAATATTTGTTGAGATAAGTCACAAATGTGATTCCCTAGTGATCAAATCAAAGAGATAATCATTATTAGTTTCAAGAGTCACAAAATACCTATCAGAAAATAAACACATTTAGTTGTTGGCAGAAAAAAAAAAAAAAATCTGCCTTCTCTAGAAACTGGAAACCTGAGGAGAATCCATTCTGGATTCTTGGAGCTGAAAACCATCTGCGTAGTGGGAACCACAGCCCACATTTGTAGCAGGAGGCTTTCTAGTCCCCATGTTAGCTAACAGATTCTTTTCACCTTAGGATTTCCCTTCATAAGAATGTACTGGAGCCAATGGTACAGTTATTGTCACCCAAGCTTATTATCTGTCAGCTTACCAGACTTCCCAGGTGGGGAACCAGGCCCAGGAAGGCAGGTGCACGAATGCAATCACTAACTAGCAGAAATACATCTCAACTGGCAACACTGCCTACAGCACCGGGGAATTCCTCTTGCACCATACCTAACCCTCTCTATCTTCGCCACATTGTGCGCACGGAAAATGGCCTCTATATCACTTCCAGAAGCTAACAGGCATCTTATCACTGAACAAATGATGCTATAGCCCAAAACTAGAAAGGGAGAAATCCTGTTTATCCATTTCAAATCACGTATTTGCACGCAATAAAATGAAATGCTTCTATTAGCCCAACAGCAACCATCACAAAATAGCAAATTCCACGGGGGAGGAGAGGTGTGTATTACACTTTCCAGGAAGAACCACATTCTTATAACCAATTAAACTCATTGCAGTTGAATAGTCTAACAATTCGCACCAACACATATTTCAAGTTACCACTTCAGTACAATTTGTTTACAATTATCAGGGTTACAAATGGCCTTCCAAATCAGTTCCTGGGGAGACCTGACAAAGTTTTCTGTCAAATATATACTGGCTCAGCAGGGCAATTTTCAATCTGTCCCCAGAACACTACAGGAAGTCAATTTCCTAGTTGCAACAAGTATCTGACCTATACATGCTTTTTATGTGATGTGTGAGCTGTCATTTCCACACTGGACCACCCACTCCACCTACTCTAAGGCTACTTACTTTAACTCTCATTTCCCCCAGTTGTGACATTTTTTTTAAAGGCACTCATCGATCTCTGATAAATTGGTTAAAAAAATCCCCGCACCCCTCCACAAAGCAAACAAACAAAAAAGCCATCTATTTCTGCAGGCTTGACATTACGCAGAATTTTTCTCAAAATGGCTACAATCCTCCTTTTACTTCCAATACACCTAATTTTTTTTGTTTTTTTTGTTTTAATTTCACAACCATTCATATTTGCTGAGTGCTTATTATTGCTGAGTACTGCCTTAAGTGCTTTGCTTCACATGTATTATGTCATTTTATGACCAGGACAATCCTATGAAGTCATTCCACTGTACAGATGAGGAAACTGAAGCTTGAATGAGCTGAATAACTCATCCAAGGTAACCAAATAAGACAAAGACCCAGTGTTCAAACTCAAGTCTGTCTAAACACAGAACTGACATCTTTAACCATTAAGCACCTTAACAATTATGCTATTACTATTACTTTTACAGATGTATGATTTGCTGCTTTAATCAAATGTCTGTGTATGTATCAGTATCCACATGCATGTATACATACTGTATTCCAGGTACATCATTAATTAAATAAACTTTTGAAGACTCGCCAAGGAATTTTGCAAACCTGCTTGTTTTAATTTTTAAAATAAGGTGTATTGGATGTTTCATTTTAAGTTAATATAGACTCATTAGAGAAATGTGAGGATGTGAACAAAAGAAAAAAATCATCCAAATTCTCATGCTCAAAAACTAATGTTTTCTAAACCATGAATTATAATATTTTGGTTAGAAATCATTCTATGGGAATATATTTTTAAAATTTTAAAGAACTGATTTAAAAATATTTTTGACATAAAGATTAGCAGACTTAGTAGTCACACAAACATTGGTTCGAATCCCAGCTCTACCACTTCAAACGCTATTTGACTTCCTGAGCCAGGGTTTCCTCCTATGTGAAATAAAAATGATAATTATTCCTACCCCACCTGGATGTTGTAAAAATTGAATGAGACAATATGTAAGAGAATCTTGGCAAATACTTAGTGTTCAAAAGGAGATGGTGGCAGTGGACATGATATACATACCCATTTTATCTCTCTGAATCCCTGCATTAAAACAGACAAAGTAATCATATAGCAAACCAAAACTCCATGGCTAACATTTCCAATGAAATTAGAGGACTACATTTCTTTACAAACCTCAAGTATCAGCCAGCAAGGACAAACCACTGACAGCTGCAAGACCAGAGTGGTATCAGTGTCTGTGCAGAAGAAAGCAGAGAGAATCAAAGACAAAGTACTATGTGCCCATTTGGAAACAGCTACTGAAACTGGGAGGTTTACCCAACCCAACAATGGGCAGTACAAGGGAGCTCATCGTGGGAACTGGGGGAACCTTAGGAATCTCACGCTTATGAGCCTTCCTCCAGGATGGAGCTCCCTTCCAGGAAAGGGCCTTGCACTGAGGTGAAACTGCTGGAATGGAATCAAAACTGAGCAAATTAGGCTCAATAGAGACAAAGGAAAGAAATGATCCAGATAAAAGTAGGGGAGGAAAACAGAACCCGGAAGTCTTAGAACACAACAGAAGAGGGAACTCTCCAAAGTTAGAAAAGCCAGTTAGAAGAGCCAGGCCTCTAAAATTTCAGAAAACTGATCTCACATAAAAATGAGCAGCAGAAAAGTGTTGAAGTCAAGTCCCATGCAAAGTTATTATAAGATAAAAGAGAATAAGGAGCAGAATAACATCACTATAGATAATAAAAGCATATCAGAAAGACAGGGACAGATCAAAACTGTAACCTATTTCAAAATGAGCTAAAAGACATTAAGAACGTGATACAAGATGTAAAAGAACAGCATAAATCAGAATTAGAAAAACTCAGAAATCAGGTGACAGAACATAGGAAAGAATTATAAATAAATGAAAAAGTCATTTCAGAAGTGAAGACTAAACTAGAAGGAACACAAAAGCAAATAAGAACTAAATATGCCTGAAGAGAATATTTGGTGAAAAGGAAAAAAAATAAAAATAATAAAGAAATAAAGAGATAAAAAGGATTAAACAGAAATCGAAAAAGAGAAGACAGGAAAAGGAGGTTCAGATTATATAATACAGGAATTCCTGAGAAAGAAAATTGAACTAAGGAAGAGAAATAGTAGTAAAAACAATGAATTAAAAATACTTTCCTGAAATTAAAAAGAAAATTAAAATTGTATCTTGAAAGAGCACACCACAAATCTAAGAATATCATCTCAGAATGACCAACAACAAGGTGTATTCTAATAAAAATCATTGGATTTTAAAGCAAAAAAAGTTTATTGAGCATCCCAGAAAAAAAGGCAAGTGATTTATAAAGAAAAAATTAGGTCACCATCAGACGTTACAACAGCAATACGTTATGACAGAAGAAAACAGAGTAGCCTAATTAATATACTCAAGGAAAGAAATGTCTATAGGAAATATTTTTAAAGGACTTTTTCCCAGTAAAAGTGACTTTCAGATAGAAAGAACATAAACAAACTGTCATCAATATGCAGGAACTCAAGGAATATTACTCCCATGAGCCCTTACTGAGGAACATACTAGTAATGAGCTTCAGATAATCCAAATCACTAGAGAGACACAGACATAAGGACTGATGAGTAGGACTAAACACAGTATGTAAAACATACAGTTACTATAGAACTAAGATCAAATGAGCTTTAATAAAAGGGGAAAGTACAGTATTAAAGGCTACATGTTTAGATAACATAGATATAGCAGAGCTATAACACTTAATGGGGAGAATGAGGAAAGTATATGCAAAAACAATTTAGTTATTTTCAGTAATTATATTGCCAGTGATCTGTTAGTATTGTTTGGGTATATAATATTAGAATTGAGTAAATGATTAATCACGCAATGTTCTGATTCTATGATCCCCTGTGTCCTTGGGAACTAAGATTCTGGTATGCAAGAAAGGAAATACAGATGCAATGCGGAAGTTAAAAAAAAAACAAAACTGTGTTCTGGAATTTAAATTAAAACTATCAGTGTGAACTCATGAAATAACTTTGTCCACTGAAGATGCTTAGAAACAACAACCATCTCTAGCAAACAAGTAGTGGCTTTAAAGTAACATTTCCCCCTAAAACAACACCCAAGTGTTCTTGAAGAAGTGGCTATTTCCATGTCTATGGTAAGAAATGTACGAGATGCACCTGGAAAACCTCATCATGCCAAATCGCAAAACAAGTCAGAGTCATGTTAAAAGAACTTGATGGCGCAGTGGCCAACGCGTGTAATCTCAGCACTTTGGGAAGCCAAAGGGGGTGGATCAGTTGAGGTCAGGAGTTCAAGACCAGCCTGGCCAACATGGCGAAACACCGTCTCTGCTAAATATACAAAAAATAGCAGGCCATGGTGGCGGGCGCTTGTAATCCCAGCTTCTCGGGAGACTGAGGCAGGAGAATCATTTGAACCCGGGAGGTGGAGGTTGTAGTGAACTGAGATTGCACCACTGCACTCCAGCCTGGGCAACAGAGCAAGACTCCATCTCAAAGATAAATAAACAAACAAACAAATAAATAAAAAAACTTGAAAGCTAACCTGAAGAAGCCCCCACTAGCCAAATGTAGGACAATTTAAGCTTCAGTGAAGATATCTGAATGGATTGAATGGGGATTAAAATTTCATCTTTCAGAAGGCATCAACACGACTCTGGATCCAGCTGCCAATTTGTAGAAATACAGAGGACAGAAGTGTTAAAAGGAAAAGTACAGGCTATAAGAAATTCTGCAGATCAAATCCCTCAGGTTCTTCAGTGAATATCCCTCAGGTTCTTCAATAAATAATTTGTGAGGAAAAGAAAGGGATAGAGGGAGGACCTGCAGATTTAAAAATATTTAGAAGACTTAAAATTTGAAAAATAGGCAAGACAAAATTATAGTGGTTAGGGATACACAATTTTGATGAAACTATAAAGAACTGCCAAAAAATGCTTATTATAGAATTAGAATAGTGGTTACTTTGAAGGGAAAGAGAAGTGTTGAAACTGGAACGGGCTCCTTGGGTAGCCAGAAAAGTTCTATTTCTAAACATGGGTAATTATTTCAACAAGTGCATCGCTCATTAATCTACACAGTTCTGGGTGATTTTTCTGTAACTGTGTTTCATTTTACAACAGAAATAGTAAACAAATAAGTACTAAATAAATATTAGCTACACTTAAAATTAAAC
Source organism: Macaca thibetana thibetana (assembly GCF_024542745.1). Taxonomy (NCBI): domain Eukaryota; kingdom Metazoa; phylum Chordata; class Mammalia; order Primates; family Cercopithecidae; genus Macaca; species Macaca thibetana. The sequence continues at coordinate 16,337,855 of NC_065588.1, read as the reverse complement.
TGAAAATATTTTGTAATATTCTAAAGTAATAATAAGTAGCTAAATGGTAGAAAACAGAGCTTCAAAATTAAGACATTCTAAGAAAGTCTCTCTGATTCTCTGGTTACCACTTTACATTTTTTGGAACACATGGGTGCCTAGCACTGAGCTTGAACCAAGGCCCAAACCCAGGTCTCCCAGGGATGTTTTAGCTTTTAGAAGAGCTCCCTCTTCTTTATTTAGAAAAAATAAGTGACATAGAACATCGCTGGTCAGACTCCCCAGCACACTAACTCTGGGACGCAGAACTGCATGCATGAAGTTTACTGGGGAGTGCTCATGGGACCAACATCTGTGAGGAAGTGAAGGAAGACGGATTTGGTGAAAGAATGCAATTGCGATGCAGGCAGACCTCAGACAGTCCCATGGAAGTGCCGGAGCTGGAATAAGAATTCAGACTTGTCCCACCTTGAGGCAAGGAGCATGGGACTTTATTACACACACCTTGTTCCGGCCCCAACAGCCAGTCATAGATAAGGGCTGCTCTAGGGAAAGGAGCATGAGCTACTTTGGGCCAAGTAGCTCTCTTCCTTTGAGGGTAATTCCCAGATAGTCATTCAGGTCCATGCTTTTCTTCAGTCAATCTATGTGTCAAGTATACTTTGTCTCTAGAAGCTTGCATTTCACTTTGCTCCTTCAGTACCTTTTGAGCCTATGTTCTGAAGAAGAGTTTTGCTTCAAACTTTCAAAGAAGTCTAGAAGTTTGGCCTTTAAAAGATTTTCTATGCATATCAAAATTCAATTTAAGTGAAGAGTTGCAACACATTTCTTCACAACATTGTTACTCATTCAATCAACACTTATTGTATGCAAAGCTGTAGAAACCCAGCGGTGAACAGAGTCCCCTTTTGACTAAAATTTACCGTCTCCTGCTTATTCACGCAATGTTGTTTAGTGCTGCATAATGATGACATTCTCATATGTTCTGAGTAATCCTTCATTCACTTCCATTCTGGGGATAAATGTTACAGATGATATTTATGCCATTCTTTTTTTTTTTTTTTTTTTTTTTTTGAGACGGAGTCTTGCTCTGTCGCCCAGGCTGGAGTGCAGTGGCGCGATCTCGGCTCACTGCAAGCTCCGCCTCCCGGGTTTACGCCATTCTCCCGCCTCAGCCTCCGAGTAGCTGGGACTACAGGCGCCCGCCACCACGCCCGGCTAGTTTTTTTTTTTGTATTTTTAGTAGAGACGGGGTTTCACCATGTTAGCCAGGATGGTCTCGATCTCCTGACCTCGTGATCCACCCGCCTCGGCCTCCCAAAGTGCTGGGATTACAGGGTTGAGCCACCGCGCCCGGCCTTATTTATGCCATTCTTAAAAAATCAGTAACATTTCAAGATTTTTCTGTGACATTTCTTCTCTGTGCTAAATGGTTTCTTTAACTTGATATCTACTTGAGATTGCAGCCAGAAGAATGAGGCAGGGGCTTTAGATAGCAATTCAAGATAGACTTCCTGACGTCTTTATAACAATCGGGTTTCATACTCAACATCATTTTGGCTACATATTTGTTTATATTTAGGATTATTAAATATAATCAAATATTTAATAATATTAGATTAAATGTTATTCATATTATTTGTTCACAATAAATAATATTATTTATTATTTTATATATTAATTGGATGGTCTTTGTTATCTTTAGTCACTGCACTTCTGTAATTTAGGGAATATATTCTACATAGAAAAGGGGCTTCCTGTGTCCCTCAATTTTCATTTTCCAAACACAAAAAAGAAACAAAACAAAACAAAATTTGAACCTTTAGCAAAAAGGTTGGCTATTTATTTAGGTTGTTTATGGCTACTAATTGTTATCAGTACACAGAGATTTTAGGAATAGCTGTAGATTCTTGACAACTGTATACATGAAGATGTAAAGTTGTCATTTTGACATGTGTTTTAATTTCACACCCTGATTTGGCCTTTGTGCCTGTTGGAAGATAACATTTGTTCTCTTTGATAAGCAGTAGAAATTTTATCAGATTTTGTAACAATTAATGAAGTACAAAAAGTCAGAGACAAATGTTCTGTGATACCACTTTGCTAGGGCAAGATGACAGGAAAGTGGCAGGTTAGGGGCTTCCTAGGGGGTCTCTGAGCACTCATGAGGGAGCGCTGGAAGATCTGGAGATGGAGTGCATGAGCTGGGAATCCCTTCTTGGTGGACTGTGGGTGTACCCATAGTCCATAGGTAATTTCTTCTTTCTTCCAGCTGCCATCTAACTATAGAGTAGGAGATCTGCAAAGAGTCTCCTATGAGCTCTTGAAACAATTCTCCTTCCCCTCCTGGCCTTTTATCTAGGTGAGAGCAAACAGGGCTGCCCCCAAATATCCTTGAACTTGAGGCAGGTTAAACTGTGTAACAGCTTCAATTTCCCCCATCAGCACCACAAATACTTAATTCCAGGCTCAGTCTGTAGCAAAGACCATAGCTGCCCCCTGTCTTAGTCTGTATTGCTATAAAGGAATACCCAAGGCTGGGTAATTTATAAAGAAAAGAGGTTTACTTGGCTTACAATTCTGCAAGCTAAACCACGGCACCAGCATCTGCTTCTAATAAGGGCTTCAGGCTGTTTCCACTCACAGCAGAAGGTAAAGCGGAGCCAGTGTGTAAGAGATCTCATGACAAGAGAGGGAAGCAAGGGTAGGGGAGGCGCCAGGTGCTTTTTAACAACCGGCTCTTCCGGGAACAAACAGCAAGAGCTCACTTACTAACACGTGAATGGCAGCAAGCCGTTCATGAGGGATCCACCCCCTGAGCCAAACACTTCCCACTAGACCCCATCTCCAACACTGGAGATCAAATTTCAACATGAGATTTAGAGAAGACAAATATTCAAACCACAGCACTCCCCTCTTCACCCAGGACCTAGAGGCAAGGCCTGACCACTATGAAAGTAAGGATGGTATCAATACATGGCTTCGAAGTCACTAGCTACATTCAGAATAAGAGGACTATGCAAGGAGACCATCCGTAGTCTCATTTAACAATAGTAAATTGATCCGAATTCAAAAATAGCTTTCTGTTGCAGAGAAGTAAAATTCTTGTAAAGGATTTATTTCAAAGCAGTGCTAATTAATCCCTGGAGCTAGACAACGGTGTCCTTTCATGCTGTTCCTGAGAAAAAGCCTCTCTCAGGTCACCAGCATTTCCCTCCCAGCCTCTGAGGCTCCAGGGGGCCGGCACAGCTGCACTCCGGCCACCACCCCTGGGCAGAACCTACAGAAGCTTCCTTTCTGTTCCTCTCAAGTAGCTTAGCAGACACTTCCAAAAATGGATGAAAATGCAAGCAGACACAGGATAGGATGTAGGGAGAAGAGTTCAGGAATTCCAGAACTTAATAAAACTGAAAAATTTTATGGGCTGTGAATGAAGTATAGTGTATATATACATGTATAATTTCAATTCTCCTTTCTCTTTATTTCACGGGATGAGGGGAGGACGTTCCATAGTTACCAAAGGAACAAAATTTCAGAATCATAGCCTTGGGGATAAGGGTCCAAATTTCCCTGGTGTTTCACAATATTAAAGTAGAGAGGCCACTTGTAGCTGTAGAGGTATTAAACTGGGCCAGCCACAGTAGCTCACGCCTGTAATCCCAGCACTGGCTGTGATTTGACGAGGAATTTGAGACCTGCGCAACACAGTGAGACCTCGTCTTTATATATATATATATTTTTTAATTAATCAATGTATTAGTCCGTTTTCACACTGCTGATAAAGACATATCCAAGACTGGGAAGAAAAAGAAGTTTAATTGGACTCACAGTTCCACATGGCTGGGAGGTCTCAGAATCATGGCGGGAGGCAAAAGCGACTTCCTACATGGCAGTGTCAAGGAAAAATGAGGAAGCAGCAAAAGCGGAAACCCCCGATAAACTCATCACATCTCGTGAGACTTATTCACTATCACGAGAATAGCATGAGAAAGACAGCGGAAAGAATTGCCTCCCCTTGGGTCCCTCCTACAACACGTGGAAATTCTGGGAGATACAATTCAAGTTGAGATTTGGATGGCGACACAGCCAAATCATATCAATCAACAAATAATTTTTTTAAATAAAAAATAAATATTTTTAGGGGAGGAGAAAGACGAATCCATCAGCATCACTATTTGGGAAAAAGGAGAATATGATGGCGGCTTAGGAAGACAAAACATCAATTTATGCAACTAATATCATTTACAAGTTAGGAAAAGAGGAAGTGGCCATGGAGTGATATTTTGAAAGCTGAATAAATGCCAAGATGAGGAAGAACATTTGGGAACAGAGAATTGCATGAGAGAAAGAGGAGCAGGGTACGTGAGCCAGCAGAGTTCAGGAAAGCTGTAGCAAGGATATTGATTAATGAAGATAGCTGAGAATACATCTGGAGAGACAAGCAGGGGCCATACCAAAGCCTCAGCTTGATGTCTTGGGCAGTGGGGACTCAGGCCATCAACACAACTGTGTCCTGAGATGTAACTAGTAGTTACAGGATATTAAAGGTAGAGAAACATAATGTACTGCAGTCAAGCAAAAGACAGCCATATCCTTGCAAGGGAGGATGTGGAAACGCACCTCTTCCCTACCCTAGGGCAAGCCTTGTACCCAGAGGCTCCACTCCCATGACATTTATTCACTGTGTGAGAAAGTTAGCTAATCTCCCTGGAATTCCTCTTTTATTTCCTTTATGGTGGTGGATATTTATACCTATTTTGCAGGGTTGTTGTAACAATTAAGTGAGTTAATAATATAGGTAATATCATATATAATATAATATCTGGGGCTGGGCACGGTGGCTCACGCCTGTAATCCCAGCCCTTTGGGAGGCCGAGGCGGACAGATCACGAGGTCAGGAGATCGAGACCATCCTGAACATGGTGAAACCCTGTCTCTACTAAAAATACAAAAAAATTAGCCGGGCGTGGAGGTGGGCGCCTGTAGTCCCAGCTACTCGGGAGGCTGAGTCAGGAGAATGGCGTGAACCCAGGAGGCGGAGCTTGCAGTGAGCCAAGATCATGCCAGCCTGGGCGACAGAGCGAGACTTCATCCAGCCTGGGTGACAGAGCGAGACTTCATCTCAAAAAAATATACATATATTATATATATTTTATATATAATATATATTATATATATAAAATATCTGGCATGTAAATACTCAGTGAATGCAATTTTATTTTATCTTCTCCTTTACTGTATATTTTTATGTGATCATAACCCTACTGGAATGAATTTCTATCCCTTTCACCTGTTCAAGTCTGACTTGATTTGTTTATTCGCTGATTCATTAGTTCATTCATTCAGTGATGGTTATAAAGTGCTTGTCATGTACCAGGAAATGCGATAGGGGCTGAAGATGAATATGGCAGTGCCTACTCTATTGGAAAAGGGAAATAAATAACTACACAAAGGCAATGTAAAAATTATATGAAATCTCCCTTCACCACTCCAGTTGTAAGTGATCAATCATCTCTCTGATTTTTTATGCCACTTTCATCACTTATGGCAAAATTACCTTGAAATGTAGTTAACTTTTCAAGTGACTGTGACTCTTTTCCCCAACCAGATGTAAGTTCTGTATGGAAGGGCATTATAGCTCGTCATTGTATTTCCTTGGTGCCCTGATCATGAGAATTTCATAAATACATGTTAGTGATTGTGATAAAATGAAGAGGCAGGACCTTATTCATTCACACAGTTATGCAGACGAATTCCTGTCATTAACATGCTAACACTTTGCTCCCCATTTTGTGACTTACCATGGTATCAATGTCAAAGAAAACAAGGCAAGCATTCTAAGTTAATATCCATAAGACTACGGTGTCCTTGTCCATTCCCTACAAATAATTATATTCCTAAACTTCAACACTTCTCAAGTCTTCATTCTCACTCCTACCCCACTTATAGTCTGTGGATGGGAGACCTAGCTTTTTCTTTCACATAAAAAGTAAAATGTGCTGAATGAACATTCTTCAGACTTTGTGTCTCCTGTCCCTCACCTACATACCCATTTATATCTCCATCTACATTGCTTCTTCCCCATCCTGTCTTCATTCTTGCTCAGCATTATGCACTTCAACTCTCAAGAGTTCTTCACTTATTCTTCCCTATTGCAAGCCCAATATATTTTTTAAGCCTTTTCTGATGGCTACTTCCTTGGAGCAAATAAGCATGTTCAAGTGTCTCCAATTAATTAAAAAGTAAGAAAGACAATTGAGGAGGGGAAGGAAGATGAAGATAAAAACCATTCTTTGATTCCCCCCGACTACCTTATCTCTTCTCTCTATTCATAGCCAACCTTAGTTTGGGTGTAAGCACATTTTTAATGACTTTCTCTGAATTACAAAATGACTACAGTCTCAATGCAGAAGTCTTAGAAAACATATTTCACAAACATTTTTTATGTCTGTATATTTTCTTCAACATAATTTTAAGGGTTTTATGTTTTTTCATGACTGAATCCTAAATTGCTTAATCAATGCCTTACAGTTGCACATTAAAGTTGTTTCCAATTTTTTTCTTATAAAAAATTCTATGATGAGTATCTGGAGATGTACTTCTTTTTACATATCTATGATAATTTACTTAGTAACAAAATGCAATTTCTTGGCCAGAGACCACATATTGGAGTTTAATGTATGCACAGCTAACCTGCCTTGAAAGAGTTCACTTAATATCTATCCTTCTTCTCCCGATATTCTCTCTTCAGCCCACTGAGGTGACATGGCAGTGGCCAGAGAAAAATGAGGAAGAAGCAAAGTGGAAGCCCCAGATAAACTCATTAGATCTCATGAGACTTATTCACTATTATGAGAATAGCATGGAAAAGACTGGGGAAAGAATTTCCTCCCCCTGGGTACCTTCCACAACACGTGACATCACTAAATTTCTTTGAATTGCCCTCCAAGTGTCCCATTTTTAGATTGGACTCACTAACCTCTAAAGCATTTGGAACTCACTAAGCAAAAAGCATTTGGCACCACTGACAATCCCTTCCCACCTCCATGAAATTTTCTCCCCTCTTGTTTTCTGTCACATCACTGTCCTCTGTCTTCTTTCTTGCCTTTCTGTGCCCTGACCTCCCCAGTCAGGCTTTTCCATATTCATTGTGCTACCCATTAAAGTTGTTACACTGTCCTTGACCTTCTTAACAGTGTATTTGATCTTCCTGGGCAATCCCATCAACCAAATATTAAACTACCACCTAGAAACAGATAATTCCAAAATCTCCACTTTCAGTCTAGAAATTTGTCTCCTTAGCTCTAAAACAGTATATCCGACTACCCACTGGACATTGTCTTCAAACTCAATATTTCTAAAGTTGAACTCGTTATTTTCCACCCAAATTTTTCCTTTGCCTGCACTTTATATTTCAGTTATGATGGCTCTATGATAGTACCTAGTTTTCTACACTAGAAATCTTACAGCCATCTCCACTTCTGGTTATTTATCAAGTTCTACTCCTGTTCTCCTAGCGTTCTCCTTTCCTCTAAATGTGAATGGACTGTGACACATCCATTACATAGCACATTATACTTTGAACAATGATCAGCCTTCCATATTTTTCTGTAACCTATTATTCTTTGCTCTGTATATCATGTCCACACCGAGAACTAGGTCTGTGTCCCCAGTAGACAGGACAATACTTATTTTTGTTACAAGGAGAGATATAAATTAATAACTTACTTGTTTACATTAAATAAATGTTTGTTGAATTGGATGAATGATGGTATTTTGCTCCTTGGCAAAATTCTTAAGTAGGAGATGTATCTTTGGTGCTTGCCTTCCTTTTCCTCATCCCTGCTATTATTTCTGCCTCTCCCAAGGCACTCGTGTTGACCAATCTCTCTTGTGAAATAGAAAAAAATGACTTGATAAAAACTGTCCTCGTGAGATGCATGATAACTCTCTCTGGAATATTTGCATGTTGAGAAGACAATGGGATAGCAAAATTTAACAAAAGCAGATGAATGGCAAGGGGAGGACAAATTGGGATGTCCCAGAGGATGTTTGCAGCCATCTCATGTTGTCTGTGTGTAGCAGAGACAGAATTCTCATATGATATAGTAGTAATTAAAATTATTTTAATTTGAAAAGATATATGAGGGTAGATTCCAGTGTCTCTCATTCACCATGTAGAAACCATGGTCTTAGCTCACCCTCTTGGTTGCCAGCTCAGTGACATGGGCTATGTTGTAGAAGTCAGTGGAGAGGAAGCCCCTGTAAGGGATAAAAACCAAGCTACAGTCCCATGATCTAAAACAGTCCTCGCAGTACATAGTTTTGCTATGTCAATAAGCCACATATCTCAATATCTCAATCTAGAAACTATTGTGTCCTTCATTCAATAGTTTAAAGTAGGAGGGAAAAAAAATCTTCAAACATGCTAATTCTACACACAGTTCTTGCACTAAGTCATTAAAATCCCTCTTCAAAGCTTTGCAGGTATTTAAGTGGATTTAAAGAAAAGTACAGGACAGTTTGTGTTTCAAGAATAATATAATACTCAGTCGGCTTAGCCCATGTTTTTTCTTTTCAAACTCACAGTATCCTCAGCTTTATGTGGAGAATAATGTGCTCACAGTAATGCTGATAGGCACAGCAGTCTCCTATTTTTTCAGGCCACAAGACTCCTCATTACACACAGCTAATATAATGTTTTGCATTGATACACTGGGCTCTCCCCAAACATCACTACATTCAATGTTGTTTCATAGGTGAAAAGAGGAAATTTCAGGGTAGGATCAGGACAAGAAACTGGTGCTTGAAGTGCTATGGCATTATTTCACAAACTGTATATCTCAATCCAAAGATATTTTATATAGTAGACACTATAAATTTCACTTCACTTTTTTTAGTATCTGCTGAAATGTATTTTCTTTTATTCCTGTGAAGGCATTAGAATGAAAAATTGAAGTGTTCCCATCTTGCCAAATAGTAATCCTTCATTTCACTGGAATCTGCACTTGCCACTGTTGCTTTCAAAAGCAGTAGTATTTAGCAAATGACCTCACTGAAGATTCTGTTTCTGTTATCCCCACCAACAATACGTACATAAAGAAGGCAAATATGCAATCCTGCTTGTCATCCTTATTTGTATTTCTTCTCAGAAGTAACTCCTCCAAACACAGTACTTTATTTATTAATCTGTGTAACATTTATTATCAACTATGTGCAAGGAATTTGTATTCCTCATTATTCCCCCCTTGACTTCCTAGAATTCTCTGCCAGGCCTTTTTTTCTTTCTTTCTTTTTATGGTGGCAGTGGTGAGATTCTAGTCAAGAATGACATAGAGGCTGGGTGGCGGCTTACACCTATAATCCCAGCACTTTGGGAGGTTGAGGTGGGCAGATCACTTGAGGTCAGGAGTTCAAGACCAGCCTGGCCAACATGGTGAAACCCATGTCTACTAAAAAAACAAAAATTAGCCAGTTGTGGTGGCACATGCCTGCAATGCCAGCTACTCAGAAGGCTGAGACAGGAGAATTGCTTGAACCCAGGAGGCAGAGGTTGAAGTGAGCCAAGATTGCACCAATGCACTCCAGCCTAGGTGACAGATGGAGACCCTATTTCAATAAAGAAAATAAAAAAGAATGACATAGAGACATCTACTTCCAGCTAAGATGAATACCAGGGACCAGACTTAACCCTTGGCTGAAAAAAATACACAAAATACATGAGAAGGTTGTTTTCAAGACATTGAACACCAGAAAATTAAGGGCAACGATCACTGAGAGACGTGAAAGAAATGATATGAGCCTTATGAATGCACCAGCCTACTTACTGGAGAGTTCTAGGCTGTAGGACAAGAAAGAAAAACCCAGGAAAAGCCCGGAGGGGTTCCTGAATTGAGGAAACACAGCTAAAAGTCTCAGTAGGCCAAGGCAACCAGAATTCATAGTGCAGAGTACCAGAGAAGAGAGAGCTTCAGACAAAGAGAGGTCTGAAAGTCTTCAGGGGGTCTCCCTGGAGTATAAAAGAATTATACCACATTATAGAACACTGCCCAGAAATAGCACAGGTAATAGAATTACTAGACAAGGACATTGGAACAGTTATTTTAACTGTAGTAGTCCATGTGTTCACTAAGTTAGAGGAAAGCTTGAGCAAAGATATGCAAATATATAAAAGATGTAAATCAAATTTCTAGATACAAAAACTACAATGACTGAGATGAAAAATACAACACATGGCAATAATAACATATTAGATGAGGGACATGAAAATATTAGTGAATTTTCAGATACAGAATTAGTGATATGGTTTGGCTCTGTGTTTCCACCCAAATCTCATATTGTAGCTCCCATAATTCTCACGTGTTGTGGAAGGGACCTGGTGGGAGATGACTGAATCATGGAGTGGGTCTTTCCCATGCTGTTCTCATGATAGTGAATGGGTCTCATAAGATCTGATGGTTTTATAAACAAGAGTTTCCCTGCACAAGCTCTCTCTTTGCCTGCCGCCATCCACGTAAGATGTGACTTGCTCCTCCTTGCCTTCCGCCATGATTGTGAGGCCTCCCCAGCCATGTGGAACAGTAAGTCCAATTAAACCTCTTTCTTTTGTAAATTGCCCAGTCTCAGGTATGTCTTTATCAGCGTGTGAAAATGGACTAATACAATTAGAAATTATCAAAAAAGAAACACACACCCAAAAACAGGCTAAAAAAATGAACAGTGCTTCTGTGAGTTGTGGTACAACTTCAAGTGGCTTAATATACATGTAATTGGTGTCTGCAAAAGGGAAGGGACAGATAAAACATTTAAAGGTATCATGGTCAATTTTTTTCCAAATTTGATAAAAACTATAAACCCACAAATCCTAGAATCTCAATGAATCCCAAGCACAATAAAAATATTAAAAAAATACATCAAGGAACATCATAATTAATTTAGTCAAAACCAGGCATAAAATTTTAAAATTGGCCAGGCACAGTAGCTCACACCTGTAATCCCAGTGATTTAGGAGACCACAGCAGGAGGCTGTCTTGAGGGCAGGAGTTCAAGGCCAGCCTGGGCAACATGGCATGAACCTATCTCTACAAATTTTTTTTTAATCAGCCAGGCATCATGGTATGTGCCTGTAGTCCCAGCTACTTGGGAGGTTGAGGTGGGAGAATCACTTGGGCCCACGAGTTTGAGGCTGCATGAGCTATGATGGCACCATTGCACTCCAGCCTGAGCAACAGAGCCAGATCCTGTCTCACAAAAAAAAAAAAAAAAAAAAAAAAAACAGTAAAAAGTTGTAAAGTAGCCAGAAGTGGGGAAAGCATATTATATAGAGAAGAACAAAGATAAACACGACAGCAGATCTTTTATTAAAAACAAGACAAGCAGGAAGACAGTGGAACGGTATCTTTTTTTTTTTTTTTTTAAGACAGAGTCACATTCTGTCGCCTAGGCTGGAGTGCAGTGGTGCAATCTCAGCTCACTACAACCTTGGGCTCCCAGGTTCAAGTGATTCTCCTACCTCAGCCTCCCAAGTAGCTGGGACTGCAGGTGTGTGCCACCATGCCCGGCTAATTTTTGTATTTTTAGTAGAGACAGGGTTTTGCCATTTTGGCCAGGTTGGTCTCGAACTCCTGACCTCTGGTGATCTGCCTGCCTAGGCTTCCCAAGGTGCTGAGTGTGAGCCACTGCACTCAACCCAGTATCTTTTAATAAGAAGAATAAAATTGTCAATCTAGAATTTTATACCCAGCAAAAATATCTTTCAAAAATAAAGGAAAAATAAAGACTCATTTAGGTGCACAAAGCTGAAATAATGCATTAGAAACTATGTAAATAAATATAATATCTTTTTATTATTATTAAAATATCCCCCCAAAAAAATCATTTAAAGCAAAAACAATAAAAATATATTAGATCTTAAACATCATTAGTAGTTAAGGAAATGCAAATTAAAACCACAATTAAATACTAGTAAATACCTATTAAAATGTCCAAAATTAAAAATACTGATGATGTTGAGCAACCGGAACTCTTGGACACTGCCAGAAAAATGTAAAATGTTACAACCACTTTGAAAAAGTTTAACAATTTCTTAAAAAGTTAAAGATACACCTTTAACTTCTCCTCTTAGGTGTTTATATAGCCATTCTCCTCTTAGGTGTTTATATAACAGAAATGAAAGCCTATGTCCACACAATAACTCTTCACAAATGTTCACAGCTTTATTTATAATAGTCAATAACTGGAAACAATCTAAATGTCCATCAGCAAATAAATGAATGGGCAAACAATGTGAAGTATTCATACAAAGGAGTTTTATTCAATAATACAAAAAAATGAACTACTGATATATGTACCAACATGAATGAATATCAAGATAATTGTGTTCATAATAATGGAAGTCCTAGCCAGAGCAATCAGGCAAGATAAATAAATAAAAGGCATTCAAAATGGAAAAGAAGAGGTCAAATTATCTGTGTTCACTAATAACAAGATCTTATAACTAGGAAAAATTAAAGAATCCTCCAAAAGACTTTTAGACCTGATAAATCACCTTAGTAAATTATTGGGATATAAAATTAACATACACAAATCAGTTGCATTTCTATACAACAACACTCAAGCTGAGAACCAAATCAAGAACTCAAATCCATTTACAATAGCTGCAAAAATAATAAAATACCTAGTAATACATTTAACCTAGGAATACATTTAACCAAGGAGGTAAAAGAGCTCTATAAGAAGAACTACAAAACACAGATGAAAGAAATTGTAGATGATACAAACAAATTGAAAAATATCCCATGCTCATGGATTAGAAGAATCAATATTGTTAAAAATCATCACACTACCCAAAGCAATCTAGAGATTCAATACAATTCTAATCAAATTACCAAAGTCATTTTCACAGAATTAGGAAAACAATTTTAAAATTCATATGAAACCAAAAAAGAGCTGAAATAGCCAAAGCAATTCTAAGTAAAAGAAAAAACCAGAGGCATCACATTACCTGACTTCAAAATACACTACAAGGCTTTAGTAATCAAAACAGCATAGTCCTGGTACAAAAATAGACACATAGATCAACAAAACAGAACAGAAAACCCAGAAATAAAGCCACATACGTACAACCAACTGATCTTCGACAGAGTCAACAAAAATAAACAATGGGGAAAGGACACTCCATGCAATAAATATGCTAGGAAAACTGACTAGCCTTAAGCAAAAGGATTACCATATACAAAAATTAACTCTCTTATCATATATAAAAATTAACCCTACACAAAATCCATATACAAACATTAACTCAAGATAGATGAAAGACTTAAACGTAAGACCTGAAACTGAAAATTCTAGGAAAAAAAACCTAGGAAAAACTTTTGTAGACATCGGCTTAGGCAAATAACTTATGAGTAAGACCTCGAAAGTAACTGCAACAAAAACAAAAATAGACAAATGAGAATTTAACTGAAGGGCACAGCAAAAGAAACCATCAGCAGAGTAAACAGACAATCTACAGAATGGGAGAAAATATGCATATGACATATGCATCTAACAAACTATGCATCTGACAAAAGCCTAATACCCAGAATCTGTAAGGAACCCAAACAAATCAACAAGAAAAAAAGCAAATAACCCCATTAAAAGGTAGGCAAAGTAAATTAACAGACATTTCTCAAAAGAAGACATACATGTGGCCAACAAACATATGAAAAAATGTTCAACATCACTAACCATCAGAGAAATGCAAATTAAAATCAAAATGAGATACCATCTTACACCAGTCAGAATGGCAATTATTAAAAAGTCAAAAAATAACAGATGTTGACAAGAATGCAGACCACCAACACATTTACACTGTTGGTGGGAATGTAAATTAGTACAACAATTATGGACAACAGTATGGAGATTCCTCAAAGAACTAAAAGTAGAACCACCGTTTGATCCAGCAATCCCACTACCAAGTATCTACCCAAAAGAAAATAAATTGGTATATCAAAAAGACACCTGGCTTCATGTTTATCACAGTGCTATTCACAGTAGCAAAGTTATAGAATCAACTAAATTTCCTTCAATGGTTGATTGGATAAAGAAAATGTGGTATATGTACACCATGGAATACTACACAGCCATAAAAAGAATGAAATTATATATTTCGCAGCATGATGGATGGAGCTGGAGGCCATCATCCTAAGTGAAATAACAGAGATACAGAAAACCAAATACTGCATGGTCTCACTTATAAGTAGGAACTAAAACAGTGGGTACACATGGACATGTCGATGGAGATAACAGACACTGGGAACTCCAAAAGTGGGGATGTTGGGAGGGGAGTGGGAGTTGAAAAATTACCTGTTGAGTACAACGTTCACTGCTTGGGTGATGGGTTAACTAGAAGCCCAAAGTTCATCATTACACAATATATCCATGAAACAAACCTGCACATGTATCCTCTGAATCTAAAATGTAAAAATTACTCTTACTATTATGTTGAGAAAAAGAAGCCACCCAAATACAGTACACATATATTAAATTCCAGAAAATACAATGTAATCTATATTGATGAAAAGTGGATCAATGGTTGTCTGGGGATTAAGTAAGGTAGGCAGAGGATGTCACCAGATTATACATATGCCAAATTATATTTAAATGAAAGTTAAATAATATACTTTGAATCTATGCAGTTTATGTATGTCAACTATATTTATATAAAACTGTTTTTAAAATATAAAAGAATTGCATAAAATATACGTGCTATGAATCAGGGTTTGTTTGTTTTTTTGGTCTATCTTAACTGTGGTATCCCAAGCATAGAAATATAATGTATACTCATTCAATATTTCTTTAAGCCAAAGTGCTAGAAAAACAGGCATGTGGTTACAGTTGTCACATATATCTGTGCCATGTTGCCTTTTCAAAGGGCCATGTGCAGAAGATGCCCATCTATTAAGATATGTCCCTGTTATAAATTTTTACTAGCTGAGCTTGTAGCATTCTGTGATTTAGAAAAGCATTAAGTTTACCAGCACTTAATTTTGACTCTTCTCACTTGATTACTGGGGATTATTAAATAATGAAATTGTAAGATATTATATTGACTCTTATTTGTTTCAAACATGGAAACTTTAAACTTGGGTGGCAGAGATTGCTGGCTGTCTACCAAATATTCATGATCATCTTCCATAAGGTAGAGATGATATTGAGAAGGGGCTGCCCTGTTAAAGCCTCAGGTTGTGCTATACGATTTGTGTAGACTACTGCAAAATAAAAATGATAAAAATGCAGACCCCTCTTTAAAAATATATATATTAAGAATTTCAAGATGGTAATAGCAGAGCATTAAACCAAACATAGAACCCTTATAAGTGCGGGGCCCTGTGCTGCACAGGTCACATTACCATAAAGCCATACCTGCTCAGCCCCTGTTGCATATGGGGTAGGAGGTAAGGAAAGGATGTGATTAGTTCTCGCCATTGGAATGTGAGCAGAAGTGATACATATCACTTAAAGCCAAGATGTTTAAGAAGCAAGTGTGTCTTCTCTATCCTCCATCTCTGGCAGTTGGATATCCTTGAACGAAGTGATCTCAGATGCCTTGTAGTGAGCATGTCAGAGCCTCCATAGTTGAGTCTCAGAATAACTGCAACCCACAGAGCCTGTCCTCCCCTCCTCCACTTAAGCTAGTACCAGTCAAAAGCATTGAATATTATTTTAGTGAAAATAAGTGTCTGACATGATAAGCCCTTAAGGTTTAGGGATTTCCTGCTATGGCAGCTAGCATTAACTTAACTAATACATGAGTTGAGAAGGTAAGACTTTTAGCTAAAATTCCTTAAAATCCAGAGAGACACAGGAGTTTGTTGTTCCACTCATATCAAGTCGCAATCTCTAGTTCTCCTCTCTGTTATGAGTTCTGAATACCTTGGGACACATAGTAGATGCTCAAAGCACATTTATCCATTCATTATTTTTAACAAATAGTTTCTGAGCAACTCTTACGTGCCAGGTACTGGGTACTATGGATTCAGCAGTGAATAAAATAGACGAGGTCCCTACCCTCATGAAACTTACATTTAAAAGGAAGACTCCATTAAATAAATGAATGAATAAAAGGATGAATGTATCAGGAGGAAAGGAGACAATACCAGGTAACAGTGAGGAATTTTATTCCCCAAAAATTGTCATGATGCATATAAAATTGCTATATCAGTTAAGGCTAACTTAACCTATATCCTTCATAGGACTTAACTGCCTTTGAGCAGAAAATTCCCCTGTAAATGAATGGGTTTCAAACCATCACTGAGTAGACCTGCAATCATCCGTGGTGGCAGGAAAGTGGTAGAAAGTGGAAGAATTATTCATTCTCTTCCTAACCCAAAATGAAAGGCCATTTAAAAGAAATCCATTTTTGCCCATTAACTAGATTCTATTCCACTACCATCACCTTTGGCAGATACAGCCCACATTCTCTAATCATAAAAAAAATATAGTGTTTTGGATCTTATCGTAAAAATCTTACAGAAATAGCTGTAACACTACAGTATAATAGTGAACTTAAAGTGCTATGATAAGTATACATAGGCTAGCAGGGCTTTCAAGTTCAACATTTGAAGCAGTAATCATTTTTTAATTATTGTAATTATTTTACACCTAAGTAAGCAACTTTAAGGGCAAAATATTTTAATTAACATATGCAGAAGCTATACAGTTTAACTGTAGCCCTTATTTCCCAAAACTCAAGAGATTTCTGAAGGCTTTGCCCAAGCACAGACACAGCTTTATATTAGTCCAGTATTTTACCTACCCTTTCCAAGTTTCATCCCAATAGAAATAAGCTATTCTAAAATGTTAATTTTCTAATCTGTCTTTTTAAGTACAAAATATGTATAAAATATGCACAAATAATGAGACTCAGTGATCTATCTCAATGAAACACACCCATGTAATCACTTCCCAAGTTAAGAATCAGAACAATCCCAGACCTCATTTGTGTTCCCTGCCAATCGCAATCCCTTCTGTCCTCCTCAAAGGTAACTTCTAATACCACAGATTATTTTTGACTATTTTTGAACACTATATAAATGAATTTTTATAATACATATTCTTTGTTCTCCCAACTTTCTATTTGAAAAACTTTTAAACCTACAAAAAAGTTACAAGAATAGTACCACACAAACCCCAGATATTACTAACTTATGTTTTCTAGTTTACATTTGCCTATACTTGCTTAACCTATCTCTGTCTCTCTTGATAGATGATAGATAATAGATGATAGATAGATAGATAGATAGATAGATAGATAGATAGATAGATAGACAGACAGACAGACAGATAGATACCTGAATCACTAGAGAGTAAGTTTCAGATTATGGATATGATACCCTATTTTAAATACTTTATCCATATCCCCAAAATAAAGTTATACTGTTATATAACCATATTACCACACCTAAAAAATTGATAACTCCATAATACCTAATATCAAGTCCATATTTAATTTTCTTCAATGATACCAAAAATAAATTTTATAAACTTTTTGCCCAACAGGTCTCATTCATTACATTTGGTTGTTAACTGTCTCTTTAGCCTCTTTTAATTTAGGATCTAACCCCTACTTCTTTTTTATCCATAACGTTTCCTTTTCGGAAAATCCTGACCAATTTGTCTTTTTAGGGTATGTCACACTCTGGATCTGTCTACTTCTTTATGGTGTTGTTTAGCTTGTGTCTCCACCGTCTATGTTTCCCCTACATTGTAGGTTTGAGCTGGAAGATTGAGATATTTAGGTTAAATATTTTTGAAAAGTATACTTCATAGAAGGACATTCTATCTGTACATCTATTCAATACACTTTGATATCCATTCTTCTCATGTAACTTCCTTCCTAATTCTCTGTGGCCATTTCCAAGAATAGCAGCAGTTAAGCCCCAGGAACCCTTCAATAAAACTGAAGACATTAACAGAAAATATGGAGGAGAGATGCTTGTCCATAAGCACACGGCAGTTTGACTCAGTTGGCCGTAGCATCATTTTCATTGAGGACTTAGTTCCCTGATCCTCATGATTGGCTGCCATAATCTGAATGTGTGCCCCTTAAATTCATAGGTTGAATTTCTTTTTTTTTTTTTTTTTTTTTTTTTTTTTTTGAGACGGAGTCTCGCTCTGTCGCCCAGGCTGGAGTGCAGTGGCCGGATCTCAGCTCACTGCAAGCTCCGCCTCCCGGGTTCACGCCATTCTCCTGCCTCAGCCTCCCGAGTAGCTGGGACTACAGGCGCCCGCCACCTCAGGTGATAGTATTGGTTAGTAGGCCCTTTGGGAGGAGACTAAGTGATGAGGGCTCCATCCTCGTGAACAGAATTAGCACCCTTATAAAAGAAACCTGAGACCCCTCATTCCTTCCCTATGTGAGGTTACAGTGAGAAAATGGCTATCTATGAGAAAGTGGGCCCTCAGCAGACTCAGTAGACTGCCAGTGCCTTGATCTTAGACGTCTCAGCCTCCAGAACTGTGAGAAATAAATTTCTGTTGTTTATAAGCCACCCAGTTTAAAGTATGACTATGGCAGCCCCAATGAACTAAGACAATGGCAGAACAGAATCTTTAATTCCATGAAAGAAGGACAACATACTTTTCAAAAAGTTCTTTTACAGGGAGTAGCCAAGCCTGTTTTTGCAGTGACCATTTATTAAAGACAAATATCTCTCCCTAGCACATTTCATGTCTATCAACATCAAAAAAGGCAGGAAAATAGAAGTAAAATGAAATTAGAGAATCGACAGGGAGACAATGATAGTATTAGAGATGTGGTTCTCAAACTTTTTAGGCCATGACTTACAACCAATTATACATGAGTATATATAAACTGAAATAAACATTTCAAAAAACTTATCCTTACTACATGTGAAGAAACATATCTTAGCCTATGTCATTAAAAAAAAAATCTGTCTTTATCCGTAAAGTGTTCATAACTCCCAAAGGTTCATGAGTTGGAGCTAGAGGGAAAAATGCATTAGATTAGCTAGGCTAAGTGTTCAGCAAAAAAATGAGGAGTTAGAGTAATAGCTTACCTCAGTTGAGAGTTAGCTGTTATATCTTAATTATTCAAATCCACTTTTTTCTCAGCTATAGCATCATGCAAAGACCAATTGGAATCAAAAGACTGAGTTTGAATTCCTACTTATCTGCTTTTAGTTGGAAGACCTTGGGCGTGTTCTTTGGACTTTTCTGGAAATGTGGAAATGTATTCTTCCTCTTCGAAAGAGATAATGTCAAGTTCACAGAGGTGTTGCACAGGTTAAAGGAGGAAAGGAATGTGAAAGTGCCTAGCACAAAACAAGCCAATACTGTTTTATGGTTCCAGGGGGTAAGCTCTAAAGCCATAGTGCAATTTCCCTTTTTCTTGAAGAAATCAGAGTAAGTAAACTAAGTGAGCTTTCTCAATCATTTTCAAGTGTGTACCATCACCTTGACAAACCATCACTTCTTGTATTTCAGGCAGTCTGTGAGAAGAGGAGGTTGGACAGGGAGAAGCACTAGGCAAAAAAAAAAAAAAAAAAAAAAAAAAAACTCAGTACATGTCTAAATTCTCCCAAGTAACACAATACTTGGATAAAGAAAGAGTGAAAATTGGCACAAATGACCAGCTCAGACTATATCAAATTCCTGCCATGAAAACAGTAACTGAAAACCAGTAAAATGGTTTAGGTTTGTGCTGGTTTATTCTTCTAAGCGGATGTGTCTCGCTTATCATTTGTTTTCATTATTCCTGATGTGTTGCCTATCACATCACAAGCTTCTTCAAAGGGAAAGGAATAAGCAGTTGTCATAACAACAAAGCTCTTCATTACCCTGGGAACCTTCGACAGCTTTATTTAAAATGAAGGAGAAAAAAGAACCCTAACCAATTAGCTTTATCAGTCTGATTCATGTTCTTCTTAAACTGATAACTGTTTCCTGAAGAACTTACAATTTGATGGGGAATGTGTCATGAATATTTATGCTAACATAAAACTCGGAGAAAAATTGGCAAGCTAATTATCACTTGGAAGGTGTTTCTGGTCAAATTCCTGCCCGGTGATCCATTTGATTTTCTAAAATGACTTTTATTAAACAAATCAAAGAATTAGTGGGACTTTTGCCAACATCTATCCATTGGTTCAAGAACAGCAATGAGACCTATTTAGGTTTAAACTTTAAAGCCAAGGCTTCACCCTCACTAATTTGATTTGCGTTAACTTTTCATTCAGTTAAACCGGAAATGTTATTGCCTGCCTTCCTCCCTTCCTTCTCTGTGCCAGAGATACAGTAGAAGTCCCTAGACAGTTTTAATTCTGCCCTTTTCTGCAGAATTAAAAAAGCAGATGTTTTCTTCTGGCTGCTGGAGATAACACTGAGAAGTAATTATTGTTCTGGTCCCAAATCCCACAGGTGTTTTCATTCCTGCCCTGTGACCACAGGAAAAATAAATAGTAAATCTGAGAAGGTCTTGTTGGAGTGCTCTCCAGGTTCAGGCTTAAAGCCAAATCTTTGAATATCTCCTGCAAGTGAAAAACTATGCAAGAGTCAGCAAGCTTTTTCTGTAAAAAGCTAGGTATTAAATATTTTTGACTTTGCAAGACCTAGGGTCTCTGTCAAAATATTCAGTTCTGCCATCTTTGAGTCAATCAGCCATAGACAATATGTAAATCAGTGAATCAGGCTGGATTTGGTCCAACCATAGTTTGCTGACCCCAAAGGCTTCCCAAGAGATTAGCTACCTACCACCAAAGAAACAAATACGTAAGTTACTTAAATAAACAATAGTGAACACCTAGAAAGCAGGCTCACAGGCCGGGTGTGGTGGCTCACGCCTGTAATCCCAGCACTTTGGGAGGCTGAGGAGGGTGGATCACCTGAGGTCGCGAGTTCAAGAGCAGCCTGACCAACATGGAGAAACCCTGTCTCTACTAAAAATACAAAATTAGCTGGGCGTGGTGGCGCATGCCTGTAATCCCAGCTACTCAGGAGGCTGAGGCAGGAGAATTGCTTGAACCTGGGAGGTGGAGGTTGTGGTGAGCCGAGATCATGCCATTGCCCTCCAGCCTGGGCAACAAGAATGAAACTCCATCTCAAAAAAAAAAGAAAGCAGTCTCACAAAGGTTTTCACAAATACTATTTCATTTAATCCTGAAATGAAGATTATCTTAAGAGATAGTAATTATCATTTTCTTATCTTACACATGAGAAAGTCATACTTGAGTTTCTCAGGTAACTCCTCTGCTACATCAAACAACTGATATCTTGATTTCAGTTTCAATGCTCTTTCCACCGCATACCCAGTCGTCTAGTAAACCATGCACATTATACAGATCAAACAGAAAGAAATGTAAGTGATAACAATTTCTATAGATATAGTTATTGGTCAGCAGAGTGCAATATATCAACACTCATCTAGCCCCATTGAGTCTCCCATGATACTAAATCAAGCATTAGACCAAGCTGTGAGTAACCAGAAAGCCAGAAAATTCTGTGTGCTGGGTCCCAGGGTTATTTCTGGAGTAATCATAGAGGCCTAGTACACTCTAAATATCTGTTTTCTCAAACTGAAGCCAAGAAAGACTTCAGCAATTACTGGGGTCAAGGGAGGAATGCCATCCAGAAAGAGTCTGTGCTGAATCAAATTCAGGAGCAGTATGGATCAAGCTTGGAACAAACTTAGAGTCTACATATAAGTAAGATTCTTCAGTTATGGAAGATTTTGCATGCAACTAATACTTAATTATGACAACTCTACACAGTCAGGACATTGCATTAGGAAACACAGATGCACCATCTGTTAAGAAAACATAATTTAACTGATTTTTTCATTAGACTTTAGCCTTGCAAATATTAACTCTATGTTGTCCAGCTCAAATGAAAGTCTTAGTGAAAAATACTGCTGATGAGGCATCTGTAAGTGATACCCTATATATCTAATTCAATTAAATTCTATGCCTGACACCTAGGCATTTACTGAGTGCCTAGGTGTCAGGAATAGTAAAATAAACTCTGCTTTCAGGGAGTTCACAACTTTAGCAATAAGAATAAAACAACTATAAAAATGACTACGATACAAGGAAGAATTTAGTTTGGAAAGGATTTAGTATTATCTGAATTCAAAAAAAGAAGAGACCTGGAGAAAGACAAGGGAGGTTTCATAGAGCAATATGTCTTAGTCTGTTCAGACTGCTACAAAAATACTATAGACTGGGTGCCTTACAAACAATGGAAATTTATTTATTCCCGTTCTAGAGGCTGGAAAGTCCAAAATCAAGACACCAGGAGATGCAGTGTCTGATAAAGACCTGTTCCTCATAGACAGCCATCTTTTCACATAACCTCATGGATGAAAGATGTGAGGAGGCTCTCTGGGGTCTCTTTTGTACGGACCCTAATCCTACTCATGAAGGCTCCACTCTCAAACTCTAATCTCCTCCAAAGGCTCCACCTCCTAATACTATCACTGATATGGTCTGGCTCTGTGTCCCCACCCAAATCTCATCTTGAATTGTAATCCAAATTGTAATCCTCACATGTTCGAAGAGGAACCTCGTGGGCAGTTCCCCCATGCACTTCTCGTGATAGTGAGTGAGTTTTCATGAGAGCTGATGGTTTTATAAGGGGCTTCTCCCCACTTTGCTCTGAACTTCTTTCTCCTGCCACCATGTGAAAAAGGATATATTTGCTTCCCCTTCCACCATAATTGTAACTTTCCTGAGGCCTCACCAGTCATGCAGAACTGTGAGTCAATTAAACCTCTTTCCTTTATAAATTAGCCAGTCTCAGGCAGTTCATATATATGTGAACGTATATATATGAATATACAAATATACTTTAAATTCTGGGATACTTGTGCAGAACATGCAGGTTTGTTACATAGGAATACACACGTTGGGCAGTTCTTTATAGTAGTGTGAGAATGGACAAATATGTAAATTCATACTGAGATAGTGGGGTGCTGCTGTCAAGATACCTGAAAATGTGGAAGTGACTTTGGAACTGGGTAACAGACTGAGGTTGGAACAGTTTGGAGGGCTCAGGGGAAGACAGGAAAATGTGGGAAAGCTTGGAACTTCCTAGAGACTTGGAGGGCTCAGAAGACAGGAAGATATGGGAAAGCTTGGAACTTCCTAGAGATTTGTTGAATGGCTTTGACCAATATGCTGATAGTGATATGGACAATGAAGTCCAGGCTGAGGTGGTCTCAGAAGGAGATGAGGAACTTGTTGGAAACTGGAGTAAAGGGCACTCTTGCTACGCTTTAGCAAAGAGACTGGCAGCATTTTGCCCCTGCCCTACAGATCTGCGGAACTTAGAACTTGAGAGGGATGATTTAACGTATCTGGCAGAAGAAATTTCTAAGTGGCAAAGTGTTCAAGAGGAAGCAGAGCATAGTTTGGAAAATTTGCAGCCTGACAATGCCATACAAAAGAAAACCCATTTTCTCGGGGGAAATTCAAGCCTACTGCAGAAACTGACATAAGTAACAAGGAGCCAAATGTTAATCAACAAGACAATGGGGAAAATGCCTCCAGGGCACCTTCACAGCAGCCGCTCCCATCACAGGCCTGGAGGCCTAGAAAGAAAAACTGGTTTTCTGGGCTGTGCCCAGGTCCCCACTGCTCTGTGCAACTCCACGACATGGTGTCCTGTGTCCCAGTAGATTCAGCTCCAGCCACGGCTAAAAGGGGCCAAGGTACAGCTCAGGCCATTGCTTCAGAGGGTGCAAGACCTAAGCCTTGGCAGCTTCTACATTGTGTTGAGCCTGTGGGTGAACAGAAGTCAAGAACTGAGGTTTGAGAACCTCCACCTAGTTTTCAGAGGATGTATGGAAATGCCAGGCAGAAGTTTGCTGCAGGGGCAGAGCCCTCATGGAGAACCTCTGCTGGGGCAGTGTGAAAGGGAAATGTGGAGTTGGAGCCCGTCACAAAGAGTTCCCACTGGAGCACTACTAAGTGGAGCCATGAGAAGAGGGCCACTGTCCTCCAGACCCAGAATGGTAGATCCACTGACTGCTTGCACTAAGCACCAGAAAAGCCGAAGACACTCAATGCCAGCCCATGAAAGCAGACAGGAGTGGGGCTGTACCCTGCAAAGCCACAGGGGCAGAGCTGCCCAAGGCCATGTGAGCCAACGTCTTGCATCAGTGCAACGTGGATGTGAGACATGAAGTCAAGGGAGATCATTTTGGAACTTTAAGTTAATGCCCTATTGGATTTCAGATTTACATGGGGTCTGTAGCCCCTTTGATTTGGCCAAGTTCTCCCATTTGGAATGGGTATATTTACCCAATGCTTGTCCCCTCACTGTATCTAGTCTAACTTTCTCTTGATTTTACAGGACCTTGTGGGAGGTGATTTCATAGTTGGTGTACAGTTTGCCACAGAGGTTAAGATTAGGAGTCCATGTACCATATTCAGCCTGGTAACTTCTTGTTTTCTTTTTTGATCTACCCAGCATTTTTGTTTTTTGGGATTTTTGTTGTTTGTTTTTTTGGGTTTTTTTTGTTTTTATTTTATTTAAATGTGTTTCCAACATTAAAAAGTTGGAAGATTTTACATAAGAGTTAGATTTAGGACTCGCCTTAAAAAGATAAATTTTAAAAATTTATATGCCTTGCTTCAACAAGTAAACAGGTTATTTTATGAACTATGTTGGAACTAAATGTACTGTGAAGTACATTTATGTTTTGATTTATAACTTGGATGACCTCAATTTGAATCACGTGTCCTATAACCTTTTTTCAGTGTTCTGCATGAATTTCAAAACACTTCCCATAAACTCAAGCATAAATATATGTGGAACCACAATCATTAAAATAGTTTTATAAGTTGTGTGTTTGCCTATCACTTTTCTTTATACCATTTGTAGGCAATTATTTTCAAGTAGAAAATTATTCATGTTGAGTGTATTCTAAAGCACATTTATAAATAAAAGGCAATCATTTTAGAGACATATATATTCCAAAATTCTTCACATTTGCTGTTGACTTTTTTGAGGTTCACTAGAAAATGCCAGCTGGGCATAGTGGCTCATGCCTGTAATCCCAGCACTGAGGTGTGCAGATCACTTGAGACCAGGAGTTCAAGACCAGCCTGGCCAACTGAATGAAACTCTGTCTCTACCAAAAAAAAAAAAAAAAAAAAAAAAAAAAAAGGGCCAAGATGTCAGTTGATGACATTAAGGAGTTTAAAGCTATTTCTTACGTAACATTTATATAGGCATAGTCAGCCTTTTGAGTCAATAGTATCTCTAGCAAGGACTATTTTTATCCTATATTTAAAATGCTCATATTTCCTTTATATATTCATAGAACAATTTCAGTAACTTATGGCTTATAATAAGCAGTTATATTTTTTGAAGTAAAAAAGGTAATTTTAAGCACCTTCCCAATGATAAATTAGTTCACGATCTCACCTTTTCTAAGAAACAATGGCACTGGACAGGCACATCTCACCCTTTAGCTATTTTTTTTTTTAATTTCTCTTTTCTATTCTATTACCTTTCTTCTCCTAAGGTTATTAGTCAACTCTCCATTTAAGATATTAGTACATTTATTAAAAATTTCAAGCCCTGAACTCGGGCTATTGGCCAAGAATAAGTCCAGCAAAAACTATAGTTATTTATCAGCTAAAGTTATATTTTATTTCTATTATCACCATATTGCTACTATAACCATTTGTTTTTAGAACTACAGTCTCCTCAGTTTATTACAAATGAGCTTGAATTTGACAATTGCATGAGAACTACGTGTATTTTTGTTTTATTTATAGAACCTACCTGATGACAAAATAATCTTCTCTTCAAGGCATAAGATCTTACTTAAGCGAATAAATGCTTGTCCCTCCCAATACAGGTACAAAGAAAACTAGTTATCTTAATAATCACTGGGTTTCTGCAAGAGATACTCACATATATGCATATATTTAGGTGGTGGTTTTGCCATTCATGCCTCATAAATCAATCTGGCAGGTCTTTATGTTAACTTGTGCTTTCATGCTTGAATCTCCTTTGTTTTTCAATGTCTTCATTGCACTGAAATCCTGAGATCAGGTGTTTTCATCAGGAGACATAAACAGACTGGCCTGTGTTCTTCTTGGCCTGTCATGTGATTTCTTTGCTTAGTCTTCTATCTAAAGTCATTCTGCCTTTTTTTTCTGTACCCCTTACATTCCATGCTCATCTGAATTTGTTGCTGGTTATCACGTGAGTACATTTAGCATTACTGCTTTCCATGTTTCCCCTTCTATATGTGTATCAGTGTTTCATTATATGTTCCCAAATAGATTCAGTTCTTATTATCAAAACATCACTATTCAGAATAATCTTCTGCATATCTTTAGTCAGCAAATTTTCATTTCATATTTTACGCTCATACACATCTAATAGAAATTTGGTGATAATTTTTGAGAGTCCCTCTAATACATAATTGAGTCAAATTCCAAATATGTTACTGATACTGAATTTATCTTATGTAGGCATTTGTATCACTAGCTTATCCTTGTTAAGGTATTAAGTTCATCTAGCAATTTTGGAATTAGATGATTTCTACATCTACACAATCCAGAGAGTAAAGCTATCCCATAAAGCTATCTCTGTGTGTAAGACAAAAGCAAAACCCCTAAATTATTCACAAGAGATTGACAATGTGATAGGCTAAGTTGGTAAGGACAATAATTGATCGCATATCTTAAGTAGCCTTGGTACAATAGGGTACCTATTGTACAATAGGTCTTGTATTGCATTAAATCTTACAATAGGGTCTTGTATTGCATTAAAATATTACACTTAAGTTTTTATGCCTTGTCTCCTCAAATGATTTTAAATACTGACAACTGGGACAACATGGAGTGTGTGTGTGTGTGTGTGCGCGCGCATGTGCACAAACACATGTGTGTTTCCGGCATTTCCACAGCTTCTAGCTCTTTGCAGTTTATATAATAGGGGCTTAGAAATTTGTGAAGAAGGAAAGAAGGGAAGGAAAAGGGGATGAACTGAGCAATGGGAATGAGGGCCCTTAAACAACACCAGGACAGAAATAGCAGGCATCAAGGGCTTCCTGATTACCCCATCAACTCACTTATCACTAAAATTCCTGCAGGGAAGGGGAGGATGATAGAAGAAGTAGCCCAATCATACAATGTCGATGTTTTTTGGAAGAAAAAAATAGTAATATTGCAGAGAGAAAGAAAATTATCAACTTTTAGAAGGTGAGATAAACATGAAATATAAAATGTGGTTAGATAGCTCTTGTTAGATTATTCAGCACTTTCTTTTTCTTTTTCTTTTTTTTTTTTTTGGAGACAGAGTCTTGCTCTGTTGCCCAGGCTGGAGTGCAGTGGCACGATCTCAGCTCACTGCAACCACCACCTCCTGGGTTCAAGTGATTCTTGGGCCTCAGGCTCCTGAGTAGCTGGGATTATAAGCATGTGCCACCACACCCAGCTAATTTTGTATTTTTAGTAGAGATGGGGTTTCACCATGCTGGCCAGGCTTGTCTTAAACTCTTGACCTCAAGTGATCCTCCCACCTCCCGCCTCCCAAAGTGCTGGGATTACCAGGCATGAGCCACTGCCCCCAGCCAATATTCAGCACATTTTTGACAGTCACTCAGTATATAGCAGGGACTCAACACCTGTTTGCAGGATCTATTAATATCTTACAATCTGTATGAATTTGAACATGTCAGTCACTGTGCAAAGGGCTTTATGGATACTACCTATTTTGAAAAACTCAAAATTTACATAGGTGAATAATCAATTCATTTGATATAAATATTTCCTGTATGTGACTCATCTTACTGAAATTTTACTACAGCTCTACGTCGTACTATTATAATCCCCATTTGCACATTTATACAAATGAAGAAACTTAGGCTGAAAATGATAAGTAACTGAGTCCAGCTTTTACACTAGCTACCTAAGTGGCAGTGCAGAGTTCAAACCCAGGCATTCTAACTCCAGGCCTGCATTTAGGCACTACTCCAGCACCTCAGGAACTCTGCTACACAAATATTCTGCCTTATTAAGACAAAATTATGCAATTCTGTCTGGCTTCTCTGACCCATGCTAGGCACCATAATAATGTTAACTCTAATAGTCAAGTCCTACATATAACAGTACCCAAAGGAATGATGTAGCTTCAGGACTTCATTCAGAGATTTCTGGGGAATGCCTGAAACCATACAAAGTAACAAGAGCTACATACATTACGCTGTTCTTAGACCTAATGGCAGACAACAACTTATAAACACTATACAGTGGTGATCACATACCAATTCCTCTTTGTTTGCTTTTGTGCGACAAGGCCTCGCTCTGTCACCCGGGCTGCAGTGCAGTGGCGCAATTACAGTTCACTGCAACCTCGAACTCCTGGGCTCAAGCAATCCTCCTGCCATGGCCTCCTGAGTATTTGGGCCTGCAGGCATGTGCCACCATGCCCAATTACTATTTTTTTTAACCAATTCCTTTTTGGAACCTTGAGCCTGTATGAGGAAAAGAATAGCTTATCTCTGTTTTGTCCTGGTCTCGATACTTGTCTGTCTGTTATCCCAGTTATTCTACACTCTTGAGCTCTAGGATGGTCTTTTTTGTTTGTTTTTCAGGTCTCTGGGATAAAGTATTGGTCTTTTCATTTACAAATGCCCATAGTTGACTTTAGGTGCCCCTTTTGTAAGTTTCCTTATGACTTTCCTCCCCTCCAATGTGTAGAGTTCAAGGTGCTTGTCTTCCTCATTTGTTTCTTGGCTCAGAGCAGTCTGTCCTGCTAGAGCTCTCTTTGCCAATTACAGTCTCTTTGCCTCTTTGACAGGATCAAAGTATAGATTTTAAAGTCCACACTAATTGACCACCAAAACAGATTCCTGTTTTGAACACAGTATTTCCCAGTGTCCCCTGCCATGATACTCTCTGTCAGTCTGCACATGCTGTTGGAAGCAGTGGTTCAGAGACGTCACTGCTTATTTCCTATCCGATATTGTGACAGCTCAATATCTACTTTGTAATCCACCTTTCACAGCCTCAAATCCTTTCCCTGTGTTCCTTCGGATGTTACCACTGGACTATGTCGATATTCTTTGTTCCTTTTCCATCCTTTGAGATTCCCCAGTACTGTGGTCCTGGACCAGAGAATAAGCCTCAGAAAAGCCTAAATTCCAGTCTGTGGCACATCACCCTGTAAATCTCTGATGTGAATAATTCAGTGAATCTGCAGTGGTTCCTATCCTTTCATTCACAGTGAGATTATCTTTCAAAAAATACTCTCTTGGGTGTATTTTTTTTTTTTTGGGTGTTGCAAAAATTTGAAATACTCCAAATGCTTTATTCTGAAATGAGTGAGAATATTTGTGATATGAACTAGAGAAGCTGTAACTTCAGCCATTCAACACAATTTTTAAGCAACTTTTATGTTCTAGAGAAATGGCAGTGAACAAGATAAGCCAGGAGTCTGTCCTCATGGAATTCACCTATTACTTTGTCATTAGTTAATATCCATCAACTACATTTGATATGGAAAACATATGTTAGGTGTTTGGGAATGGCCAATAAATAACATTCCTTTTTCCCAGTTGAATTCTGAACTAAATTAGAGATAGAAAAGATAGACAGATGGAGATCAAACCAACAGCTTTATAACTGTTAAAGCTGATCAGAGAATGTGACTTTAAATCTGCCTTTATCACGGAATTTTAGAGACGTGTTTCCTTATTCTCCAGTGTAGTCTGACAGCTGCAGGGCATTCTCTCTAGAAACAGAACCCTTACTTGTGTCAGAGGGCTGACAAGAGGGCATGAATCCTGTGGACATATTCACCCTGAAAAAGAGGTTTAGAGGGAACCTGGTCCAGTATGTTTGGTTTCTTCTCTTTTTAAATACAGAGTCTGGCTCTGCCGCCCAGGCTGGAGTGCAGCGGCGCGGTCTCGGCTCACTGCAAGCTCCTCCTCCCGGGTTCACGCCATTCTCCTGCCTCAGCCTCCTGAGTAGCTGGGACCACAGGCGCCCGCCACCTCGCCCCGCTAATTTTTTATATTTTTAGTAGAGACGGGGTTTCACCGTGTTAGCCAGGATGGTCTCGATCTCCTGGACTTTGTGATCCGCCCACCTCGGCTTCCCAAAGTGCTGGGATTACAGGCGTAAGCCACCACACCCGGCTGAGGCTACAAGTATTAATCTAGTAGAAATCCGGTCACAGGAAAACACGAGGCCAGAGTGATTATACTAATCATAAATGAAACTGAAAAAAAATATAGTTGAGTCAGGAAAAACTTATATGTCCTTGGAACACTAAAGATTTATTGAGACTTAGGAAAAAGTTTTCTTAAGAGTCGTGGGTCCACAGGTTAATTAACAGCGATTGTGAGAGTCTGTCCTATGCAATGATTTCAGCAATGGTCACAACACGAAGGATGACTTTCATTTTGAAAGCAAAAATTGCAGGCGAGGTAAAGATATGTAGATTAGGAGTTGCTCGCTTTGCATTCACATCTGAATTAAAATAAATAGCAATCTAAAATACAGTTTATATAACAGCGAAGAGTAATTTTGGCAATAATTGAAGGAAATATTTTTTAATGAAGCATTACATGTAGAGACAAGTTGTTTGAATAAGCCTATCAATCGAAAATTCAGTATCACCTTCTTGCAGGTTTGGATTTATTAAGCTATTTTCCAATATAAATCTAAGAAGAAGCAAATGGTTTTCAACCATAACAACTAGAGTAATCACCAATAAGACCTCAAGTAATGTTGGATTGTAACTCGCTCACTCTGGAGGCTGCTGCAAACATAGGAATCAGTTATATTCCAAAGCTGTTGCTTGCTCCTAAGAGATCAGGTCACACTGTTGAGTCCCCCAATTTATTTAAATCTGTTATTTTATTTCAAGTGCTAATTGTCTCTCACAACAAACAGAGACTCCTCTCAGCTGCAATTATTGGCATTACAATAGATAATCAACAGGAAAGCTTGAAAGCAGAGAAAGAAGAGTTGCCTTGGTTACAAACCTGAAATGCTTTTGGTATTACAGTTACAGCCATGTTTCTAAATTTCCTGAAACATCAAGAGCAACGTGTCACATTTATTTTCTTCTCTGTGGCCCAACCAAGTTAATTTTAACCAACATGGAGACCTGGTCTTATACAAATAGTTTTACAAGGTCTCTTCAATAAATAGCCCCACAAAATAGGGCTTTCATTTAATTAAAACATTTGTATACACATGTTCATGGATTTCAGAATAAGAAATCAGAGGATTTTTTTTGTGCTAAAGTAGCATATTATTATATTTTCTCTATCCACAACCGTAATATACAGCCATTACTCTACATTATACTCTCATCTCCTTTTTCTTAAAAGCAAATGGAAAAATAAATCACTTTATGGTCCATCTCTATACCAGTCTCGAAATGGTATTTTCCCTTTTGAGTGCAGATTGAGTGAGGCCAGCTGGGCAGACCAAAAGGTAGACCTCCATAACAGGGCTCTGCTAGTAATTGTTTTGTTTTGTTGCTTCCCTATCTATATAGTAAATTGAGGTTTTAAACATTAGGATAATTATTCAGATAATGATCCATTGATATAACTAGCAGTTTAGAAAGCACATAAGAAAATTAATGCTATACTTCATAGGACATCTTATTGTTTATCAGGCTGTTTTAGTGGCCAGTATGGTTTGTCCCTCCACCCATTTATCTTGGTTATGGGAGATTTTCTTGTTTACTTTTGAAATACCTTGTGCATACTCAGATGACTCACATTTCACTACCTCAGTGAAGGTACTCAGACGTACAAATAACTACCATTTATTAAGGCCTTAATACATGACAAACACTGAATTAGAACTTTTAACAAATAGTGTGCTAGCTACAATGTACAACATTACAATTTAATAACTACAATAAATAACAATCCCATCATGCAAAAAATTATTACCACTATTTATAGATAAGGAAACTAACTTGTGACTTGAAGGGATTTTGGGGGATTTTTTAATGCAAAATGTTTTTACTAACAATGTAGAATGGAGTTTAAGGGCCAGAACACCTTGATTAAAATCCTAGCTCTGTTACTTAGAGCTGTGTGATTATTTGCAAGTTACTTAGCCTCCCTCTGCCATAGTCCTTTTATCTATAAAATGAAGAAAATAGAGAAATAGGATTACAGTGAGAACTACATGATTTAATATATGTAAAGCATATACAGCAATGCTAGACACATAGTAATTATCCAGTGTTAACTCTTTAAATATTTGGAATATTGTATAATTTTCCAAAGTGATTACATTTTAATGTTTCAATTGTATTACTATAATTATTTCTTGTATCTATAATAAGTTCAATCATTTCAATCAAAGCCATTGAAGATTATAAAATACAAGTATGGGTATAAGGTATTTCTGTACCATACTTTGTATCATTGAATAGGCAGTACAGATTTTAAACATGAATGTCTATTTTTATTATTTTGCTATTTACATAGTTAATATTTGCAACCAGCTTTAGCTTTTCTTTGTTAACATTATCTAGAGGGATGAAATATCTTAGTCAAAGCTTACACTATGCAAAATGATGACAAGTATACCTTCCCATTCTGCTGTCCACCTTGTAATTTCATTCATGTCCCTCTCCAATTCCATTAGAATCTACCTCCCTAGGTTTTCTTCTCTATCAAAACTAGTTTTCAAATTATTCCATTTATTATAATACGTGTGCTGGTTACTAAGCTGCCTTTTCAGGTGAAAATCCATTCCTCTATACTTAGATGCTATTGCTAGGACTTCACCAAAAGTATTTCTCCTTTGTCTGTTAGGCACGACCAACAGAGGGCAGTATGGAGAGAGAGGTAACTGGGGACTTGCTTTTTATACGCATGTTGTTAATGTATTGCCAACAATAGCCTAGTGGCAGTAGTGGTCCCAGTCTCCAGCTTTGTTCATTACTCCTTAGAAGCATCAGATGGGAGGTGTCCCTCCTCAGAGTTCTGAGTCCTAATTCCATGAGGCCACTCACTCTCTTGTGACTTTCTGAGATACCAGAAGCAGCGGAACAGCTCCCCCTACCAGGAAGTCTGAACTCCAACTCTGCAGGGCCCCTTCCCTAAGCGTCTAGGTTCAGCTAGCCCCAGCCTCTTCCCTCTGTTCTCCAGGGCCTGGGTATAATTACTCTCTCCATGTTACTTAAATGTTCACTTTTTGCTTTTCCAGTCTTCCAACATCTGTTTAACCAGCTCCTTTTTTTAAAAAAAATGCCCTTTATTGAAATGTCTGATGTAGTTTCTGATTTCTTGTCTGACCCTAACTGATCCCAAAATGCTACAAATGTTTAAAAGTGTTATATTCTTGGAAGTTTTGCAGATTTAACAAAAAATAAAAAAAGAAAGAAAAAGAAAAGAAATGAAAAGAAAAAAAAGAATGAAGGGGAATTTTGGGCAACTTTCAGTAGATAAAGAAGTTTTTGTGGGTATAGCAAAAGTTTTCCCTGCATCCAACCCCACTCCTCCAAATTACTTACACCCCACCTAGGCAGCCAGTTCTGTCCTTGGCTTAAAATCTAACATTTCCTAAAACACACCTATAGAACAACTAATAAACTTATGAATTAGGGTTGTATCGTATATTTATGATAAAGAATTAGCCAGTTTCAAGTGATGTGGCTTTAATGATAATGTATGTGAACCTTCATAGCTTGGCTTTTATCTATTGCCCACCAGATTAAGTCAACACTTTTATTTTCTGGCAACGATATTCACTCTTGAGGCTGTGTTAGTTAGTTTTGTGGTGCTATAAGGGAATACCTGAGACTGGGTAATTTATAAAGAAAAGAGGTTCATTTGGCTTGGAGTTCTGTAGGCTGCGCAAGAAGCATGGTGCCAGCATCTGCTTCTTGGTGAGGGCCTCAGGCTGCTTCCGCTCATGGCCAAAGGTGAAGGGGAGCTGGCATGTGCAGAGATCACATGGCAAGAAAGAAAGCACAAGGGGTGGGAGGTGCCAGGTTCGTTTTAATTACCACTCTCTCAGGAGCAGTAACTTCCTACCACGAGAATGGCATCAAACCATTCATCAGAGATCTGCCCCCATGACCCAAAGACTTCCCACTAGCTCCCATCCCCAACATTAGAGATCAAATTTCAACATGAGGTCTGGAGGGACAAATATCCAAACTATACCATAGGCTTTCAGTTAAGATAATATCTTCTGCTGTTATTTATTTTAAAGGTCCAGTAATCATTACTAACTGCTCTGTTTGGTGGACTTGCCTGTCGATGCTGAATCTCAAGCTATGTTCCCATTCTACTCACTGTCAGCTCCATCTCTTGCCTGTTCTCTCATACCCAGCTCACACGCTGGAAAAAATTTTAATTTCCCTAATGAGATTTCTTTGTCACATTTCCTCCTGTTTTGGAAATCCTTAGACATTAGGAATTGCCCCTCTGTCTATGACTTTAATCTTGTTTACCCATTCTTCAAGTTCCCTCCTCACAGTCCTGCATTTCCAGTGCTCACATTACTTGTTTTGTATGCTGTCACAATCTGTCCCATTGGCAACCCCCAGTGAACCACACCTTGTTATATGTAATCCTTGTATAGTCTGCTTTCCTGGAATCTTTGCTGGTGCTGTGACTCACAGGCAAGAAGATGTAGCAGAAGTGACTCTATGTCAGTTCTCAGCCTAAACCTTAAGAAAGGCTGGCAGCTTTCACTCTTGCCCTGAGACTGGATGAAGACAGATAAAAGTCCAGCTGCCCTAGCTGGGCCCAGCTTGCAGACATTCTGCCCTCTGAGTACGGCCACACAAATCACCACTGGCAAGACTGGCAGAAAACCATCCAGCTAAACCTAGCCCAGCTGGCAAAATAATGAACACATGAAATGGTTATTATGAACACATGAAATGGTTATTATGTTAAGCCACTGAGTTTTGGTACAGCTCGTCACACAGCAATAAATAACAAACATACACTAACTGGTCCCAGGTTGAGTCCTCTTTCCTCTTACATACTATGCAACAAGTTTATTTGTTTAGTTTAATTGCCATCTGAATCTGACCTGACCCACTCTTGCCTACAACCCCTTATTGATACCATTGTGGTGACACAGACACAACACATATACTTTTTTCATCAATACATATTGACTTATTTTGCCACTTGGACTTTTGTGTTTTGCTGCATATCTTTGCTATTTTCCAATTTTCTCACTACTATGAGATTATCATCATCCTTACTTAACTCATTTGTCTAATCTCTACTATGGATGTCTTCCTCCCTTGCTGTCTTTGTCAGGCTTCTCCAGAGAAACAGAATCAATAGGTTGTATACAGTTTATACATGTATACTATGTAAAGAGATACAGATATGGATATATAGATAGATGTTCTGTTTCTCTGGAGAAGCCTGACAAACACAGCAAGGAAAGAAGGGAAGAATATATAGGTAGATTTATTACAAGGAATTGGCTCATAGAAACGTGGGGGTTAAGTTCCAAGATCGGCAGATTGAGTCGGCAAGCTGGGGAGACCCTGGAAGAGCCAATGTTTCAGTTGAAGTCAGAAGGCAGGAAAAATCCAATGTCCCAGTTCCAAGGCAGTCAGTAACCAGGAGTTTTCTCTTACTTGGGGGAAAGGCAGCCTTTTTCTTCTGTTTAGGCCTTCAGCTGATTGAACGAGGCCCACTCACATTAGGAAGAGCAATCTGCTTCACTAAATCTACAGATTTAATTACACTTTCATCCAAAAATACTCCCACAGAAATACTCAGAAAAAGGTTTCACCAAATACTGGTCACCCCATGGCTCAGTCAAGCTAACACGTAATAAACTCCTACACTTGCTAATGAACTAAGTGATCAGTCAAGATTTTGTCCATGGTCAACTCAAATATCTGTAATTAAGAAAGAGAACTTCGTGGTGATCAGCATTCTCCCCAAGGTTTTGTCCTCTACCATGCTGCTGCCTTGTGAACTGCACTGTGTTTTTCCTTTATGGAATTTTGCTCCTCTCTGTCAGGCTTTCTGCATCTTTCTGTACTGCTGGAATGGTTTCTCAGTCCTGGGCCTCTGCAGTCATGAGTAGTGCAAGTCAGCGGCAAAGCACTAGGAAAACTTAGAAGAAACCAAGAAGTGTCTTTGGAACAGTGGACTGAACAAGGAGGAGCAGGGTCGTATTAAAACATACATGTATGTGTGTGCGTGTGCATGTGTGTGTGTGTTTTATATTTTTAAACATGGACAGTGAATTTTTAAGAGTATACAGTCTTTTCCACAGGAACTGTACTAATCCAGTTAGGATACTTTCAGAAAGACTTAGACTAGGAATCAGGAAAATGGACTTCTTCATTAAGAGTTTTTTGATTACTTTCCTTTGTTATCTGAGTCATGTCAACAGCAAGTAAAACACAAGCAAGTCTAGTGGTATAAAAAATTTTTAATTATTCAGAGATTGCTTGTATGGCTTATGAATTACTATATCTCCCTTCATATCTCACACTTCCCATATCTTTTAATATCTCCAATAAGTGTGTGGCTTCAAAAAGTGCAATTCATAACATGGGATCTTTTCAGTCTGAAAGAGACTTAGAGGCTAGCTATGGCTATTTCTTAACTTTGTGGGTTAGTCAACTGTCTTAAGAAGAGAAAGTTGGCCAGGCACAGTGGCTCATGCCTGTAATTCCAGCACTTTGGGAGGCCGAGGCAGGCAGATCACCGGAGGTCAGGAGTTCGAGACCAGCCTGGCCAACATGGTGAAAGCCCGTCTCTACTAAAAATACCAAATTTAGCCAGGCATGGTGGTGTGCACCTGTAATCCCAGGTACTCAGGAGGCTGAGGCAGGAGAATTGCTTGAACCCGGGAGGCGGAGGTTGCAGTGAGCTGAGATCACACCACTGCACTCCAGCCTGGAAGACAAGGGCAAAACTCCGTCTCAAAAAAAAAAAAAAAAAAAAAAGAGAGAGAAAGTAAATTGACAAGGCAATTGAATGAGTTAGTGGGACTAAAATTAGGCAATTTGTTACTTGCAAGCAGACTTACTAACACCTCTGAGGTGTTTCCAGAAAAGAATATGACAATAGTAATAAAAATAAGGTTGGATGATTATATAAGGATTTTTATTTTCTGTCTTATTCCTACTCCTTCTATAGAAAATTGGAAATTGACTTTAATGGATTGCTTTCATTCCTGAAAGAGACAGATAATGTTTCCTAATCCAGTGTCCCAGGCCTAACTGATTGATATATGTGTGTGTGTGTACATATATATGTGTGTGTGTGTGTATATATATCTTGAGATATGTAGACAGATACACTGCTGTCCATTACCTTTGAAAATGCTAATATTGACAGCATTATTTTCCTTGTTTATGAGGACAGCTGAAAAGACAGCATCCCCAGATGATCTGCCATGCTGACACATGAATAAAATGTCCTTTCAAAATGATGTCCCTTGACTCAAGTGCTGTCACTGACTGAAGCTGATATCATTCCGTGTGTCTCTGGCCAGAGTCCCTACAACACCCACAGCAAGCCAGCAGGTCCACACAGGGCATTTGCCATCATGACTGGGGAAACGTGGAACATTAGCCTCTCAGTTCACACTGGCCATGCCCTTATGCTTCAAATGTGTTTAAGGAGAAAGGAACTGAAGAAAGAGAAGAGAAGAAGCCAGGAAATGCATACAGAAAGTGATTGACTCCACAAAGAAGAATTGGAAATTAACACTGCAAAAAGTGCACTGGATTTGGATGCCTTCCTTTTGAGATGCAGGTACTAAGAATAATTACAGTCTGTCTATGATTGCCCTTATCCTGTAAAAAGAAAAATGCCAAGCAAGGTTCTTTATGACTTTACCTTTGGTGATTTATCCAGCCTTACAACATTATTTCTCACTGAATTCATCCAGCAGCAACTTCCTATCTCTAAACTCCAAATCCTACAACAGAGTGATACCCCACTACTTCTCATTGCTCTTTCACTTTCCCATGGCTTTGCATGTGATGATGCCTTTGTTTGCAACATTCTTCTGCCCTACTTTGCTTTATAAACTCAGTCTGCCAGACTCACCTCCAGTGCTCTCTGCTGCAGAAAGCTTGACTCTCTCCAGTTTGTTCTAGAAGATCTGGGGATCAGCCTTCGCAATGGCCGCCAGTGATTTTTACTTTCTGATGGTAAGGTCTCCAGATGGCCTCCTCCTCCACTGAATAAAGCTGACCTGACCTATGTAATCTAGCAAAATTGTCAAATGTCTGACTTTTGAATCTAAGTCATAATAAAAGTAGTAAGTCCTACCTTGCTCTCTCTTCAATCGCTTGCTCTGGGGAAAGCCAGCTGTCATATCTTGAGATTATTCAGTCATCCCTATGGAGAAGTCAGTGTAGTAAGGCCTTGTGCCAACAACCAGCATCAACTTGCCAGCCATGTGATTGAGCCATCTTAGAAGCAAATTCTCCAGCCCCAGGCAAGCCCTCAGTTGACTGCAGCCCTGGCTGACATCTTGACTACAACCTCATAAGAGATCTCATGCCAGAATCATTCAGCTAAGCTGCTCCCAAATTCCTGACTCACAGAAACTGTGTAAGGAAATGTCTTAAGTCTGTTTAGTGCCGCTATACTAGATTACCTGAGACAGGGTAATGTATAAAGAAAAAAAGGTTTATTTGGCTCATTATTCTGATGGCTAGAATGTTCAAGATTGGGCATTTTCATCTGGTGAGGACCTCATGCTGCTTCCACTCATGGTAGAAAGTGAAGAAGGGCTGGTGTGTGTGGAGATCATATGGCAAAAGGGAAAGAGTCAGAGAGAGGGGAAGAGAAGTGGAGTGGTAGACTCTTTTTAACAATCGGCTCTCACAGAAACTAACAGAGCCAAGAACTTACTACAATGAGAATGGCACCAAGCCATTCATGCAGGATCCAGGCCAAAGACCCAAACATCTCCCATTACTGGGGACCAAACATTGGGGACCAAATTTCAACATGAAGTGTGGAGACGACAAACATCCAAACCATAGCAAATAAATACTGATTGCTGTTTTAAGCCTCCATGTTTTGGAGTGATTTCTTATGCAGCAATAGATACAGGGTCTGTCCTACATTTTTCCACAGTATCCTACATTTCCCTCCATCAAAACCTATTTCCCTTTGTCTATTTACTTCTCTGTCTCTTCCACTAGCCTGAGATCATCTTGAGAGCAGAGACATGGCAATCCATCTTTCAATTTATAGAGCTTCAGTGGCCCCAGAAAGGGCAACAGTTGTACAAGCTGTGCACCTCCTCAAAGGTGCCTGTCCAATGTACACAAGTAAATGGAGGCTGAAGTCCAACTCTCATTTGCCCAACAAGTTGAAGGTCTTGGTGAGGGCTGCCGTCACTGGCAGAGGGAGGCATTTATTCTTTTGCACAAAAGCACCTTTACTCAGTAAATCTTGTCAATGGCCACTATTCTAATTCATTCACTGTGTCAGTCAAGGTTCATTCAGGAGACAGAAACCATAAATAAGTAGAATAATTAACTATACCAGTAGATTGAAGGAACAGAGGGTTAGCTACTAAGCATCAAAGGAACTCTAAACAATACAAGGATAACAGATTTAGGGAGCAGACACTATCTCTAGGACACAGGCAAAGCACCCAGATAAGGAATAAATTAGACAAAAGACCCCTGCCTACCAGGGCTGAGATACAGGCTTTATTATAGAGAGGATGGTAGGGTCCACTGAATGTAGACAAGTTTGCTGAAGTGTGGCAAGAGCCGAACTTGCTGGGAAGCCCTCTTTTGGAAAGCTGGGGGAAGATGCCAATGCAGGGGTGCCATAGATGCCAAAAGAGCACACACTCGAATGAGGAAGAGAAGCTCCTTCTTCCTCCAGCGTTCCTCCAGTGCCCTCTATTGACAGTTTAACTTAGTGTCAGTTGGCAAGTGAAAAATTCTCCAGTATCATTAGCAGGACGATGAAGAAAGGATTAGCGGCTGAGTGGATTGATAACTGGCACATACCACTAGAAATCAGCCTTTTCCTAGTATGTCCATCCAGAAGGAATGTCCTTTCCAGACTTTCCCAAAGGTATTCTATGGACCTGGTGGGTTTTTTTTTTAGAGTCATGAAAACATGGTTTGGGCTACCAGTTGCTCCAGGGTTGTTCTTAGTCAAGTTCGCTCTTAGCAAACTGTTTTATTTGGATGATGGCTCTCAAAAAGACAATTTGTGTTAACATAATCTCCTAGCTATTTCTATTGACCATGCTTCCAACCTGAACTCAGTAGCCACTTGGTACTACTCCATGTCTCACTTCTGACTGAGTTCACCTACATGGCAACTGATTTCCTAGGCTGGTGGTTCCCTTTCTGGTAACACAGCAGCCTGTATTTTCTGAGCATTGATGTCAACGGAACACCCGGACAACTTGTTCTTACAAATGTGGTCCTTGCAACTGATGTTATGTATGTCAAGTAAGTGTGACAGATAAAACACAAAACCCTTCCCAGTGCTGGATCTGATGAGGATACAGGACTTCTGTCATTTTGAGACTGACTGGCTGTTACAAGCAGTTTGGCTTACAATATCTGTCAGAGAGAGGTGATATTTTATGACATCAAATCACAATAGAATCTCCACTAAAAGGGATATAATCATAATAGAAACTTGCATAGAGTTACACAGCATGAAACGCCTGGCTTGTCATCTCCTCCTATTTGTAATATCTTTCTATGAAATTAAATGATAGCATTACTAAAAAACACCTAGCAGTCTGTTTATCCTGCTGCTCTGAAGAAATATGCTAACTATATGTAGAAGGGAAACGTTCGATTTCCAATGAATTAAGGATAGAACTAAGGTCAGTTAATTCGGTCAACATTTATTGAGTGGGGTGAAGTTACAAAGAAAGAAGATATGATATACTTACATATATACTTATTATATATGTAAAACCTAATATTTCCGATTAGAGTATAATAGTCCTCTATTAGATTCCATACACTTCACTTTTAAAAATTATTTCTCCTCTTTTCTCTAATATTTAGATATTAAATGAAAGCAGAAAATTGGAAGAGCTGCACCCTATGACGACCTGGATTTTGTTGCGCATCAGTATAAACAAGCCTTGAGAGGGACATACTCATTTACTGAAAAATCGAGGAAAAAGTAAACAGTTGGAAAGTAAATTTAAATCTAGTACTATTAAAATGTCTTTCCTCAACAATTCCTATATTCTAGAAAAGTGTCACACAAAAGTCTAT
Organism: Macaca thibetana thibetana; assembly: GCF_024542745.1. Taxonomy (NCBI): domain Eukaryota; kingdom Metazoa; phylum Chordata; class Mammalia; order Primates; family Cercopithecidae; genus Macaca; species Macaca thibetana. The sequence goes on along the minus strand of NC_065588.1, from coordinate 16,296,644 downwards.
GAAAAACCTTTGAGTGCATTGCTGTATTTCTTGGAGAAATGCTGAAAAAATAAGATTTGCAAGCAAATAAGAGGTAAAGGGCCTAATAATCATTACTTTTGAGAGAGGAAAAACAGACAGCTATTGTAAGCCAAATGTACTAATGATGTCTTTCCACAGAACTTAAAGAATACTGTTGGTTGGTACCAATCCAAAGAATGTAGGAATTATGCTGTTGAGAAAGGTAAGAGGTCAGAGGCATAATGATGATAATAAAAATGATAATTAATGCAAACATTCCCTGAACTCTTTCAGTGAGCCAGCCACTGTTCTAAGCCTATGAGGTGGGTACTCTTGTCAGCTGGCCTGACTCCATTTTTAACCACACTGCCTCTCTGCACATTTCCCCAACTGAAAATAGAGACACATTTTAACATGTTAACATAATTCTGCAAGAGTTAAAATTTCTATTTGTTTTAACCTATAAAACACAGAACCCAGAGCTGCTATAATTTTACTGAATAAACAGAAATGAAGGAAAACAAACATTTTTTAAAGATGCTTGTAGTAGGTCAGTTAACATATACTCTCTTGTTAAAAGCCATTCCCGATCTTGTCGGTAGTGAGCAGTACTTGGCCTCTTTTTTTACCCTTTGTCAATCTTGCCTTCTGCTAACAGTATCAATACTGGGGGTAAAGGAGGATAGACGTTTTGGGAGGCTGTGAATGAACACGTGTTTTGATGTAACTATTCAGAGTGGTTTGGTTTGACACAGAACAGGAGCCCCTCAAAGAAGAATCATAATTCTTAAGCATAATTTGGTTGTATTTAACAGAAACTTGCTCAAACATGGTTAAGAATAAATTTTAAAAGGTTTTAGTAGAAGGCCATAGGGGTTTCCCATGAAACTCCATCACAAGTAGTACATCAGGCCTCCTGCAGACAAGAGCTGAGGAGTAAAATGTTGACAACTGTGTTTGCTCTTTCCTTCTCTGGCCCCTCACTCCCACTGCCCTCTATGGTAGTCCTTCCCTGGGTCAGCCAATGGCCTCTTCTGCTTGCTCAGGTGCCTCTGGGTCACCCCAAGCCTGAGATAAGTCCCACAGGAAAAGAAATGTTTGGCACAATCTAGACTTTGTATAATATGATCCACCCTTAGATCCAATTTCCTGTGGTCTGAGAAGAAGGGTCATAGTCAGAAACTACAAAGGTGGACTGTAATGGCTCACCTTAGGGCTGGTGAGGGTTTGGGGGCAGGGACAGGGGTCCCAAAGGTTTTGTAGACAAATTAACCTGTTTCTACTCTACATCAAAACTAGGAGGTAGCTGCTATACTCCTTCCCCGGGGACCTTAAGTAAGGTGCTTGACCACTCTGTGCCTTAATTTCCTCATCTGTGAAATGGGGATAGTAAGGTGGTTTTATTTATTTATTTTTTGCTTTTGTGAGGATTATAAATTTGAATTCACATGACATGCTTAGAATACAATACATTTTTCCTATTATTATTGTTCTTATTTCTTGTTATTATCTGAGATCAACTCCTAACACATATAAGTTCAAGAACCGAAAATATCTGAAGAGATTCAACACCATTCACCCCACTTTCTTATTTTACTGGCTATTTCTCATTTCATACATGAAAACATATCTAGGATTCCATGGATTTGGGGGTAAAATTACTTAAAGATTCCAGAATGAGAGGAATAGAAGGTTCAACTTAAAAAAAAAATCATTTTAGGTTGCTCACACTTTCTCTGCACTCTTTAGGAATAAATAAAAAATTCTGTGGTTGGAGAACAATGGAAAGTTTTTGGATTCCAAAGAGGAATGTGGAGAAATGAGCTTTGGGCAGTGGTCCTTAAGTTGGTTGAACTATTGTTCTGAAACTGGTCAGTCAATTAGTCCTAGCAACCACTTTCACTGGCTTTTCCATTTAATTGTCTGGTCTGTTGACCACTGTAGGAACACTCTGAAATGTGGGCATTATTGAACAAAGCAAGACAATGTGCCCACTAAAATAGATCGCAATGAAAGAAATAAGGCCCTGCTGGGAACTGGTTTTAAATAAACTGCCCCATTTTGGCTTTATTTTCAAACCTTCATCATTTGGGGTTAAAATATCTAGAATAAAATATCATTTTGTCACCATCCTCTATCTCATGAAACAATTATCTCTTCTATTTCTAAACTTCTGCGTAGCATAGTTGACAGTTATTCCCATTCTAGCCAGTCTCTTAATCCTTATTTTTTTTCTCTGAAACTTGACATTATACACTCTGTTTTCAGAATTCAGATAATTTCCTAGTTTTTCCTATAAAACAGAAAACTGCTTCTTTTTCTTTTTTTTTTTTTTTTTTTTTTGCTAGATTGGTGTCTCTACTCCTCCACCTCCTTGTATTAACTTATCATTCACTTTGTACTGCCTTCTCCTTGTCAAAAAAAAAAAGCTATTTTTTTAGTTCTTTCTCTCCGTACTGTCACTTCAGATTCACAGTTGCTAAGTATTCCAGGAGCCCACCAGAGGGACTTTCTCGTGGTGTGATTTGCAAACTTTGAAATAACACCCACCAGCAGAAGCACCATATGCTATGGAGTTACACAGTAAACTGACAGGAGCATCTCATTTGTCATTTGAAATTCAGAAAATGTCAGCAGTTTTCATACCCAGAGATTGCCTAAATGCCTCTCTGGTTAGCAAGGAGTAACATTTACTATAAATGCACATAAAAATATGAAACTTCATATTGTGATTCTAGAGGAATAATAATAGCAGAGCCAGTATTAAGATCTTCACAACTCCATGAGCATATGGACACACATATCAAGTTTCTATACTCACTTTATACCCTACATGTGCATCTGGAGGTGAATGGTTCTATCCATAAGGTTTATGGCATTTGGACTGTTCACATTCTATAACATTGGTGATTCAAATATACCTCTTTATGATAAGATATTCTACCAAAGAATATTTTTTAATCCATTAAAGGCAAATTTAACATAAAACACAAGCTGTTTCCTTTTTGATTAATTTTTATTCAGCTGCACTTAGCTACCTACACCCAAGCCAAGAGAGAAAACTACTTGGCAATTCTTTCAAATTAAAGGATATTAATTACTGCTAAATACTTCACCTAAATTAATGTTATTATAGTACTAAAGAAATTAATAATCATTTCAAATCTAGTCAGTGTGGCCAAACTACCCATTAGTTCAGACATTAAAATGACGTCACAATGAAATCTCTGAATCGGCACTGAATAAAGCTTGGAATTCTCAAGCACATCTTTCGTGTGTTAATCATAGGACCTGATAATGTCTCTTCTTCATAACTAAATGTGGATGATGTGATAGAAGCAGGAGCAAAGATTTCATGAAAACAAAGAATGGAACATGATAAGACTCTGGGTTTTTCCTTTACTCTGAATTCACTTTTGCCAGTATGGCCTCCCCAGTACTGGACTGGGTTCTGCACTACCTGTATAACCAGTAAATCATGACCTGTAGGGACAGAGAAACTAACATTATTTACTGAGCCCCAGGTTTTTCTCTCATTTTATACAAATCTTTCAAGGTAAGTACAGATACCCTTCTTAGCATAGGGAGACTTTGAAGCTTAGAAGTCGGCCGGGCGCGGTGACTCACGCCTGTAATCCCAGCATTTTGGGAGGCTGAGGCAGGCGGATCATGAGGTCTGGAGATCAAGACCATCCTGGCTAACATGGTGAAAACCCGTCTCTACTAAAAATACAAAAAATTAGCCGGGCGTGTTGGCGTGCGCCTGTAGTCCCAGCCACTCGGGAGGCTGAGGCAGGAGAATGGCGTGAACCCATTCTCCTGCCTCAGAGGGGGAGCTTGCAGTGAGCCGAGATCGCACCACCGCACTCCAGCCTGGGCGACAGAGTGAGACTCCATCTCAAAAAAAAAAAAAAAAATTTTAGAAGTGAAAGTTGCCAAGTTTACTCAGTTAATAAGTGGTACAACCAATGCTTAAAATCCAGTCTCTCTGATTCAATACACAAGCACTTTCCACTAAATTATGTTCCCTGTTATGTATAGGAAATCTGAAAATCTCATTCGCTTTATAATCCAATTTTCTTCCATCCCTTATCAGTTGTCCACAAGTGCTGCTATATTTATTTGTTTTGGCACAAGAGGTGACTGGTCTTAGTTCATTTGTGCTGCTATAACAAAATACCTGAGACTAGGTGACTTATAGATAATAGACATTTATTTCTCACAGTTCTAGAGACTGGGAAGTCCAAGATCAAGGAGCAGCCAGTAGGTTAGGTGTCGAATGAGGGCTGGCTGCCTCTGCTTCCAAGATGGCGCCTTGTTGCTGCGTCCTCATTTGGTGGAAGGCAGAAGGACAAAAAGGGTCAAACAGCTCTCCCACCTCTTTCATAAGGTCATTAATCCATTCATGAGGGGTCTTCTTTTCAGTACTTCCTTCCTCATGGGTAAACCAAAGGTAGAGAGTGTTGGAAGAATGTGCACATCTCAAGAAGTGCAATAAAAACACTGAAGTTAGTTTTGTGCAGCACCCAGTGGAGGTTAGCTACTACAGATGATTGTTCCTGAAGGTGTATGTCATTAAAAGTATTACGGAGTTGCAGCAGAGGGCAGAAGTTAAGATTGCATGCTCTGGAGTAAGAATGCCTATGTCTAGGTTAAAATCTATGTTCTTCCTTGTTCCAGCTGTATGATCTTGGCCAAGTCACTGAACCATTCTGGGCCTCAGAATATCACAGTACAGATATCATAGGATTGTTGTAGAGAATCAGTGAATCAATATGCCCAGACTAATGCCTATAGGATATGTAACTGTTCATTAAATTTTTGCAACTATTAATTTTGCTGAATATAGAAAAAAAACAAATTAATTATAGCTTGGAGAAATCAAGGAAGGCTTTACAGAGGAGGTAAAATTTGAGTTGTCCCTTAAAAACTTCATATTAATAAGTAAAGGTAGTGGAAATAAAAAGTCAGCCACATAAATGGCTTAAAAGAACGTGCACCATTTACTGACTTTGATGGCCAACCCACACTAATCAGAGCTATCTACAAACTTCAAATAACTTTCGTAAAACTATTTAAGCTGGCGTGCTATTCTCCTTAAATGTTGATTTATGTTCTTAGTAAGAACACTGTAAGAAAAAAAATAAAGCTTTTTGGAAACACATAGTTGTCAGAAACAATGAAAGATTCCCTCACTGGAAGCCTGCATAAGAGAACCGCTTAGCAGAATAAACTTGTTCCGAATGTGTGGGCATACACAGGAATCAATCAGCCCTTTCCTGCAGCTCCTGTCTGTTCATTTTATATAGTTGCCCAGTTTGACAAGAAATCCAGGAAAGGGCTGAGAAGTGTTGTCAGCATAAAGATGGGAGAGAAGTGATGTACTAGGCTAATAAAAGGACTCATAAAGGTCCCTGAAGTCATAAATCCTTCTTGCAACTTTTAAAAGCTGTTTCCTTTGTAGGACTGCTGTGATGGAGCTTAGACAGAGTGCCCTTTCCATCCTCTCCCCTGCATGTTGGAAACCCCAAGCTAAGTGCGTGAAGGGAAGACAAAATGCAATACAACTTTCTGCCTTAACTATTCTTCTCTTCCCTCCACGTGATTATGTTCCAGCCTTGCCCAAGGAGAAAGGGGCTCTGCTGCCCGGGCCTCCCCAGCTCTCTCCTGCCTGGGCTGACCTGCCCTCCCTATCAATTCTGATGATTACTTCCTTCCCCATGCACTTGGAGAACTACCAGATTCTTTTACACATTAGTCTAAATCCTGGCACTCATCCTCAGCATTTTCATTAAAAAGATAATTTTTCTTGTTGTTTTTAAGTCAGTTCTTCAGGTGAATCTGGCATGGGAAATATTGCAAATGATGCACTGGATTTTTGACATAGCCTAACATATGAACAGTATCCAGGTCATCTTTGAGCATGAGCCATAACCACAGACACAGCTTCCCATCTCTGTGTTTGGGATAATCTGCTTTCCCACACTGGGGAAATATAAATTCATATTATATTAATTAAGGCAAAGGCAGCTAGGAAAATAAATTGATAAATGCTACTATAAAAGTGCACTATCCAAAAGAAAAGACTAATGTATTTTAATTATTGCAGTTTTTATTTACTCATTCTTTACTTTTCTTTGTACAGTGTAAATATTTTAAAGTTGTTGGAGATATATAAGAATGTGCTCGGCCGGGCGCGGTGGCTCAAGCCTGTAATCCCAGCACTTTGGGAGGCTGAGACGGGCGGATCACGAGGTCAGGAGATCGAGACCATCCTGGCTAACACGGTGAAACCCCGTCTCTACTAAAAAATACAAAAAAACTAGCCGGGCGAGGTGGCGGGCGCCTGTAGTCCCAGCTACTGGAGAGGCTGAGGCAGGAGAATAGCGTAAACCCGGGAGGCGGAGCTTGTAGTGAGCTGAGATCCGGCCACTGTACTCCAGCCTGGGCGACAGAGCGAGACTCCGTCTCAAAAAAAAAAAAAAAAGAATGTGCTCTCACCCTACTAAAGATTTTTAAAACAATTAATTTTTTTAAAAACTACTTTTTAAAATAAATTTAGTTTTCCCTTCAAGCATCTATGGCAAACTGTATACTTAGTCCCAGTCTGCCATCAGTGCCCCTAAACATTTGTGAGTGTGTGTTTCACCACATCTAATTTTCCTCTATCAGGAGATGAGTCCCATCCGCAGAAGTCCCACAGCGAAGATGACATGGTGCAGAGGTACAAATGACCTGCCGGTAGCGGCAGTGAGAGCTGAACCTTCACCGCATGTGAAAGTGGGATTCCCTACTCTATGGCAAATGATTCAATGCAGCATTCAGAGCCACAGGATAAATCCCATCTCACTACTTTATAGCCACTTCGTCGTTCTTTGTCTTTCATATACAGCATGGGTTCAAGATGTCATTCATCAGATTTGGTACCAAATGACTTTGGGCTGTTGTAACAAATAAATTTTGTTCTTAAGGGATGCTGATGAAACACCACTGAGTCTTCAGCCACTGCTCATGGGGGTGAAGCGTGCAGTGGGTGGGTAGTCTTATATTTAGGGGATGAGCTAGGATAATTGTTCCAGGTGTCAGGCTACACCAAAGGGTTTTTACTTAGAGCTGCCTGAAGCTGTTAGGCAGAAGAAAAATCAGAAATGTGGTCAGGAAGAGAAGTGAAGATTACAGCTAAAATTGTGGAGCTAGTGGTCATGTCAGAACTATAAAATAAGCTGTGAATCGGAGATTGAAGAATGGATTAAAACTCTGGAGATCAGAATTGGGTAGAGGTTTGGAGTAAGGAGACTCAGAATAAGAAGACTAAGAATTAAGGCACTAAAATGGTGAGAGAATATGTGAAGCATCCTTTTTTATAGAGCCACAGAATCCTGAAAATATTCAAAAACTGTTCCTAAGCTCTAAAGGCAATTCCGAAATAGCAATTCCAAAAGTGTTTCTATCAGTGACAAAGTGACATTGAAGTAAGTGTATAACATCCCAAGATGCCTCCTTTGAGGAAAACAGCACCTATTTGGGTGTGTGGATTTTGACATATTTGTTAAACATCAGACATATTACTTTAGAGTGACTCTTTAAATATGCAATATGTTCAGATACAGGAAAAGCAAACCTGAAACACCAAAGTGTTTTATTTCTTGTTGCTGGAGTCCCATACGCTTCTTTGTTATTTTTTAATCAAAACGCAGTCTTCTTATTTGAAAATATTTATGTGTGTATGAGAGGATAGGAGATTTTGTGCACTGTTCTTTGAAACTTGTTTTTTACATTACTGCATTCTCACACATCTTTTTCTGTGGGGCAGAATGACTCTGTTTTTCTTTATAACCATCAGTTCACAAATCCATGGGGACTCTACATGGCACGGCTCATGATAACTTTCTAGTTCTGAAAGATTTGGGGCGGAGAGAACTATATTAACTTTATATCAGCAGATGAAGCCACTCGACTTTATTTGAAACTTTCATCAGTCTGGCCCCATTAGGAGAGGTAACTTGGTTTGCTAGGTTAAAGTAGGTCTGGTGACACATCTGATGACTGTGATTCAAGTGACAGTCTGAATTTCAATGGTTGACTTTAAGATTTGGGCTAAGTTGCTTTCCTTCTGGAATTTCAACTTCCCCCAGTGCTTCCTACCCACTTCACAAAGATGTTGTGAATATTAACATCAAAGGGCTTTGAGCATTCCAGAAGAAAGACATGCTCCAAATACAAGGCATTAAGAAATCTAAAGGCTCTACTTCATGATTATCATATAAATTATCAGGAGGATTTTACCAAGAGAGTAGTTACTTTATGCTAAATCCAGCTAAATAATGGAGGGAAAATGCACTGAAGAGACAGAAACTAACACAATGTCCTAAAGGTGTATCTAAAATAACACTTCGACCAGGTGGGATTAAAGGTTAATCAACATGTAAACTATTTGTAGCAGGTATTTTACAGTGTCAATGTGCTTGATTTTTAATTACAGCATTCCCTTATGATTGTGAGCACAGAGTTTAGTGCAGAGGACAAAAAATTGATGGCAAAATGTTCAATGTCATTAGCAGAGAAACACAAATTAAACCACAATGAGGAAACAACACACTCAATTGAATGGATAAAATAAAAAAGATTGACATTACCAAAGGTTGGTGAAGATGTGAAACAACCAGAACACAAATAAGTTGCTGGTGAGAGGGTGAAGTAGAACAACTACTTTGGAAATCAGTATAGTGTTTCTTATAAGGCTAAACATAACCTACACAATGACCCTGCAAATTCCATGTCTACCCAATAAAAATGAAAACAAATATCCACAAAAGGCCTGTACAAGAATGTTCACAGCGTATTGTCCATCAACAAGTGAATGAATTAATAAATTGTGACATCCATACAACAAAATGCACTCAGCAATAAAAGGGACAGATTCCTGATTCAGTAACAACATGGCCACACCTCACAGACATTATCTTGAGTGAAAGAAACCAGACAACAGAGTGTATCCGCTTGGCAAAAACCCTCTGCTATTATGTCCACAAAAATGGTTTCCAGTTTCTAGCCATATAACATATCTATTCACACACATATACACACACACACATACACACTCACATACACACAACTTGTGATATGTTGGAATGTAAATACATTACATTAAGAATAAATCTACAAAAATAATTTAAAATTGTTGAGTGCTTTCTACATGTCAGGCATTATCATAGGTGTTTTATATGAATCGTATCATTTAATGGGGAAGGTACTATTATTATCCCCATTTTATAGACCAGAAAACTGAGGCTCAGAGAAGACAACTGCAGTCACACAGTTAAAAATGAATAGATTTGGATAAGTAATCAATGTTTGAGATTATGGATATGCTAATTACCTTAATCTGATCACCATACATTATATGTATCAAAATATCACTATGTACTGCATGATTATGTACAATTATTTGTCAATTTAAAAAAATTAAATTTAAAACTGTGAGAAAAAAGTGAACAGAGTTGGTTTCTCAAATTCACATCCATTTGAGTCCAAAGCCTGTGGGAAAAAACAGTGTCCTCAGCTGATTCACTCTTTAGTGCTTGCTTTTGTTTTTACAAGAATATGGAACCTAATCTATCAGCTCTTATAAACCTATAATGGTTTATATCACTTTTTGCTAAAGCAGAAATAAAATTCGGACTATGGATTAGGTCCTGATAAATGTCTGTGTTTATCAGGACCTGTAGTCAAGAAGGAATAAAAAGCTTTGTCCAATCTGGAAACAACACAGGTTGCTTGCAAGAAAAGATATCAATATTGATGACATAAGTTTTCCATTTTCTTTTGTACTACAGCTCTACTGGAGTCAGTCCCTGGGCTGCCCACTTCTAGGTTTTATCCATCTACTTTAGTTTCCTACTTTCTTCTTTCCCAAAAAACTCACAGCTATGTCAACTCATCTGCATTTGTACTCTACACAGCTAACTCAAATAATCTTTGTTCCCACATACATAAAAAGGACTCAAACTTCAGTTCCCCTGGGAATTAAGGCAAACTATAAGAAATAGGTAAAAAGCCTCAACTCCATTCCTCCCATAACACACATACAGATATACATACGTATATACATACACATTTGGGGGGTTTAATATCCATCATTCTCCCGTGTACTCCAGTGCTAACCAATGGGATTTCCCACATCCCTCTCTGCTGATCCTAAGACTGGAGATCTGGCAACCCAGAAATAACTATTGTCATTTCTTTTACTACCTTGGCTGAAACTCTCCTTGCCCCCATGTATCAGGTGTTAGGAATGAGTTGCCATCGTGGTTCTTTCTGCCCTGTTCTGCTCTTCCTGGTCCTCTTTTGTTAGGGACTAAAGCCTTGCTTATGAGGCTCATAAATGGCTAGGCCCCTGCAATGGAGACACAGCCTAGTTAGTCATGCTTTCTGCCTACCTGGCCATAAATACCCCAAACCAGATTCCCTCCCATGAGTTTCTATGCAAGCCAAAGCTACTCTCTTTTTGGTGGTGGTGGTCTTGTAAATGTTTAAAAATGGGTTCTCTGTCGGGTGCGGTGGCTCACACCTGTAATCTCAGGACTTTGGGAGGCCGAGGCAGGCGGATTACAATGTCAGGAGTTCAAGACCAGCCTGACCAACATGGTTAAACCCTGTCTCTACTAAAAATACAAAAAGTTAGCTGGGCTTGGTGGCACGCACCTGTAGTCCCAGCTACTCAGGAGGCTGAAGCAGGAGAATCGCTTGAACCCAGGAGGCGGAGGTTGCAGTGAGCCAAGATCATGCCACTGCACTCCAGCGTGGGCGACAGAGCTCCATCTCAAAAAAAAAAAAAAAAAAAAAAAAAAAAGGTTCTCCTGGGAAAAAAGATCTGATTTATTGCATTTACCAATTTCAATTTCCATGGCAAATGCCTTCATTTGTAATCGCTTTATTTGTAATACAATTTCTTTAATTTTAAGTTCATATAATTTAATTTTTTACCAATGGCTCTGTTTAACAACTGGCTTTCAAAATTCCTGAAAATTTAACAACTGACTCACAAAATCTAGTGCAAGATGGCTCCAGTATACCACTGCTTGAGGACATGGGTCACCTTGTTATTTATCACTAAGCCCTACTTTAGGGCACATATAGGCATTTAATAAATGTATACCAATCCATGAATGAACACATGAATAAGTGGCTAAATAAAACAATTAATTCCTTCTGTCTAGGACAATAAAAGGAGGCTTCAATTTAGTATGCTCTTTGGGGGTTGTATTACTAAACATTTCAAATGAGTAAATATTACATGTAACATTTGTTCATTCCATAAATATTCAATGAATATATATCTACCCTATGTGTGCACTGTTTTAGGATCTGGAATGCAACCGTGATTAAGACAGACAGTGCCTGCCCTCAAACAGTTTAGATCCAGTGGGATAGTAATAAATACACATATTTTAGCAAGTTTCCTATTTCCTTTTACACTATAATGTACAACCTTTCTTCCTAATTAGAGCAGCTCTCCTTCACTCACAAAGCATCTCTTCCATTTCAATGTCTTTGTTAGTACCCTTCTTCCGCTCCCTCAACAACCACCCCACCACCACCTGACTCCAGTTTGTTATAAGCTATGACTTCTTACCTTTTCATTGTTTTTGCTTTTCTCTCTTCAAACTTTCCAAGATATACTACCTTCATTACCACAACTAACACTTATTGAACATATTCTGTATGCTACGCATTTATGTACCTTACTTCATTTAATTCTAATTATAGCTCAAATGATGTAGGTAGTATTATTCCCATTATTAAATTTAAAAAAAACTCGAAAAAAATTTTTTAGAGACAGTCTCACTATATTATCCAGGCTGGTGTTGAACTTCTGGGCTCAAGTAATTTCACCTCAGCCTCCTCAGCCTCCTTGGGATTACAGGCAAGCACCACTATGCCACCCTCGCCTCCCACTCTGAACTGTTTTTCCTTCTTTTTTTAAAATAAGGTCAGGACTTAGGGCCAGGTCAGATTTGACTGACTGCCAAGTTTACATTCCTGTGTTTACACAGACTTTCTCTTGCCCTGATATTAGCTTTATTTGATTATATAAATGTTTAGGTGTTCCTTACATCTTATATTTGCTGATCTGTTAGATTACATGCTTTAAAAATATAAAAAACTATGTATATCTGTATCAGCCAGAATCATGGGATTTTAATAAATTTGGTTGACTTATTTTTATAAAATATATTTTAATGTTTTCTTTACAAAAGTAATACATGAGCAACATTTAAAAATGAAAACCTTAGGCAATCACAAAGAAGAAAATAAATCACATATGTTCTTCTTAGGCAAGTATATGCAATTATTGCTATTTTGTTATTTCAGTATTTTTCTATGTAGTACAACCTTTGGAAATATAGCTGGCATCATACTATACATATCTTTTCACATTTTTTTAACTTGATTTTTTGATACTTGACAGATTATTTTCCCATGCCATTTAATATTCTTTTATAAGGATAGTATTCCCTTGTATTTATTTAATCATTTTTCTATTATTGTTCCTATGACTTCTTATTAAAATAATGCTTGATGAATATTCTCATAGATACATCTGCATACATCCTTATTTCCTAAAATAAATTCCTGTATATGAAATCATACCTTTCTGTGACAATCTGTGTGTTATCAGATTGGTTTCCTACAAAATTGCGCCAATTCACCCTGGTAGCAGCAGTAGATGGAGTAGCCAATTATGCACACAGTTGACAACATTTGTTATTATGTCCACTGTTCATCATTACCAGTCTGATAAATAGAAAGTGGTATGCCCTCTATTTGCTGTTTCTAAACTGTAAATGAGTATGAATAATTTTTCACAAATTTAGCTACCATGTTTTGCAAAATATCTACTTACATCTTTTGCCCATTTTATTACTGGGATGCCCTTCTTATTGATGGGTAAGCTTTTTTATAGCAAGGCTATGAAATTTTTCCCTCCTTATGTTGCATATGTTTTTTTTTCAAGTTTCATTCACTTTTTAAAAAAACTTTATTTTGAAACAGTTATAGACCCACAAAAAGTTGCAAAATACAGTCAGAGCTCTACCATCCCTTTTATCCAGCTTCCTGCATTGATAATTTGTTACGTAACTGTGGTCCATCACCAAAACCAAGAAACTGACTTTGGTACAAGACTGGTAAATAGACTGCAGACCTTATTTGTATTTTAGTGTTTACTTTTAAATCTATTAATGGAGATTTTAACATAGATTTTATATATTTCTTCTTATTTTTATAAAACCCCTTATGATTTTCTAGCTTGTATTATTTAGACTATACAGTTTCCAAAATTACATACATAACTTACCTGTACTTTGTCTTATATTTGTTATAATTGTATTTGTGCATATAACTTCTTAAATTTGTTTTGATAAAGCTGTATGGCCAGAGTGTTAGTTTTTCTCAAATAGTCAGACATGTAATAATCCTTTCTTACTATTAACACTTAAGTAGAGTTTACTATGTACCAGTCACTGTTTTAAGCACAATTAAAACATGCTCATTTAACCTCATAACCCCATGAGGTAGGCCCGTCTAGTATCCACACTTTACAGATGAGGAAGCTGAGGCACAGAGAAGTTTTAAGCAACTTGACAAGGTCACGAAACTGGTAAGTGATAAAGTTGGGATTTAAATTCAGTTAGTTCAACTGCAGAATTCATACTTTTATACCATTGGGCTATGCTGACTTACTTGCTGATTTGAAAGAGCATATTTGTTTTTCTTTTAAACACTACACCCTTTTTTTATTCTTAATTTAGCTCTCCAAGATATAGTGGAATAGCGAATAGTCCCAGGGCACTATTTTCATAGACCCTGGTCCCTTTTTACCAGTTTCTATTATTTTCCATGCTTTGTTCAAGATGCTTGGGTAGGAAGAAGAAAAAGACATGGCTCCACTGAGGAGCCTTCTGACTGCTAGAGACGGACTTAGACCCCGAGCAACGATGTCTGAACCCTGACAGGGACCACTGAGCGAACAGCTTTGAATCCCAAACTGGAAGGTTGTCCCAGGCCCAGAACTTAAAACAATGCCATGTCAAACAAACGCAAGGTACTTCGGAAGAACTTCCTTTGTTTGACATAGCATTGCTATATAGCTAGAAGGGAATTCTATGGGCCTAAAACTCCTCAGTGAAAAAATAGTAGTATCTTGATTAAGAATTCTCCCTCAATCCTCTCTCTGAATTGGTTCCTGCGAAATGCATAACCAGTGGTCCCTCATGCATAAAGCAGCTTCCAGTAGAGTATTTTTAATTTAGATTGGGACCTTTTGTCTATGTGTGTATATATAAGATTCAGATAGCTCCCAGTAAGCAGATAACCTCTCTATCACTGATTGAATCCTCATTTTGTGGAAGTTTAATGGAAGGAATATGTGAGAGGATCCAGGATACTATCAGGGAAGGGACAAGGAGAGTGGAGGGTTTGTATGGATGGGTAACGAAAAGGAGGGGGGAAAAAATCCCCATTTGTGCTAAAGGCCTCTGGCTAGATCCAGATTAAGAAACTGGTGATACAACTTTGAATGCAGTTTGTACTGGTTTTTTAAATACCGATTTTTTATTCAAAGATACGGCAATCACAATTTATGTTATCACTGTAAGAATTTTAAAGATAAAAAGAATCATAATATGACTGTGTAAAGGAAAGAATGTGTTGTCTGCGAAATACAGAAAGTGGAATAAAAAATAAGACATGGGGATCTCTACAAAAATTGTCTGAAGTTGTCTTCATGCCCCTAACCTGAATTTGTGTCTAAAACGAAACTCATCACTTTTTTAAATCTGCCTCCCTTCTGATTTTCTCATCTCAGCCAAATTCATCACCATCTACACAGTTATCCAGGCTAAAACTCTCAAAATGTTACCGAGCTCCTCCTTGTTCCTTTAATCCTCTTAACATAACTAACGCGTGAAGTCCTTTTCCTTCTCCCACATTGTCTTTCCCTCTTGACTACCATGCTGCTTCAGTTCACAGGCCCTTGCTCTTTCTTCCTTGAGTTATTTTAGTTTCCTCTTGTAACAGATGCTTGCTGTTTGCTACCCAGTCAATATTTCCTCTCCTTCATGGTATGAAACCCTGTTTTCTTTTTATTTTTTTTTCTTTGAGACCGAGTCTCGCTCTGTCGCCCAGGCTGGAGTGCAGTGGCCGGATCTCAGCTCACTACAAGCTCCGCCTCCCGGGTTCACACCATTCTCCTGCCTCAGCCTCCCGAGTAGCTGGGACTACAGGCGCCCGCCACCACGCCCGGCTAATTTTTTGTATTTTTAGTAGAGACGGGATTTTACCGTGTTAGTCAGGATGGTCTCAATCTCCTGGCCTCGTGATCCACCCACCTCGGTCTCCCAATGTGCTGGGATTACAGGCGTGAGCCACCGCGCCGGGCCTGAAACCCTGTTTTCTTTGGGGTAGCTGCCCCACCTTCACTCTCGGGGAGGTGTTAACTGGCTTAAACGAATAAGCCTATCACATTCCTGCATTCTGTGATTGGTTCAGGCTCAGACCCTGACCTAAGCTGGTCCAGTCAGAGTGAACTTGTCTCTGGAAATGGTGAGACATGGGCACTCTGTTCTCCCCTACTAGATCCAGCCTAGGAAGCATGCCACCCAGAGAGCTGTAGGCAAGGGATAAGTTATTTTAAAGAGGAAAGCCTGCCCGAGAAAGAAGAGCTGGAAAAGGGGAAAGAGAAACTGGGCCTGGATCACTTCACTGGACCCTGGATAAAGCCTTCTCTGTATTGCCGTAGCTCTGCAGGCCAATGACTATTACCATTCTGG
The DNA here is from genome assembly GCF_024542745.1 of Macaca thibetana thibetana. Classification (NCBI taxonomy): domain Eukaryota; kingdom Metazoa; phylum Chordata; class Mammalia; order Primates; family Cercopithecidae; genus Macaca; species Macaca thibetana. Next base: position 16,280,811 of record NC_065588.1, on the reverse strand, counting down.
CTGAAGCCAGTTCAGTCAGGTTTCCTAAAATAATTCTAAATACAGGTTGAGTATCCGTTAACCAAAATATTTGGGATCAGAAGTGTTTGGAATTTCAGTTTTTTTTTTTTTTTTTTTGATTTAGGGATATTTGCATATACATAATGAGATATTTTGAGGATGGGACCCAAGTATAAACACAAAATTCATGTTTTATGTATGCTTTATACCTATACCCTGATGGTAATTTTATACAATAGTTTAAATAATTCTGTACATGAAACAAAGTTTTGACTGCGACCCATCACATGAGGTTAGGTGTGGAATTTTCCTCTTGTGGCATCCTATCAGTGCTCAAAAAATTTCAGATTTTGGAGCATTTCAGATCTTTTGATTAGGGAGGCTCAACCCATACTTCATTTTTTACTACACCCTACCTGGTGGCCTTGCTTGATTCTCTCTGCTTGTAGTATGATGGAGTGGAGAAATACAAATTTGGAGTCATAGGGCCCGGGTTTGAGTCTTGGCAATTATTTTCCATCACCTCAGTTTCCTGATATATATGTAAGGACTGAATGGCATAGCACCTCTGACTAAACTCTCCTCTCCTTTTAAGTGTCTTCTGTTTCCTGAAAGGAACTTACCCTATGAGAGGCTCTTGGCACAGCATCTGACTGTCCGTTTTCAAAAACAAGACTGTCTGTTCCTTTCCCCTGACCTTCCCCATCCATCATCAATCTCAGTCACTTTTATTGTTAATTTTTGTTGGTTTTTACTTGTAGTCTTCATTTCCTTATTATACATTTATTATAGAAAAATCAGAAACGAAAAGTAGGCAAAAAGAAAATTTTAACATGTATCTGTAATTATTCAACCTAAAGATAACTGCTGCTGATGTACTGGAAAAATCATCTTTCAGAGTTTTTTCTACACGTAAATGCATATGTAAATGTATTTTTAATGAACAGTCCAAGGCTCAAAATGCCATACCATGCCCACACCCTTCTTCCAAGGTACTCTATCCTCATTCTCTTGCTGAGGAAACTGGCTCTAAGTGACTTCTTAAATGTAGGTAGCTGTTTTCTATGCTATATAACCTTATTTCACACAACCCATCCACAGGCTGTACAGTGGCTTTTGAGTGGTGTGATTCAAACAGAGAAAACAGATATTAACTCGCTTGACCAGATTTTCTCTCAAGAATTTGAATTATAAATATGAGAAGAGAGTAATGGAGTTGGGAAAAAGGTAAGTACTGGTAGACATATACCTTAGGCACGATACATATGCCATGAAGAGGTAGAAATAGAAATCAAAGACATGACTCCGAGAAACAGTTACCCATGGAGGGTAATGTAACCACTAGAATGCAGAAAATGGAGCTGGATTACACTAAGAGCATGAGAAAAAGCAGCAACACTACTTCTGTAGGGCCTGTTTCAGGCTCCATGAAGCCAAGTAAGTACTTCGTTCCTTTTCTGCCTGTGAAGCCTGATTGCATGGCTGCGATTCCCCCTCTTGTCTCCATGTATTGAAATAATAATAAAGCCCCTCAATACTTGACATAAGCTGAGTTTCTGTTCTCTATAACCAGAGGAGTCCAATGCAATATATAAATATAACAATTATGTAATCATATATGCATAATCTTTATTATAAGCAATTTTTCTACATTTAACATCATATTGTAAACCTCTTACCATGTCTATAAAATCATATCTACATCCTCATTCTGGAGGTTACTAGGAGCCTATTGTATTTACATACCATAATTTTTACCAATTCCTAATTCCTTATTATTGACTATTGCTGGGGATTCTTAGGGAAATCTCACATGAGCTTGAAAATTGCAGTGCTGACCATGCAATTCTTTTTCTTCTTTTGGGAACAAATCTAATATTGTCAAAGGTCATTGTGTTCTTACACTGAGAAATCTACAATTGCCCTGTTGAAAAATGAGCCACTTCTGTGAATCTTTTATTGGGGTTTATATAGTTTCTAAACCATATTGAATTTTTTAAAAGAAACATGTCTTCATAATAGGTTTTGGGAAAATTCCTATTTTTCTATCCCAAATATGGCAACAGAAAGATGTAAAATAATTTTATTGTAGACTTACAATTTTCCCAGGTGGGGTACCCAAATCTGCAGACTTTGAGCTGTGTGGCCATGAAAAACTGCTCCACCACTGCTGTCTCCTGGGCCCTTCGGGGAACAACACCAGTTTTGGATTTTAAAGACTTTTACCTTCAGGAGGATGCCTGAAGTCAGTGCAGGTGAGTTTGAAATATTATTTGGGTGCTGAATTTGATAGAGAATAAAAGGCATATAGATCCTTTGATCAGCCTCTTTCTCTTGAAATGTAGAACTCTCCATCTCATTATAATGAAATGTATTAAGGCTCAGTCTGGCCCAGGCAGTGAAGTGATTCCCAAAATGGGCAAAACCTAAAACATGGGTATTTAAGTTGTTTTCTATTTCTTAATCATTATAAATAATACCACAATAAGTAGTCATAGTATTTATTCTACAAGTGGAATTTCTGGGCCAAAGGGTATGCACTTTTCTCTTTTTAAAAATTTATTTTGTTCATATATAATAATTGTGCATATTTATGGGTTACATGTGATATTTCAATATATGCCTACAATGTGCAATGATCAAATTAGGGTACTTAAGATATTCATCACTTCAAACATGTATAATTTCTTTGTGTTGGGGACATTTAAACTCTTCTACCTATTTTGAGATATATAATCAATTATTGTTAACTATAGTCACTCTACTGTATATCACACACTAAAACTTATTCCTTCTAATTGTGTGTTTGTACCTATTAACCAACCTTACTTCATTTCCCCCTGCCCCACCCCCAACCTTTCCCAACCTTTGCTAACCATCATTCTATTCTGCCTTACTGAGATAAATGTTTGGTTTTTAGCAACCATATAAGTCAGAACATGTGACGTTTGTCTTTCTGTGTCTGTCTTATTTAACTTAATATAATGTCCCCAGTTCCATCCATGTTGCTAAACATGACAGAACTGCATTCTTTTTTATGTCTGAATAGTATTCCATTGTGTACATTTACCACATGTTCTTAATTCATCCACTGATGGACATTTAGGTTGACCCTGTATCTTTGCGCTTGTGAATAGTGCTGCAATCATCATGGAAGTACAGGCATCTCCCTGATATGCTTATTTCCTTTTCATTGGATAAATACTTAGTAGTGAGTTTGCTGGATTGTATGTATTTCCTTTTTTTCTTGAGATGGAGTTTCACACTTGTTGCCCAGGCTGGAGTGAAATGGTGCACGATCTCGGCTCACCTCCACCTCCACCTCCTGGGTTCAAGCGATTCTCCTGCCTCAGCCTCCCGAGTAGCTGGGATTACAGGCATGTCCTACCATGCCCGGCTAATTTTTGTATCTTTAGTAGAGACGGGGTTCTATTTGTAATTTTTTGAGAAGGCTCCATAATATTTGCCATAATGGCTGTATTTACTAATTTAAACACCAACAGTGTATAAGAGTATAAGAGTTCCCTTGTCTCCTGTCCTTATTAGCATTTGTTACTTTTGGTCTTTTTCATAATAGCCATTCTAACTGGGGTGAGATAATATCTCATTGTGGTTTTGATTTGCATTTTCCCTGATCATTATTGGTGTTGAGCATTTTTTCATATAATTGTTGGCCATTTGTACGGCCATTTCTTTTGAGAAATGTCTATTCAGAGCATCTGCCCATTCTTTTTTTTTTTTTTTTTTTTTTTTTTTTTGGTTTTAATTTTTTGAGACAGGATCTCATTTTGTTGCCCAGGCTGGAGTGCAGTGATGTGATCACAGCTGACTGCATCCTCAACCTCCTGGGCTCAAACAATCCTCCTCGCTTAGCCTCCTGAGTAGCTGAGACCACAAGCACGTGCTACCACAAGTGCCTAATATTTTTAACTTTTTAGTTCAGGTTTGTGCAATAAACCTACATGTGCCAGTTTGTTACATAGGTAAATTTTTGTCCTAGGGGTTTGTTGTACAGATTATTTCATCACCTAGCTATTAAGCTTAGTACCCATTAGTTACTTTTCCTGATGCTCTCCCTCCTCCCACTCTCCACCTCCACCATCTGACAGGTCCCTGTGTGTGTTGTCCCCCTCTATGTGTCCATGTGTTCTCATCCTTTAGCTCCCACTTATAACTGAGGACACGTGGTATTTGGTTTTCTGTTCCTGTTAGTTTGCTAAGGATAATGGCTTCCAGCTCCATCCACGTCTCTGAAAAGGACATAATCTAATTCTTTTTTATGGCTGCATAGTATTCCATGGTGTTTATGTACCAAATTTCCTTATCCAGTCTATCACTGATGGGTGTTTAGGTTGACTCCATGTCTTTGCTATTGAATAGTGCTGCAATGAACATTCACATGCATGTGATAAAATGATTTATATTCTTTGGGATGTATACCTAGTCGTGGGATTGCTGGGTTGAAAAATATTTCTGCTTTTAAGGCACTGAGGAATTGCCACACCGTTTTCCACAAAGGCTGAACTAATTTACACTCCCACCAATGGTGTATAACTATTCCTTTTTCTCCACAATCTTGACAGCATCTGCTTTTTAAAAAAATAAAATAAAAAATAATAGTCATTCTGACTGGTGTTAGGCGGTATCTTATTGTGGTTTTGATTTGCATTTCTCTAATGATCAGAGATGTTGAGCTTTCTTTTGTATGTTTGTTGGCCACATGTATGTCTTCTTTTGAAAACTCTCTGTTCATATCCTTTGCCCACTTTTTAATGGTTTTTTTTTTCTTGTAAATTTAAGTTCCTTATAGCTGATGGATATTAGACCTTTGTCAGATGCATAGTTTGCGAAGATTTTCTCCGATTCTTTAGGTTGTCTGTTTACTCTGTTGATAGTTTCTTTTGCTGTGCAGAAACTCTTTAATTAGCTTTTTTGTTGCAATTGCTTTTGGCGTCTCCATCATGAAATCTTTGCTTTTGCCTATGTCCTGAATGGTATCACCTAGCTTGTCTTCCAGTGTTTTTATAGTTTTGGGTTTCACATTTAAGTCTTTAATCCATCTTGAGTTACATTTTCACATATGGTGTAAGGAAGGGGTCCCATTTTAATCTTCTGCATATGGCTAGCCAGTTATTCCAGTTCTATTTGTTGAATAGGGAATCCTTTCCTCATTGCTTGTTTTTGTCAGATTTGTTGAAGATCAAATAGTTGTAGGTGTGTGGTCTTATTTCTGTGTTCTCTGTTCTATTGCATTGGCCTATGTGTCTGTTTTCATACCAGTACCATGCTGTTTTGGTTACTGTAGCCCTGTACCATAGTTTGAAATTGAAATTGGGTAGCATGATGCCCCCATCTTTGTTCATTTTGCTTAGGATCGCATTGGCTATTCAGGTTCATTTTCAATTCCATATAGATTTTAAAATAGTTTTTTCTAGTTCCAGGAAGAATGCCATTGGTAGTTTGATAGGAATAGCATTGAATCTATAAGTTGCTTTGGGCAGTATGGCCATTTTAACAATACCAATTGTTCCTATCCATGAGCGTGGAATGTTTTTCCATTTGTTTGGGTCCTCTCTCATTTCTTTGAGCAGTGGTTTGTAGTTCTTCTTGTACAGATCTTTCACCTCCCTAGTTAGCTGTATTCCTCAGTATTTTACTCTTTTTGTGGCAGTTGTGGATGGGGGTTTGTTCATGATTGGGCTCTCAACTTGACTGTTGTTGGCATATAAAAATTCTAGTGATTTTTCCACATTGATTGTGTATCCTGAGACTTTGCCGAAGTTGTTTATCAGCTTAAGAAGCTTTTGAACTGAGATAATGGGGTTTTCTAGATATAGGATCATGCCATCTTCAAACAGGGATAGTTTGACTTCCTCTCTTCCTATTTGGATGCCCTTTCTTTCTTTCTCTTTCCTGATTGCCCTGACCAGAACTTCCAATACTATGGTGAATAGAAGGGGTGAGAGAGGGCAACCTTGTGCTGGTTTTCAAGGGTAATGCTTCCAGCTTTTGTCTATTCAGTGTGATGTTGGCTGTGGGTTTGTCACATACGGTTCTTACTCTTGTGAGGTATGTTCCTTCAATACCTAGTTTATTGAGTTTTTTATGTGAATGGATATTGACGACTTTTCTGCATCTATTGAGCTTATCATGTTTTTGTTTGTTTGTTTTTAGTTCTATGTGATGAATCACATTTATTGATTTGTGTATGTTGAACCAACCTTGCATCCCAGGGATAACGCCTACATGATCATAGTGGATACACTTTTGGAGTGGCTGCTGAATTCAGTTTCCCAGTATTTTTTTGAGAATTTTTGCATCAATGTTTATCAAGGATATTGGCCTGAAGTTGTCTTTGTGTTCTCGTCGTTTTTATCTCTGCCAGGTTTTGGTATCAGAATGACAATGTCCTCATAGAATAAGTTAAGAAGACATTGGGCACATGGGCTCATGTGTGTAATCCCAGCACTTTGGGAGGGGGAGGCAGGTGGACCACCTGCGGTCAGGAGTTCAAGGCCAGCCTGGCCAATATAGCAAAACCCCATCTCTACAAAAAACAAAAATTAGTTGGGTGTGGTGGCACACAACTGTAGTCCCAGCTACTCAGAAAGCTGAAGCATAAGAATTGCTTGAACCCGGGAGGCAGACATTACAGTGAGCTGAGATCGCACCACTGCATACCAGCCTGAGCCACAGAGCGAGAGTCCATTGCAAAAATAAAATAAAATAAAATAAAAATAATAATAAAATTGTTTAAAAAGCCTAAATTAGGAAGGAATCCTTCCTCCTTAATTATTTGGAATAGTTTCAGTAATTCCTAGACTCAAGTGAACCTCCTGCCTCAGCCTCCCTAGTAGCTAGGACCACAGGCATGCACCACCATACCCAGGTAATTTTTTTTTTTTTTTTTTTTTTTTTTTTTAGAGGCAGGGTCTTGTTTCTCAGGCTAATCTTAAACTCTTGGTCTCAAGAGATCCTCCCACTTCGGCCTCCCAAAGTGCTGGGATTACAGGTGTGAGCCACCATGCTTCGCCAGGTTGTGCACTTTTATTGCCAAAAGACCCTTCTTAAAGGCTGTATCAATTCATTTTCCTACCACTGGAACATAGGTATACCAATTTCCTACATTTCTGCCAACACTAGGTATGCCATTCTTTGTAACTTTTAAAGAATTAGGTATCTAGTATAAATTGTGTTGACTCCCTGATATAAAACCTCCAAGGGCTCTCCATTGTCTATAGTAGTCATTCTCAAACTTTTTGGTATCAGGACCTCTTTATAGTCTTAATAATTATTGAGGGCACCAAAGATCTTGGTTTATGTGGTTTATATTTATTTCAAATGGAAAAAAAAAAAAAACCCTACTAGTGAGACATGACATTGTTTTACATTTTCACAAATCTCTTTAGTGACTGGCTTATTCTATTATAGTAGAAGTGGAAATCTCATATCTGCTTCTGCATTTGATCTGTTGCAATCATGTAGTCTCCAGGACACTCCCTGGCACAGTCATGAGAGAACAAGTGTAGAAAAGGTAAATCATGTTTTAGTATTATCTGAATGCAATTTTGGCTTCATGAATCCCCTAGGAAGTTCTTAGGGTCTTCTAGGGCTGTCCAAAATATATGTTGATAACCACAAAGTCCAAAGAAATAAAGTCTAACTATTTAAAATGTCATACTATTCCTTTCTTGATTTAATACTAAACCTTCCTCAATTATCCTCTCTAGCATGGTCCTTCTTAAAGTCATGCAGAATTCTGACTACTTCTCAAAAACATTATGAATTCTCAGTTCTACATATTTTTGCACTTACCATTTTCTCTTCCAAGAATGCCTGTCTCTGGCTGCTATGCTGGTGTTTGAAGCAGCTCAATACCTTCTCCAAATTCAGAATAAACTGAGACAAAACAAAAAAGCAAGCAGATAGAATCAAGTAATGCCTTTATTACCAATAAAGTTGATTTTGAAGATTGTGGGCTAATATACGGTAGCAATGGGTTTCCTGATACTCCATACCCAAAACTTTACAGACCCATCGACCCAGGTGCAGAAAGCACTAGACAACTGCAAGCTTCCCCCAAGTACATTTCCCTGCCCCATTATAATTATTATTATTTGAGATGGAGTTTCACTCTTGTTGCCCAGGCTGGAGTGCAATGGCACCATCACAGCTCACTGCAAGATCACCTCCTGGGTTCAAGTGATTCTCCTGCCTCAGCCTCCCAAGTAGCTGGCATGACAGGTGCCTGCCACCAGGTCCAGCTAAGTTTTTGTATTTTTAGTAGAGATGGGGTTTCACCATATTGGCCAGGCTGGTCTCAAACTCCTGACCTCAGGTGATCCACCTGTCTCAGCCTCCCAAAGTGCTGGGATTACAGGTGTGACCCACTGTGCCCGGTCCCCATTATTAAATTTTGATAATGAAGGAAAGGCTCACTACAAAGAAAAGGGTGGAGGAAAGACTTGAGCAACATACAAACACCCAGTTCCTTATCCTATAGTCAACAAGATAAATCACTCCATCTTCACTGGGAAATGTTAACCAAAAACAACAACAACAACAACAACAACAACAACAACAAACTCTAAGATATTTAAATAGGCTTATTCTGAGCCAATATGTGTGACCATGGCCCAGGAAGCAGTCTCAAGAGGTCCTGCAAAAGTGTGTCTGAGGTGGTCAGGTTCCATGTTGGTTTTATACATTTTAGAGAAACAGGAACTGTAGGTTTTGGTAAGTAACTGTAGGTAAAATCTTAAATCTGTACATGAAAGGTGTACATTGTTTCAGCCTAAAGAGGTGAAGCAGCCTTGCTGTGTGGAGTAACACCCAAGGTTTGCTGTCCCATAGCCAAGGAGAACAAGGACGCAGACACACAAAGAGTGAGGTTAAGAGTGTAAATTTAATAGGCAAAAAAAAGCTCACTGCTGCAGAAAGGGGTCCCAGAGAAATGGGTTGCTGGATCCATGGTGAAATTCAGGGGGGTTTATAGATGAGCTGGTGAGGAGGCAGTGTCTGATTTACATAGAGCATGAAAGACTGGTTGAACCAGGCGTGCCATTTGCATAGGGTGCGAAAAACTGGTTAGGAGTAAGTATCCACTTGCATAGGGTGTGAATTTCTGGCTGCCCCCACCTGAATCTTTTATTATGCAGGCAGGTTCTCTGCCTGAGCTGCACCATGTTGCCCAATTTCTCTATTACTGTACATGTAGTAACAAAAAAGGAAGATGGAGCTTCCATGTTGGGCATGCCTGGCCCTCAGGTAGCCCTTTTCTATTGACACAGCTGCCAGTATCCCCCCGTGCAAGCTTCCAGCTTGCTTATCTATGTTTGTAGCTCAATTTTTCAGGCTGCCCTTCATTACAAAAGAAATGACTTGGGGGCTGCTTATTGTTAGAAGGGAAGCTCTTCCAAGGACTCTGTTGCCCTCACTATCTGCCGAAATAACTTCTTTCTACCTCCTATATCAGAGGTATAGTACCTTGAAGTTGAGGCGTGTATTAGTCCATTCTTGCACTGCTATAAAGAAATAACTGAGACTGGATAATTTATAAAGAAAAGAGGTTTAATCGGCTCACAGTTCTGCAGGCTATACAGGAAGCATGATGCTGGCATCTGCTCACCTTCTGGAGAGCCTCAGGAAACATACAATCATGGCGAAAGGCAAAGGGGTAAATAGCACTTCACATGGCTGGAGCAGGAGGAAGAGAGAAGTAGGGAGGTCCACAAACTTTTAAACAACCATGGCTCCTGAGAACTCACTCACTATACAGTACCAAGCGGGGATGGTGCTAAAACATTCATAAGAACTCCACCCCCATGATCCAATCACTTCCCACTAGGCCCCACCTCCAACACTGGGGATTACAATTTGACATGAGAGTTGGGTGGGGACACAGATCCAAACCATATCATGGGGCTTATGGATCATAGATGGATTTAAAGATTTTCTGTTTGGCAATTGGTTAAGCTTCATCTAAAGAGGATGTCAATAGAATAGAATATTTGTGTTAAGATGGGGGGGTTGTGAGACCAAGGTTGTCATGTAGATGAAGCCTCCAGATGACAGCCTTCAGAGAGAATGTATGGTGAATATCTCCTTTTGTACCTTAAAAAGTGTCAAATGCTTAATCTCTCCTAGATCCCCGAGAGGCCTGCCATATTAACAGAGATTCTCTATAGATGCAAATTTCTCCCACAAAAGACAGCTTTGCAAGGCCATTTCAAAATATGCCAAAGAAATACATTTTGGGCTAAAGCATTTTTATTTCCTTCAGGGTCTGCTATTTGTTATATGATGTTATATCAGAATCAGGTTGGAATTTGGTATCTTACTGCCACAAAGAGTCTGTTTTGTCAGGCTTATGATCTCTAATGTTAATGCTGCCTAGTTATGCCTAAACCTTAAAAGGGAGGGGGTTTAATGAGATGTGTCCAACCTCCCTTCCTTTTGTGGGTAGGAATTCAGTTTTTCAGGTATCTCTGAGATCACCCCGGCCCAGATGCGGGCCATTCAGTCGGTTGGGAAGCTTAGGATTTTATTTTTGGTTTACAGGAAGCATGACTGAAAGAGAAACCAGGAGTGGTATCCTAATTGTTTTCTTTCACATAAAAGGAAACAGGAATGGGGATGAATCACATCCCCCACTGCCGCCTCTCTCTCAGCCCCTCCCCACACATACACACAGTACAACCAATATTCTCTACCTACAAAATCCCTAGTCATACTTAAGCGTGACCTCTTGTATGAAGCTTTAACCTCCTGATGACTTCCCCTCCACCCATAGAGCACTTTTTACATACAAATAAATTCAAGTCATATTAAGACTTACATACACAGCACCGAAGATACAAATACAAATAAGATACTATTTCTACTTTGAAAAAGTTTGGGAAAAGATATCTATGACGGCATCTCTGATATAGTTGTCAGATTTTTATTCCCTACATTTATTCTTTCAACAAATTTAGAAGCATCAAGTACACAGACACCCTCATTCCACCAAATAATAATTTACGCAAGTCATTGCACCATCTGAAATCTTTCTACACCATTTGACCTTCACAAATCTCTACTCAACTTTCACCCTGACCCTGAAATTACTCTCATTTCCTATCAAGATCTAACCAGACCAAGGTCACCAGTAATTATCTCCCAAGCCCAACAATTCGTTTTTTCATCCTTGCTATTTCCCTAGTAATTTTATACTTGGGTGGATGCCTTTCAGTGTTTGTGTGTTTTGTATTTACAGCTATAATGGTAGAAACCTGCAGTATCACAGCTCATTTTATAAGGCTTTGGAAATAACATGGGCCGAATCCCAGACCCTAAGACCCAGCAGTAAATATAATAAAAGCCTGATATAACATGTTTAACCTGGAAGGAGGGCATTGTTTCTGTCCCTTAACAGCTCATTATAGAGATTCCACTTCATTGCTATTTCTCCCCATCTACAAAGCAGCCTACAGACTGCTTAAGAACATGCTCATTGGCTAGATGTTTAGATTAAATGACCTTTAGGGGTCTCTTCTTACCCCCTGAAATTCTGTAATTCTGGTGAGTTTCTTTTTCTTAGAAGTGCGGTGCAAAAGCATCATCTCAAAACAATGCCTAGCTCATCGCAGATAAAAACACAGACACAGGAGCCAGAATAACTGGCCTCAAATCTTGACTATATACATGGTCTTAAGACAAAGCATTTTAATTTTTCTAGCTTCATCAACTCATCTATAAAATGATGATCATACTCATACCTACTTCATAGGCCTGTTGTGAGGAACAAATAGCTGATATATTTAAATCATAGTGCCCACCACTTACGAAGTGTGCAATAAATTATGAACTACTAGTTAGCAAATATGTGTCCAAGGAATTCTACAATTCCATGAACTCCCAGTAACTTACAATATATGTCAGTAGGCACTCACAAAACACTGGAACCTGTTCTTAGGTCTGAATTTTATAGGCCTCATTCAAACCTTTTAAATACCTGGTCTCATCAAAACAAGAATATCTTTTAAATTAGAAAGGCAGTCAAGATTTTTTGAAAACTAATTCTTAGCATAAATACCAGGTATATGCATACTAAATCTACCAACTGAAATGCCATTATGAGATCATGTTGGCATAATTCTATTATATTCAAAAAATTCACATCCATTTTTTTTAAAAGTTCAAAACAAGCATTCACCCAACTGTAATATCTCCTCTTTGCAAAATCTTACTCTAGGTGTGTCAAAAGTTCTAATCAGTCCACCAGGATACAGACACTGACAGCAGTTTAAAAGACATAATCCAGTAACATATTACCTAGTTCCATGAAGCTTGGAAACCGAAACAAACTTTCAACATTGGAATGACTTAAGCAGTGGGCAAATTTGGCACATTTTAGTCATTTTAAAAGCATTAAAACATATTTCAAAGATTTCAAACTTGCAATTATTTTTGCTCCCACTCAAAACATGAAATAAACATTGGTTTTAAAAATATATGTGCTTTTTAATCTATCAAAACAAACAGCTTAATGAATAAAAATTTTCCCCAAACTAAACCATTTTTCATACATTTGCAATGTATCCAGCAGGTTTTAGCAGTCTGAACATAGAAAAGCTATTGGTAAATTGTAGCCCCCTCCTATATTCATATATATCAAACTTCAGGTGTGGTTATTTTATGAAAACTCCTCGAAAAATATGTTTCACACATTTACTTTGAAACTTAATTCACTAGCAAAGCTGCACTTTTGTCTACCTCAGTGACACTAATATTTATGCTTATCTTGTGGACTGGGTCTCACTTTATACATCTTCCCTGTATTAATCCCAAATGATAATTACCTTTTAAATCTGCTTGACAAATACATTTGGAGGACTTACTCTCTAAGATATTTGGCTGGATGCTTTAAGGAGTTTAAAGCTGGTTACAACAGGCTTACCCCTCAAAGAGCTCCCACTCAAGGTGGGCAGAAAAGCAATGTAGAGAAATAAACTTAGCACAAGACTATCTGCTCTGTCCCTGTCCATTTACAAGTTCTGGGCCTAGTGTGCCATCATGATGAAGGAAGGATACACAGGCCAACCAGACTTCTGTTCTTGGACACCACTGCCTGACTTGTTTGCCACTGGCCCCTAATTCCTTCTTCTGCAATCTCCTAAATCCTGGCTCCCTATACTCACCCCAAGCTTGTGCCTTTTTTGACACATTTAGAGCCCCTTATTGATTCAGATTTCTCTTCACTCTTGAGTTCCAGACTTGCAAAGCTCCAGGTTAGAGCCCCTTTGCCAGTTCTGCTTTATAAGAACTACTTAACGTAGACCCCTCTCACTCTCCACTTCCCCCTGGCCTTGCAACCTTCCTGCCATAGAAGGGGAATCAGAAAAAGACACAAGGCAATCATTTTATAAGAACGATACGAAGAATGTTCTACAACTGGTTTCTATACCAGTTGTTAAAGTTAAGTCAGAAAAGTGAGAGATGGCTTCTGGGTCTAAATCTTCTTTTCTGATGTTGCTCAGTGATGAGCTTAAAAGATGCCCAGGAGGTAAAACTAAAGCAGAAAAAGCATGCTTATACTCATTAAAAAATTACATTTGTGTTAACAATTTTTCCGTAGTATCTCATCATGGTGATAGAAAGACTAACTAGAACTTTTCAGTTTCTACACGTCAGGCACTTTCCAGATCCAATTTTATTAATTATTCCCCTCCACATTTCAATGGGTACAAGTTTTATCTGAGGGAGAAATACAGAATAATAACAGATGTCTCAGGAACTGCCACTTAACATCCCCATTTCTTAGCACTTTAGTTTTAAAGTTGCTGTTGCGTCTACTACTGTTTCAATGTGAATCAGAATTTGTATGCATTCCAAACATAAATCTTCCTATTCAAATGTAACATGTATACAAATTCCAACTCCTTGGCTTCAGGCAAAAGCAGCATATCAAAACAGGTGGCATCCTCCAGGAAGACAAGCCTAGAACTTCTATAAATCAATGGGGATAGGTGCATGGGCTGACAGCAGGTTTCCCTGCACCCAATCTGGCATTGAAGAGAAACGAGAGGTGGAGCTAACAGAGAAAGCATATGACAACTCCATATCTGTAGGAAGCAGCCTGTTATTGAGGCAGAATCAGAGAAAAGAAATGCATTGTGAGTAGCCCTAAAGCTGCTAATCTCTGGTGGTGAGGGACAGTTAAGGCCAAAATAATTCACTCAAATACATAATCCTGTGTCATAAAGAATGTATGTGTCTGTCAACAATAAGAATTCCTGCCAGCCTAGAACATGGACAGATGTAGCATTTATTCCACACAAACCTCTTGCCAGTACCTGGTCCAGAAAAAACTTATCTCATTAAAAAATGAGCATCTATGCAAAACTAATCCAAGAAAATAAGAGAAAACAAATAGCGGGGGAAATAGAAGACAAAGAATATTCACCAAGAAAAATGTTTCCATAAAGTAGATGAAAATGTGGGGCAAACATATTGCCAAAGTCTTAAAAACAAACAAACAACTGAAACAAAGCTACTGTATCTATAAAACAAGAGTTCATATCAAATATACAAGAGCTCAGGGACGATAATTCCAGACAATAGAAAATGAAATATAATTTGGTAGAGCTCAGAAAACAAACATTTCACTGAAAGCAACCAGACTGTGCTGAAAACACTGCAAGAAAAAAGGATGACAGGAATAGAAAATAGTATGAAATGAAGTAGGAAAAAAAAACCCCAGAACTAGAGAAAGCAATAGCTAGACAGGACACATGTGCAATAACTGGCATCTTGAAGAAAAGTTAAAAAATAGTAATAAAAAGGAAAACTGTTAAAGATATACTTCAAAGTAACTTTCTAGAAATATGTTTTGGATCTGTAGACTAAGAGGGTACACTGAACCCCAGGAAAAACTGATACAAAACGTTCAGCCTTGAATCTTGTTTTATTAAGGTTACTGGCATTGAAAGAAAAATCTGTTGTTGGACTGAGGCAAAAGTTTAAGTCAGGCTGTTACTATGTACAGCAGTGTTCAATGCTAGCAGACACTGGGGCAATAATACAAGGTCCTCAACGAAATAAAGTGTGTGATCCAAGAACTGTACATGGCCAAATAATCACTAAAGTGTAAAGAAAATAAAATTTTTGAACTTGCAAAAACTCAGGGAATGTAGTCCCAAAGCCCTTCTTCAGGAAACTACTAGAGGCCAAACTTTGAAAAGAATATGAGTGTTGACTGCATTTAACTTTGCAACTGAGACAAAAAACAATTGTGGAGATTATGGTCACAGAACAGAATTTAGATGTTATAAACTCTAATGATGTAGTATATAGCAAAAGTTTGAAGAAGAGGACAAGGTGGTGGGTAGGTATGCTGATTTTCTCATCTGTAGAGAACAGAATATTATTATTAAAGCTGATAAATCATGTAATAGAGCTATAAGTATATTTCCAAGCCTCAAGAATATGTTATAAAAGCTATCTGACATCAAAAATCAGATGAGTTTGGAAGGAAGATAAGGGAAAGAAAGTAGAAAGAAATAATTTCATCATGCTCTCAGTAGGAAGTCAATAGCTGTCTAAATAAACAGAAGCATACGTATTTGGAGGAAAGGGCATTGTCATATATTGCTGGTGAGAGTGCAATTTTCTTTAAACAAAAGGACTCCATAGGACTTCTCTGGACCTATTACATGGGACCAAGAAACAAGGGGCAACTTTGCAGTGTTCAGCTTTAGAGACTAACTGAAAATGGAAATACAGTAGAGGGGCAACATGTTCTTTCTTAACACAAAGCATTAACTGTCTCTCCAGTGCCACCTTGTTATATTGTAGTTGACAACTGTGACACTTGACCGTCCACTACCTTTTGAACACGATATGCCCTGTTCCCCAAGAAGGCAGCCAAAACTTGCTTTCTCAGCTTTTTGTGCAGCTAAGGTACAGGGATGTGGCCAGCACTGTAACAATCAGACATAACCAGACGGGAACTTGATACTCAAGAGATCAACATGAGGAATTCATCTCTGGCCACTGTGATAAACCCAACTTTCAAGGAAGGCAAAGGCGGGGGTTCTGGTATCAAGTGCCCTGAGACAGTACCAATGAGGCAGTACCATCAGGTCTACACTTGATCTTAGCCAAAAGGCCAAGAAGTGATTAAGAGCAGTTCTAAAGAGTGGTTTGAGCATTATTCTTACCTAGCTGCCTCTATTTCTGATGTAGTTTGGATATTTGTCCCTGCCCAAATCTCATGTTGAACTGTAATCCCCAATGCTGAATGCAGGACCTAGCGGAAAGTGATTGGGCCATCAGGACAGATCCCTCATGGCTTGGTGCTGTCTTTGCCATAGTGAATTCTCTCAAGAGCTGGTCATTTAAAAGTGTGTGGCACCTCCCCATTCCACCTCTTGCTCCTATTTTCACCATGTGATGTGCCTGCTTTCTCTTCACCTTCTGACATGATTGTAAGTTTCCTGAGGCCTCCCTGAAGCTGAGCAGATGCCAGCACTATGCTTCCTATAAAGCCTGCAGAACCATGAGCCAATTAAACCTCTTTTCTTTATAAATTACCCAGTCCCAGGGATTTCTTTATAGCGATACAAGAATGGCCTAATAAAACTCTCCACTATCTGGCCATCCTGGATATTCTGTAAGACAGCATGCTTTAAGAATAAGTATCTTTTTTTGCTTAAACTAGGTAGAGTTATGTTGCTTACGATTAAGAACTGTGCCTAAGTGCATTATAGTACTGGCAAAGCAAACACTTAACAAAGCAAAAAACAAATTTAAGACATCCTTTTATGTGGAAAAGACCAAGGAACTAACATTTTCATTTGCTCTAGAGACCATATACACAATACCTTCAAAATAAGCCAAGTATCTGTGAAACATACCATTCCCTAGAACATCTTATCTATTCTAAATGTAAGTTAAAGAATGGGCTCTGTTAAAATATGTCTTGGTTTTAAAGTACATTATATATAAATCACCAAAAATTATAGCATTCCAGACTGGTAGAATCAAATACAGCTGAATCTTACAATCTTGGCTTGCTAAAATCCTTTGGAGATTTTATGGACAATGATTCTAAATTCATCTAATTTATTCTAGGCTCCAAAGCTTGCTTTTAAGCCCAAAGTGAAATCAAGTTCATTGCCTAGTGTGAAAGGATTAAGGGATAATGTCATTTCCATTGTCCCCTCTCCTGTTCTTGGCTATGAAAAGCAGCAAAATATACACATTCATCTTAGAGCTTCATGATAAAGAAGTGCTGCAGCTGGTGAATTTTACTGCTTAATAGATACATTTAATTTGGAATCCAGGTATTGAGTGCAAAGATTTCTAATGTAGTGGTTCCCAAAGTGTGGTTCCCAGAGCACAGCATCAGCATCACCTGGGCACTTGTTGGAAATACAAATTCTCAGGCTCTACAGCTAACTTATTGAATTGGAAATTCTGGGGGTAGAGATGAGACTTGTTTCATATAATTCTTCCAGTGATTCCATTTGAGAAACACTTTTGGCAGCACAACTAAACCATCAAACACAAAGACAAGTCTACTACTGAGAATAGTAAGATGTACCTTCTTAATAACACATTCTAGTCCATTCAGGGAGTCCTTACCTAGAACTTAACTTCACGTGTAGCATAAATTTCATTTCTTCTTCTACAGAGGAGATATAGGACGTGTTCCTAAAGTTTAATATAGAAGTAACTTTTCCTGGGATTGTCAGACATTAAGAACCCTTTGATCTTCTCTTCAGGCTAAATAATCCCAGTTCCTTTAAGCTTTACTTATAATCACTTCTTATAAGGTACTTATCGCTTTTTAAAACTCTTTACCAATCTCCAGAATAAAGAATAAACTTATTTTATTGTTCAAATGAATTGAAAATATTCCCTGTCATTGGACAATAGAAACTAATGCCATGCGACCTAGGTTTCTTAGATTCTACCTGTTTTACAAGATGTACTTCTAAAAATATCAAATTTCAGGTCTGTCCTTTCTAGATATTCCAGTTCTTCCTCCTCATCTGTGTTCTTTTTCCCAATAAAAAGTTTTAGTTCATTGTAAGGTCACTAAGTATTTCACGTATATTGCATTAAACATCCTGATCCTCATCTGTCCTATTAAGTGTGAATTGACCAGATGGATATTCCTCTGACTCTCTCCTGAGCAGGTTTTAGTTAATTAAAAATGATTATTTTTACTACATATTTGATATATCAGCCAGATGTTACCTGTGGTCATTTCTAAAAAGGATCATTTGGTGCTGGTTGTAAAATACATATTTTCTTTGGGAGGCAAAGCCCCTGAGTGTGATGAGAAAAATAAAGGTAGAAATTGATTTCACCTCATACCTTTTTCCTAGCGCCAAAATGGGCATAACATTTCACTGTCTTGGAAGGTAAGATCTATTCAAATTCTTTCTTCTTCTTTATACCTCTGCACTGTGGCCCTATTTATGATGTGTACAGTATCAGGTAGATGGAAGAAAAATTAATATTGGTTTCTCTCTGTACTAGAAGTGTAAGTTAATTTTTCCAAAGAAACAGATTTGGTTTCTGTAAGACATGTATGTATGACACAGCAAACTGTTCTGCTCAATCAGGATGGAGACTGTGTTATATTGTTGGGAGGATGCACTTCCAGATATCTGTAACAGTTCCCACTGCTACCACAGGTCTCTACAAACTATTTTTCATGTGAACCAATTTGTCTGAATTTCTCATCAGTGTTGAAATAATCCAGAATGGGGCAAGAATACTTTAATTATAAAACTGTTTTGTGACAACACGTCATTTCCTCTCCATGTGTATACAAATTAGAATCCAAACAAGCCCCCAGAACACGTTTTTTTCTTCCTTAAAATAAAGTAACATTCAACCCTTAAAAAAAATCATCCAAATTTTTTTGGATGGTCATCCAAAAAAATGACCAATTTGGATGACCAATTTTAGAGGTCATCCAAAATTCTGAGATTCTAACAGATGAAATCAACCATGCTATCACACTATCACTTGGTATAGATTGAGAAGGTTGGTCTCTAAAACACCATTTCGAAGACTCCAAGAGGCAAAGGTGAATCTCTTGTAAGTCTTAAGTTTACATGGTGACAAACATGATTAGATAGAGCAGGGTGCGTAAACAAGCGAGAAATGTTCAGTTCCAAAGACTAGGGTATGTGTTGTAAAATAATTCGTCATGTGGTGGGGATGTACGTTCTGGCATCAGCTCTGACATTTTATGTGGTCTTGCACAAGTGACTTCTCCAATCTGTTTCGTTTCTCAATGTAAAAAAAAAAAAGTGTTGAACTACATGTTCTCTAAAGTCTCTTTATGCTCCCACGTTATGACTGATTGTTTCAAAAATAACTTTAAAGCCTAATATGCTTACTGAACAATTGCAACAGGGCAGGGTGCTTTTATTAACTTAGAAGCTTTAAACACAGAACACAGAAGGTCATTTTCTGATTGTATAAAGCATCTGATCCCAATGTTCTGAAGTACACACATCAGCTTGCAGTAAATCATAGTCACCTCAGAAATGACCTCTTCCTCTTACGTTTTCATAGCAATCAACATTAATGAAGGTGTTCCTATTAAAGTCATCTGTGTTACATTTGATTTCAAGAGCCAGGTAAGGATGTGCAGACATTCCCAGATGAACAGTCCCACAGTCCTTGGAATAAAATTTCCCCCCAAATATAACATTACTTACCTTTAGATCAGGCCATGCTCATCAGCCTCTAATAGATCTGAGGGACTCACTAATCTTAATTTCCTATGTGAATCTGTAATTGTCCACAGAGGTCAATTTCAGTGGATGCCTCATATAAATTAAAATTGAAGATAATGATGCCTGTTCACTTGATCAACTAAAATGACCAGCTGGGTTTAATGGGAGGAAAACAGAACCCCCTGTGAAATTGGAAAAGCTTCAAAGATGATAGACTGTAATTATTTTTCTGTAATGTTTCTTCTCCAAAGGTGACCGGCCATTGCACTGGTGGGCACCTGGGCTAGCATATTATGAGGCTGAATACACGTTCGGAGCCACTGACCATATCCAAAGGCACAAGTCAAAAGTTGGCATCCTGCTAAGGCAATGGGGAAAAACAGAATTTCTTTTCTATTCTTATTTTAGTCATTTCATTTACAGTTAAGAGAGGTGCTCTGAGGGACTTGCTAAATTGTCTCCCGAGAGGCAAATTCTAATTTAGATTGGTACAAAAGTGTTTTCTCTTTTTAGCCATAAAACATTGTCTTGAATTTGTTCTAATTATCCTTAGGGTAATATAATTTTAGGTCTGAAAGAACTTTGACATCATCTGCCCCAACCCATTTTCTTTACAGATGAAGAAACTGAGGTCAAGAGATGTGAACTGACTGGACCAAGGAGTCAAAGAGGGAGAGTTCAGGCTAGAATTCAGCAGGTGAGAAGATGAAACCAAAACTGACTTCCAGTCCAGGTTTTTGCTTATGAGCAACTGGAGAGCCATTCAGGGAAGAAAAAGACTCTCCTGATGAAAATCACCATTTAAAGAAACACATTCTGTAACGAGGTGGAGGTGCTAGCAAGCAGAATCTCCAGAAGAGCGAGGCTGGGACAGACAGACAGCAGAAAAACCAGCCAGCACGAGGCAGATTACCGTCCCCTCAGCTGATGGGAGCTCTGTTTATGTACACCTGACTATGTGTATCGAGGGAAAGGGAGACCTGGGGGTGACTGCATGCACTTGGGAGCCCGCCTGTCTGCTTGGGCTTGATTTTTAACTCTGCTAATTTTGAGCAACCTTTGGCATGTTGCTTAAATTCTTTGTTCCTCAGTCCCCTGTCTGTATAAAAGGATGATTACATCAGTACTTACTGCTATAAGGATCAAACCCCTTACTGTATTTGCCTTACTATTATGAGGATTAAATCAGAGTTAAATAAATTGATACATGTAAAGCTTATTACATAGCAAGTACTGTTAATATCTACTGTTTTCCTCCATTCACTATACCAGAAAATTTGAAGAGTTTCAGAACACATACATAAGTTGCATTCATTAATAATGTACTAGGGTGTTTTACAGATACATACCCAAGGAATCAACTAGAGAGATTCAGAGACTCACTGATCAAATCTCTTTTTATGTTTCACGTATTACTTTTTCATTATGTATTGTAATACTTTTAAGTTTTTTTTAAAAAAATAAACTATAGGAACTTTATTATTTAAAAAACTTTAATGATATTCATAGTTGTATATAACAATGCCAGAAAGTTCATCAGCACGACAATTAATAAAAGCATATACCCATTGCGAAAATGAAAGATGAGTTTTCACGGCAGGAAATTAGTGCTGAATCAGTGACTCCTGAAGTCGTTACAGCAGCACTTGCGGAATGTTGCATTTTCCTTTGCTAGGGCACACTGCTTGGGCAGTTTAATACTGTTTTTTTCCACCTTAGAATTTGATGTTGTCAAAGCTACCATTAACATTTTATTTAAGGGTTTTTAGGAGAAACCCTTCACAAAGTTAATAGTGCAGATCTTCTAGTAATTAAGATCATTTCAGATGTGCCTGAAACGAGTACCACATGTGGATGAGTTTGGTTTTTCCATTCCATTCTTTAAGCTCGGTAGAAATTTTAAGGAGAGGAATGCCAGTTACCTATTACCCAATGTTTTAATTAAATAATTTTAGCAATTGTGTAGAAAAATAATTTTTAAGCGTTGTCCTAAAGAACTTTTCTGGAAGTGGTGACTAATTTAAGACATTGGAAGATCATGATAAGCTGCATATCTTCCAGTCACATGATGGTAAATCTGTGAGGAAAAGCAGAGTTTAATTAACAATCATTCTATAATTATACACATCAGTTAATAGTTATACTATCAAATAATAATGAATAGTTTTAACGAACATTTCATTTTAAAGCCTCACTAGTATGCGCTTCAGCAGAATCTCCACCCTACTCACTTGTGATGGAGGTTTGCTTGGAAGAAAAGGTAGAGGATTGGGTAGGATGAGGTCCATCAGATGAGTTTTTATCTCCAGTTCTCAATTGGACTTTTCAATTCCTTTCTCAAAAACACGTGTCAATTTATTCCAAAGACAGAGATTATTACTCACCTGCCTCTCGATGTCCGAGAGCAGAGTACTGGCACCTATACGAAAGAGTTCTGGCTTCAGCCACTCATCTCCAAGCTCCTCCTTTACAAGAGAGAGCCAAGCAAGGGAATCCTTTGCACTGCGGATGCCTCCTGCTGGTTTAAAGCCTATCTAAATGGGAAGGCAGAGAATAGAACAACCTTTATTGTTACTGGATTTCTTTTAAAAATAATAATATGTTTATTTTGTTGAAAAAAAAAATCTTTTCACTTCATCCAGTGAAAGGGCTTAGATCAGTGACTCATGCCCATTCACACTACAGAAAAACTTTCCCAAGATTTTTGGAAGAATGTCACTGCTTCTGAAGAGATACCACTGAGGGTTAGTAACCCTCATTAACATTTCACTTATTGGAAAGTCATAAATCTCAACCATCTAGACTATAGCTGTGAACCTGGAATAAACAAGGAAGGTGTCAATACATAGGAAAACAGATTACAAAAGCCCATTCATTCTACATTTCTACAAGTAAGCCTGTAGAGTCACTTCTCAGCCTTCATCTTGAGGTTCAAAAGACACACGCATTTAAAATCAAAGGACAGAATCAGCAAGGCTGCAAGGTTACCCTAACCAAACTGGCAGCAATACAGCAAGGAAAGTTGACAGTTGTTTTAATCAATTTAACTGCAGGGATTTTTTTTCTAAGTTGCAGGCACACACAGCTCTAAAAAGCTGGCAGACCAGTTACATAAGAGCAGTAGAAAAACACCATGGGGGGCTCCTCATACTCCAGTAGTCTTTAAGGGTGGACCATAACACAGCCCAATTCAGTCAATATCTGATATTCGTAAATGATGTCCCTGTATCCATTAGGAAATGAAAGATATGTTCCATATATAATAAAACTGATATATAATAAAACTTACATGTTTCGGGAACCTGGCTATGCAGTACAGTCGGGAATCTATAGATATTAGTGGTCAGAACAACACCTCAGAGCCTGAATACTAAATCTCTCACATTTTACCACTCAGGGCTATGACTGGTTGCCCCAGCAGATGACTGCTAACAGAATGCTAGAGAAGGGAGACATTAAATGAATATAGTCTATTATCTACCCAAGCAGGAAACCTTCTAGTTTAACCCAAACTCCACCATTCCCTGGCCACACCACACCCAATATTTAAGTCCTGCCAATTCTACCTCCTTACTTTCCTTACCCCCCATATGCACACTTTCTGCTATACTCTCACTTATCAGTTCTCACAGGAAGTATCAGTTAAAGTCTTTTAACTGGTTTCCCTGCCTCAATTACACAACATCACACAACTAAGCAGTAGCAGTGCAGGGATTCCAAAGGTATCTGCTGTTACTCTGGAGCCCAAGCTATGACTCTGTAAGGTAGTAGGCGGGTTAAGTAGGATGAGGTTATTTGTTGAGAAGAAGCCAAAAAAAATCAATTAGTTGATATTAGCATACATGTTAATCATAGGAGCATTTTTGTCAATTAGGCAGTGCTTCTTATAGATTTTCTATACAGTTCAGTTTGTGTCAGCCTGTCTGTTTCCAGAGAGGTTCTAACATAAGTTTATCCTTTTTTTTTTAAGAGAAAGAATATGGAAAACATAAATCTGCAATGAAATCAGTTATGAAATATTAAACCTCTGCTTCTCAGGAGTGATACTAATCATGGTCTGGAAGGTGGCCTATCTCATTTGAAAACACCCTTAAATCAACGACGTAGAAACTTTAGAGTCTAAGGGCCGCGCGAGCAACTTGTCAACAACCCGAAAGGCTGCACCTGATTTGCAAACACATACACAGAGCCTCTTTGTTTGAAATCAAATATGATTAAATGAATACAATTTGGCCTGTGCCTGTCTTTGTCTTAATAAAACTAGGATGGACTTATTTATTACCGAGGGAAAGAATCAATACAATCAAAAAGAAAGGACTGAAAGACAGCAAAGTGTCCCTCCCTCTGTACTCTGGCCTGGAACACCGAGCACTTAAAAATTTCATTGACATTCTTTGCTTGTTGTCTAAGAGCTCTCCTGAGAAGGGACGTACTCATTTTTCCATTCCAGCATTTAACACAGGTTAACATCGCAAATGGTTAACTACCCAATAAATGTTTCTTGAGAACAAAACTGGATTGGGTCCCCAGTGGCAAGTTTGAACCCTGGCAATGGAACTTAATGCAAACAGATGCCTGAGGACTACGCCAGACCCAAAACCATCAGGGATAGGGGCCTAGGCATCTATAAGTATGAAAAGTTTCACATGTGGTTTGATGTTCTTTGGCTAAGAATGAGAATCACAATCACATGAGTGGTGGTAGTTTCAACTGAGGACCAAAGATAGATTTATAATTTTTACAGCTTATTTAAACAAAAAGTCTTTTAACTTATTTGGATAATTGCAGAAAGTCTACCAGGTAGAGGTTATTCGAGTTGGGTCAGCTTTCTCATGTAGATCACAATGATATTTATCCTATTCATAATTAAGATGTGAAGTTATTCTAAGTGTGAAAATTCTGGAAGGAGTTTATTTCCTCTCATAAACTAGTGTGTTAAAAAAAAAATCACCTATTCCAAAATAAACTGAAGCTACACTTACATATAAAGTCATCACATCCAATGGACAAAGGATTAAAGGTCTTTTTGGGGTTTCTATTCGGCAGAAATCAAGAGACTAGATTTAAAAGATGCCTCTCAGGAAGGGAAAGTGTCATTAAACACACACACACACACACACACAACCTTTCTCTCCAATCATGTAAAAAAAAATCCTTTGAGATAATTTGCAGCTAAACAAGTAACTTGAGATGAAAAGGAAAATCCAAACTCATTCTTAAAAAAGCACCTCATACGCATTTTTCCTGTTAACTTCATATGTTTCAAAAAATATGTATTATTTTTCGAAAAGCTGACAAAAGCTAGTATACACCCTCCTCAGCTTAACAGTCTTCCAAAGAGCACATCCAACTGCCATAAAACGCAAAAATTGATATTTAATTCAAGAGCTATATAACGTCTAGCTACCTTTTCCCTGCTGTTTCACAGCATTTCATTATTTTGTTTAATAAGTTCATCTCCTCGAGAATTTTCTCTTCACCTCATATTATTAAAAGTAATAAGTTTTTCTGGACCGGGGGTTTCCCAACAGAAAAACCAATTTATGTGTGTCCTTCAATAATGACAGGAAAAGATTATTTCCCATTATATTGCATACTTTTCATATCGCCACCACAGCTTATCATTCAATAAATGTTACTCTGCAATTCTTTCCATTCCTCAAGGAAGTTTAATTTCTGCATTAACCTGTTTTCACTGGCCAACGCCTTGTGAGAAAGCCTCTGTGTTGCAGCAGAATTAGTTCGTTAAAGAACCCATTTAGGAATCTCTTGTCAGTGACAAAATTGTCTTCGGTTAACAAAAGGACATAAAGTGAGTTTACATCTTGATCACACGTACTCACTCCCACACTCACAACTCACTTTCTGTTAATCACAATTTTGCTCCATCAATGTGTTCTTTTATAATGAAAGGTAAATTAAACATTTATCTTAACAAAGGTAATTCATTCACAGCTTCTCCATATAAAGACAGTTATTGTGGCTGTAACTAGTATTATAAATAACATTATCTTTACTCTGAAGAAAGATTTGCTGGCAATAATATACCTTGTTTCCAGTTTTCCAGAAGAAATCTCTAATGGCCCGTAGCATTACTATAGCTACTGGGAAGGTGGCATTTACTGTTTCTTTTCCAGTAGAGGTCTTAATAAAATCTGATCCTAAAACAAAAATAAGAAAAACTCATGTTAATTAAAGATTTTTTTTTTTTACACTTTTGAGTCAGTGGGAGAAATGAGTTGTGTAAATTTTTTCCCGAAGAAATCCAATGGTTTTTTTTCATTAATTATTGGAAAAACTAGAACCAAAATCTCCCTTTAAAATAATTATGTTCATACTTTTTCCCCCTTACCATCACTATATTAGGCACCAAATATATTCTCAGTGACCTCTGATACTCTTGCCTCCGTATTTCCACAATGCCAATTAAAATCAAGTTGGTTCATTTAATACATAACTGAGATGAATAAAAACAATTTTATGCCCTATGCTTAATATTATACATCATAATATTTTACTACAAAACTGGAGTGCCTACTCATTTTCTCCTAATTTGCTCCTGCTTAATGAAAAGTACACAGTATACAGTTGTGACAGCTCAAGAAAAATCACCATTAGCTGATTTCTATTGCATTGTTCATTAATGAAAGAACTGTCTTCCGAGATTAGCATTTCCACAAAAGACACCATGCTATTTCATACCTTGCAAATATCTTAAACAACTTCCTTCCTTCGAATGTATCTTAAACCTATTAATGTAGTTTAACAGAATAATACAAGGAGACAAAGAAATGATCACAGTAGTTAAGATTCATTGAGTGCCATCCATTATGAATCTAGGTGCTTTACAAATATTAATTCAGTCAATACCTGTATGAGCTAAAAATAGAGATCATAGTAATACGATCTCTACTTTTAATGAGGAAATTGAGTCTCAGAAAAGTTAAGTAACTTACCTGAGATCACACAGTAAATGGAAAGGCAGGATTTTAACCAAAGTAATCTAGCCTAAACAATCCATCACAGTGTCTCCAATAAACTTACCTAGGTTCACACAGTCAGATAGTCAAACAAAGAATACATCTTTCACGTGTTACAAGGCCCTGAAATAGTCAGTGTGGAAGATGTATCAGCAGCATGGGCATTACCAGAGGCTGTTAAATATGCATACTCTCAGGCACTACACCAGGTCAACTAAATCAGAATCTAATAACCAACATTCCTAGGTGATTTGTGTGCAAATTCATGGCCCTAACCTATGGAATCCGTGGCACCATACCTAAAACAAGTCTCTAAGATCCTCCCAAAGTCCATTAATGAAATCAAAGATAAAAGTTGAAGTGGCCAAAAGGCCCAAAGAAACACACCTTTATTCAGCACACTGTATATAAGGCATACGGAAAAATAGAAAAACAGAAAATTCAAGACCTTGCCCTCAAAACCAATGTAGACACGGGTGGAGATGAAACGTGAACCCTGTGTAATCACCAGATGAGCTAGAAGTCACTAGATCTGGTTTCTAGCTCTGGCTCTCATAGTTACCTTTGAAATTCCATCCCCTTACAAATTCCTCATTTGTACGATACGTCTAAGAAATTCCTACTTGCTTCATAGGATTACACAAAGCATCAAAAGGGACAATCTATGCGAAAGCACTCTGAAAACTGTCAATTATTACACAAATAGAAATGAAGCAAGGACTTAGGTAGGACTGCAATCTATACAAATTCCATGGACACCAATGTATCAGAGCAGGTCACTGGACGCCTTCATTTCTTTGGGTCTGCAGGCTGCCTGGGAGAAATTGGAGACATGACTACCATGCATGCATTTGCTCAACAAATATTTACTGAGTACTACCACGTGCCATACTCTGCGCTAAAGATGCTGGGAATAGACCAACCAATGAACAAAAAGTTCCTGCCTTTGTGAGCAGGTGTTCTAGAAGAGAAAGACAAGAAAGAAACAAATGTCAAGTGGAGATAAGTTCTATGGAGAAATGTAATACAATGTAATGAGACAGGGAGTGGTGGAGTTGGTGACGGGCAGCTATATTTAAAGAGTTATCATAAGAGCATCCCTAACTAATGAAATCCAAATACAGACTGAATGAAGGAAATGTGGGGATGCAGCATTACAAGCAGGAAAACAAAGTGTAAAGGCCTTGAGCCAGGCATACACTAAGTTCATGAATAAATGCATGATGAACAGACTATAGAACTGATGCCTGATGCCTCCAACATCAGAAATAAGACAATCAGAAAGAAGAGATTAAAGCCAACACACAGATGTAAGAAGGTGAGGGAAACATCCCCAAAGAATCCATAATGATATTAAGATGTGTTTTTCTAATATGTGGCATCTTTTGATTCACTAGAAGGCTTTTGGGTATAATAATGGATATCACCTAAATTATGTTAAGCATATT
Organism: Macaca thibetana thibetana; assembly: GCF_024542745.1. NCBI lineage: Eukaryota > Metazoa > Chordata > Mammalia > Primates > Cercopithecidae > Macaca > Macaca thibetana. The sequence goes on along the minus strand of NC_065588.1, from coordinate 16,252,638 downwards.
GGAAGAGAAGATTAAGACAGAAGACCAAGGCTACTGGCTGGTCGTGGTGGCTCACAACTGTAATCCCAGCACTTTGCGGGGCCGAGGCTGACGGATCACAAGGTCAGAAGTTCAAGACCAGCCTGGCCAACACAGTGAAACCTCATCTCTACTAAAAACACACAAAAAATTAGCTGGGCATGGTGGCGGGTGCCTGTAGTCCCAGCTGCTTGGGAGGCTGAGGCAGGAGAATTGCTTGAACCCAGGAGGCAGAGGTTGCAGTGAGCCGAGATTGCACTACTGCACTCCAGCCTGGGCAACAGAGTGAGACTCCGTCTAAAAAAATAATAAAAAAAAAAAAAAAAAAAAAAACCAAGGCTGCCTTTGGAGATCTAAAAACAAGGCATGATCTCTTGAAAACCACACCATCTGAAGTTAATCAAAAGAGCCAAACTCCTTCAGAAGGGCAGAGTAGAGACTCTCTGTCTAATATATTAAGGAGGGCAAAGCAGAAGATCTACTATGGCAGCAACAGTAACCCAGCAGTAGCTACAGTGGCCCACACATTATTTGCATGTCGATGCCCTTTTCTGGACGTTTAGGGGCAGGTGCTGCATCTTTCTTATATTATTCTGTATCCTCAGAACATGACACACAGGAGAAGCTCAATAAATAATTTCTAGATGGATGGAGACAGCTACCAAGAAAAAGAAAACTACAGTATTTTCCACCTTTAACTGACTAACGAAGAAGGGAAAATAATTTTGTGTTTCATTTCAGTCCCAGTAACAAAACTGGACTGTTGGCTCAGAACAAAATAGTTTATTTTTAAATAATCTTTTAGTTTTAGAACAAATTTCAATATACAGAAAAATTACAGCAATAATACAGTTTCCAAATACCCAACACCCAGTTTTCCCTATTATTGCTATCTTACATAATTACGGTACATTTTGTAACAATTAAGGAATCAATGCTGATATATTATTAACCAAAGTCCACACTTCATTTAGATTTCTTTAGCATGACTCAATAACCAATCCCATCTAGCATACTACATTTGTCATGTCTCCATAGATTCCTCTTGGCTGTGATAGTTTCTTAGCTTCTTCTTATTTTATTTTGATGATCTTGACAGTTCTGAAAGTACTGGTCAGCATTTTACATTCCGCAAAGTGTTTTGCAGAATGTCCCTCAATTGGGATTTGTTAAATGTTTTTCTCATCACTGGACTGAGGTTATGGGTTTGGGAAGACCACAGAGGGAAACTGCTATGTTCATCACATGATGTCAAGGGCACATACTAGCACCATGATTTACCACTGTTGGTGCTGACCATGAGCATTTGGCTGAGGTAGTGTTGGCTCGGTTTCTCCACTGTAAAGCTTATCATTTTTTCCCATTTTCATACTGTACTCTTTGAAAAGAAGTCATTATGGGTATCCCACACTTAAGGAGTGGGAAGTCATAATCCACCTCCTCGAGGGGGCTTGGCTACATAAATTACTTGGAATTTTTTTTTTCAGCAAAGGAGATATGGGGTTCTATTAAGGGCTTACACACAGAAGAGAAAGTCCAGTGTTGGTGGGCTGGACAACATAACCATATGGCCCAGTGGCACTGGGCAGCGCAGGAACACTACAACCACTTGCAAACAGCATGCAGTTTATATAGCATTTTCACTGAAGACCTTCCCCTAATGACCTCCACCTGGCAACCTTCACCATTTAACCCAAAACTTAGGGCCTCAATCCCATGTACAGCCTGTGTTTCACTTCCATGGTTCAGGCCAGGGGCTCAGATGTTCTTCATAAACAAGGAATAATTTCTGGGTTGGCCACTCCCAAACTCCCTAGCTTGGGACACACATTCAGATGTGTCTGCCATACAGGGTCATTCTAAGGGTATGCTTAAGTTATTGCTATCAGGTGCATTTACCCTTCAGAGATACAATTTAATCAATTATTATTAATCATATTTTTTCACTGGTGTTATTAACAGCTGATGCAAACTTTTGTTCTGACATAAAGATGGATAGAAATTTTATGCTTTATGCTGAGGTATGAGATTCCAGGGCAAGTTTTTTTTGATACTTTAAGTTCTAGGGTACATGTACAGAGTGTGCAGATTTGTTACATATGTATACATGTGCCATGTGGGTGTGCTACACCCATAAACTCGTCATTTACATTAGGTATTTCTCCTAATGTTATCCCTCCCCCCTCCCCCCACCCCCCACCCTACGACAGGTCCTGGTGTGTGATGTTCCCCACCCTGTGTCCAAGTGTTCTTATTGTTCAATTCCCACCAATGAGTGAGAATATGTAGTGTTTGGCTTTCTGTCCTTCCGATAGTTTGCTCAGAATAATGGTTTCCAGCTTCATCCACATCCCTACAAAGAACATGAACTCATCCTTTTTTATGGCTGCATAGTATTCCATGCTGTACATGTGCCACATTTTCTTAATTCAGTCTGTCATTGATGGACATTTGAGTTGGTTCCAAGTCTTTGCTATTGCGAATAGTGCCGCAATAAACATACGTGTGCATGTGTCTCCATAGCAGCATGATTTATAATCCTTTGAGTATATACCCAGTAGTGGGATGGCTAGGTTAAATGGTATTTCTAGTTCTAAATCCTTGAGGAATCGCCACACTGTCCTCCACAATGGTTGAACTAGTTTATAGTCCCACCAACAGTGTAAAACTGTTCCTATTTCTCCACATCCTCTCCAGCATCTGTTGTTTCCTGACTTTTTAATGATCACCATTCTAACTGGTATGTGATGGTATCTCCTTGTGGTTTCGGTTTGCATTTCTCTGATGACCAGTAATGATGAGCATTTTTTCATATGTCTGTTGGCTGCATAAATGTCTTCTTCTGAGAAGTGTCTGCCCACTTTTTGATGGGGTTGTTTAATTTTTTCTTGTACATTTGTTTAAGTTCTTTGCAGCCCTTTGTCAGATGAGTAAATTGCAAAAATTTTCTCCCATTCTGTAGGTTGCCTGTTCACTCTGATGGCAGTTTCTTTTGCTGTGCAGAAGCTCTTTAGTTTAATTAGATCCCATTTGTCAATTTTGGCTTTTGTTGCCATTGCTTTTGGTGCTTTAGTCATAAAGTCCTTGCCCATGCCTATGTCCTGAATGGAATTGCCTAGGTTTTCTTCAGGGTTTTTATGGTTTTAGGTCTAACATTTAAGTTTTTAATCCATCTTGAATTAATTTTTGTATAAAGTGTAAGGAAGGGATCCAGTTTCAGCTTTCTATATATGGCTAGCCAGTTTTCCCATCAACATTTAATAAACCGGGAATCCTTTCTCCATTGCTTGTTTTTGTCAGGTTTGTTGAAGATCAGATCGTTGTAGATGTGTGGTATTATTTCTGAGGGCTCTGTTCGGTTCCATTGGTCTATATCTCTGTTTTGGTAGCAGTACCATGCTGTTTTGGTTACTGTAGCCTTGTAGTATAGTTTGAAGTCAGGTAGCATGATGCCTCCAGCTTTGTTCTTTGGCTTAGGATTGCCTTGGCAATGCAGGCTCTTTTTTGGTTCCATGTGAACTTTAAAGTAGTTTTTTCCAACTCTGTGAAGAAAGTCATTGGTAGCTTCATGGGGATGGCATTGGATCTATAAATTACCTTGGGCAGTATGGCCATTTTCACAATATTGATTGTCCTCTTTTTTTGGGTCCTATACATCCCTTGTAAGTTGGATTCTTAGGTATTTTATTCTCTGAAACAACTGTGAATGGGAGTTCACTCATGATTTGGATCTCTGTTTGTCTGTTATTGGTGTATAACAATGCTTGTGATTTTTGCACATTGATTTTGTATCCTGAGACTTTGCTGAAGTTGCTTATCAGCTTAAGGACATTTGGGGCTGAGACGATGGGGTTTTCTAAATATACAATCATGTCAACTGCAAACAGGGACAATTTGACTTCTTCTTTTCCTAATTGAATACCAGTTATTTCTTTCTCCTGCCTGACGCCCTGGCCAGAGTGTCCAACACTATGTTGAATAGGAGTGGTGAGAGAGGGCATCCCTGTCTTGTGCCAGTTTTCAAAGGGAATGCTTCCAGTTTTTGCCCATTCAGTATGATATTGGTGTTGGTTTGTCATAAATAGCTCTTATTGCTTCAAGATATGTCCCATCAATACCTAATTTATTGAGAATTTTTAGCACGAAGGGCTGTTGAATTTTGTCAAAGGCCTTTTCTGCATCTATTGAGGTAATCATGTGGTTTTTGTCTTGGGTTCTGTTTATATGCTGGATTATGTTTATTGATTTGTGTATGTTGAACCAGCCTTGCATCCCAGGGATGAAGCCCACTTGATCATGGTGGATAAGCTTTTTGAAGTGCTGCCAGATTCAGTTTGCCAGTATTTTACTGAGGATTTTTGCATTAATGTTCGTCAGGGATATTGGTCTAAAATTATCTTTTTTGTTGTTGTTGTGTCTCTGCCAGGCTTTGGTATCAGGATGATGTTGGCCTCATAAAATGAGTTAGGGAGGATTCGCTCTTTTTCTATTGATTGGAATAGTTTTAGAAGGAATGGTACCAACTCCTCCTCGTACCTCTGGTAGAATTCGGCTGTGAATCCGTCTAGTCCTGGACATTTTTTGGTTGGTAGGCTATTAATTATTGCCTCAATTTCACAGGCTGTTATTGGTCTATTCAGGGATTCAACGTTCTCTGGGCTTAGTCTTGGGAAGGTGTATGTGTCCAGGAATTTACCCATTTCTTCTAGATTTTCTACTTTATTTGCATAGAGGTGTTTACAAAATTCTCTGATGGTAGTTTGTATTTCTGTGTGATCGGTGGTGATATCCCCTTTATCGTTTTTTATTGTGTCTATTTGAGTCTTCTCTCTTTTCTTCATTAGTCTTGCTAGCGGTCTATCAATTTTGTTGATCTTTTCAAAACACCAGCTCCTGGATTCACAGATTTTTTGAAGGGTTTTTATGTGTCTCTATCTTCTTCAGCTCTGCTCTGATCTTAGTTATTTCTTGCCTTTTGCTAGCTTTTGAATATGTGTGCTCTTGCTTCTCTGGTTCTTTTAATTTCTGTTAAATTAAAAGAACTTTTAATTTTAATGTCGATTTTAGTTCTTTCCTGCTTTCTCTTGTGGGCATTTAGTGCTATAAATTTCCTTCTACACATTGCTTTAAATGTGTCCCAGAGATTCTGGTACGTTGTGTCTTTGTTCTCATTGGTTTCAAAGAACATGTTTATTTCTGCCTTCATTTCATTATGTATCCAGTAGTCATTCAGGAGCAAGTTTTCAGTTTCCATGTAGTTGTGCGCTTATGAGTGAGTTTCTTAATGCTGAGTTCTAATTTGATTGCACTGTGGTCTGGCAGAGAGTTTGTTATAGTTTCTGCTCTTTTACATTTGCTGAGGAGTGCTTTACTTCCAACTATGTGGTCAATTTTGGAATAAGTGCGATGTGGTGCTGAGAAAAATGTATATTCTGTTGATTTGGGGTGGAGAGTTCTGTAGATGTCTATTAGGTCTGCTTGGTGCAGAGCTGAGTTCAATTCCTGGATATCCTTGTTAACCTTCTGTCTCATTGATCTGTCTAATGTTGACACTGGGGTGTTAAAGACTCCCATTGTTATTGCATGGGAGTCTAAGTCTCTTTGTAGGTCTCTAAGGACTTGCTTTATGAATCTGGGTGCTCCTGTATTGGGTGCATATATATTTAGGATAGTTAGCTCTTCTTGTTGAATTGATCCCTTTATTATTATGTAATGGCCTTCTTTGTCTCTTTTGTTCTTTGTTTGTTTAAAGTCTGTTTTATCAGAGACTAGGATTGCAAGCCCTGCTTATTTTTTTTCCCCCCATTTGCCTGGGAGATCTTCCTCCATCCCTTTATTTTAAGCCTATGTTTGTCTCTGCACATGAGATGGGTCTCCTGAATACAGCACACTGATGGGTCTTGATTCTTTATCCAATTTGCCAGTCTGTGTCTTTTAATTGGAGTATTTAGCCCATTTACATTTAAGGTTAATATTGTTATGTGTGAATTTGATACTGTCATTATGATGTCAGCTGGTTATTTTCCTCATTAGTTGGTACAGTTTCTTCCTAGCATTGATGGTATTTACTATTTGGCATGTTTTTGCAGTGGCTCGTACCAGTTGTTCCTTTCCATGTTTAGTGCTTCCTTCAGAAACTCTTGTAAGGCAGGTCTGGTGGTGACAAAATCTCTCAGCATTTGCTTGTCTGTAAACGATTTTATTTCTCCTTCACTTATGAACCTTAGTTTGGCTGGATATGAAATTCTGGGTTGAAAATTCTTTACTTTAAGAATGTTGACTATTGGCCCCCACTCTCTTCTGGCTTGTAGAATTTCTACTGAGACATCCGCTGTTAGTCTGATGGGCTTCCCTTTGTGGGTAACCCGACCTTTCTCTCTGGCTGCCCTTAACATTTTTCCTTCATTTCAACTTTGGTGAATCTGACAATTATGTGTCTTGGAGTTGCTCTTCTTGAGCAACTTTGTGGCGTTCTCTGTATTTCCTGAATTTGAATGTTGGCCTGCCTTACTAGGTTGGGGAAGTTCTGGATAATATCCTGAAGTGTGTTTTCCAACTTGGTTCCATTCTTCCCATCACTTTCAGGTACACCAATCAGACGTAGATTTGGTCTTTTCACGTAGTCCTATATTTCTTGAAGATTTTGTTCGTTTCTTTTTACTCTTCCTTCTCTAAACTTCTCTTCTCACTTCATTTCATTCCTTTGATTTTCAATCACTGATACACTTTCTTCCACTTGATTGAATCGGCTACTGAAGCTTGTGCATGTGTCACACAGTTCTCGTGCCATGGCTTTCAGCTCCATCAGGTCATTTAAGTTCTTCTCTATGGTGTTTATTCTAGTTAGCCATTCATCTGATCTTTTTTCAAGGTTTTTAGTTTCTTCGCTCTGGGTTCAAACATCCTCCTTTAGGTCGAAGAAGTTTGCCATTACTGATCTTCTGAGGCCTACTTGTCAACTCGTCAAAGTCATTCTCCATCCAGCTGTTCTGTTGCTGGCGAGGAGCTGCATTGCTTTGGAGGAGAAGAGGTGCTCTGATTTTTGGAATTTTCAGCTTTTTCTGCTGTGTTTTCTCCCCATCTTTGTGGTTTTTATCTACCTTTGGTCTTTGATGATGGTGACCTAGAGATAGGGTCTTGGTGTGGATGTCCTTTATGTTTGTTAGTTTTCCTTCTAACAGTCAGGACCCTCAGCTGCAGGTCTGTTGGAGTTTGCTGGAGACCCTGTATGCCTGGGTGTCACCAGCAGAGGCTGCAGAACAGCAAATATTGCAAAACAGCAAATGTTGCTGCCTGATCCTTCTTCTGGAAGCTTCGTCTCAGAAGTGCACCCGGCTGTATGAGGTGTCAGTCGGCCCCTATGGGAGGTGTCTCCCAGTTAGGCTACTCGAGGATCAGGGACCCACTTGAGAAGGCAGTCTGTCCGTTCTCAGATTTCAAACTCCATGCTGGGAGAACCACTATTCTCTTCAAAGCTGTCAGACAGGGATGTTTAAGTCTGCAGAAGTTTCTGCTGCCTTTTGTTCAGCTATGCCTTGCCCCCAGAGGTAGAGTCTACAGAGGCAGGCAGGCCTCCCTGAGCTGCAGTGGGCTCCACCCAGTTTGAGCTTCCTGGCCGCTTTGTTTACCTACTCAAGCCTCAGCAATGGTGGATGCCCCCCACCCCAGCCTTGCTGCTGCCTTGCAGTTCGATCTTGGACTGCTGTGCTAGCAGTGAGCAAGGCTCCATAGGCGTGGGACTCTCCGAGCCAGGCATGGGATATAACATCCTGGTGTGCCGTTTGCTAAGACTGTTAGAAAAGCATAGTATTATGGTGGGAGTGTCCTGATTTTCCAGGTACCATCTGTCATGGCTTCCCTTGGCTAGGAAAGGGAATTCTCTGACCCTTTGCGCTTCCCGGGTGAGGTGATGCCCCTTCCCGCTTCAGCTCACACTCCATGGGCTGCACCCACTGTCTGACAAGTCCCAGTGAGATGAACCCAGTACCTCACTTGGAAACACAGAAATCACCCATCTTCTGCGTCGCTCACACTGGGAGCTGTAGACTGGAGCTGTTCCTATTCAGCCATCTTGGAACCTGCAGCCTGGAATTTTTTATATGGGAAGATTTGTGTCTTCTCCACTTTAAAATTTACAATAATTTACTTAATATCAGTATAGACTTGAAGATATTTATTGTACACTTGGGTTATAATCCCACACTACTTTATTTACTTTACTGTACACACAGTTCCAGCTTTGGCCACTGGGAGCTCTTTCAGTTGCTTCCTGTATCCCTTTGCATCATGTGGATTTTTCTGTCTTTTAAGCACTTACTTTCTGAGACTACAAGATGCTCAGGGCTTATCTTGTGTGGTTTCTGCACCAGTCCTGGTATAAGTCATTTCTCCAATGAGCCCTGGCTCCTTTTACTGCAGAATAGTATTGGAAACTACTATATGGGTGCTAGTTGTGCTCATTGCTGCTCTAGTGTTCTTGCTTTTAGCTCTCTCAGTTGACTGCACAGGGAAATATATGTGCATATTAACCCATTTATATACACATATCTGTAAATATGTGGAATCCATGGATACCGGGTGCTTTTGCAAATAGTTTTCTAAATTTCAAATTCCAACTGTATATTGCTGGTAGACAGGAAGGCAATGGAATTTTGCATATTAACCTTGTATTGTGTCACCTTGGAAAACTCATTCAGCAATTTCAGGAGTTTGTTGATTTGGGGGGATTTTCTACAATCATATTGTTTGTAAACAAAGACAGTTTTATATCTTTCTTCTCATACCCGTTTCTTATGGTTGTTGTAAGAAGTGATCACAAACTTGGTGGCTCAAAACAAGAGAAATGCATTCTCTCACCATTCTGGAGGCCTGAAGTCCAAAATAAAAGTGCCAGCAGAGCCATACTCTCTGTGGAGACTCTAGGGAGAATCTGTCCCCGCCTCTTCTAATGGCTTTCACCATTTTTCAGCTGCATCACTCCAATTTCTGCTTTTGTCTTCATATAGCCTTTTGTTTATAAGTCTAACCTCCCTCTGTGTCTTTCTTTTTACACTTGTCATGATGCCATCTAGGGACCATATGGATAATCCAGAATGATCATTTCACCACAAGACCTTTAAATCAATCACACCTGCAATAGCTCTTTTTTCCAAAGAAGGTAACATTCACAGGTTTCAGTGATTAGGATGTCAACCTATCTTCAGGACTCATGATTAGCCTACCAAACTTCCTGATCTGTACACATCTTATTTCCTTTTCTTGTCTAGCTAGGACTTCCAGTACAATGTTGAACAGCAGTGGTAAGAGAGAATATCCGTGCCTTGTCCTTAGAAGGATCTTAGCAGGAAAGCATGAAGTTTCTTAATATCAAGTATGTTGGCTGAGGTTTGTTTGCAGATGTTCTTTATTAAGTTGAAGATATTTCCCTCTATTTCTAGTTTGCTGAGTCTTTCTTATAAATGGGTGTTGGAATTTGTCAGATGCCTTTTCAGTATCAATTGATCATATGAGTTTTCTTCTTTGGCTTACTGATACGGATTATATTATGTTGAGAACCAGACTTGCATACTTGGAATAAATCCCACTTGGTTGTGGCATATAATTATTTTTATACATTGTTGGACTCATTTTGCTAATATTTTGTTAAGGATTTTTGTATCTATGTTCATTAAAGATGTTCATCTATAGGTTTTCTTTCTGGCAATATCTTTATCTGGTTTTGGAGTAATGGTCTCACAGAATGAGTAATGGTCTCACTCATTCTTTCTATTTCTATTTCTCCTTTCTATTTCTCTTCTATTTTCTGGAAGAGATTGTGGAAGACTGGTATTATATCTTCTTTAAATGTTCGGCAGAATTCACCAATGAAGCCATCTAGAGCTGGTGCTTTCTTTTGGAAGGTTATAAATAGTTTTTAGTAATCTGTTAAATTTTTAAATAATTTTTATCATATAATTAAAATATTTTATATATTTACATAAATGTGTAAATATATGTATAATTTATGTAAAAGTCACATTCATTACTTTATAAAAGAAATTAAATTTAATTTAAATAATTTCTTTAATAAAGACCTATTCAGACTATCTATTTTTCCTTGTGAGTTTTGGTTGTTTACGTCTTTTGAGGATTGATCCATTTCACCTAAGTTATCAAATTTGTGAAAATGAAGCTGTTCATACACTCCTTTATTATCCTTTTAATATTCATGGGAAGAGGAGATGACCCTTCTTTCATTTCCGATATGGGTAATTTATGTCTTTTCTCTTTTAATCTTGATTAGCCTAGCTAGCTGTTTACCAATCTTATGGCAAAAAACAAAAAACAAACCAAAAAAAAAAAGTAGCTTTTAGGATATTAAAAAAGAAAAAAATTTCTCTGTTGTTTTTGTTTTCAATTTCATCATTTCTGTTCTCCTTTCTATTTCTCCTGTTTGCTTTAGGCTTAAATTGCTCTTCTTTTTCTACCCTCCTAAGATGAAAGCTTGCATACTGACTTTAGATTATTCTTTTCTAATATATGCATCTAATGCCATACATTTCTTTCTAAGCACTGCTTTTGGAACATCCTACAAATTTTGGTGGTGTATTTTTATTTTCATTTGGGTCAAAGTATTTTAAAATTTCTCTTGAGACTTATTTGACCCATATGTTATTTAGGAGTGTGTTGTTTAATTTCCAAACATTTGGGGATCTTTCAGCTAACTCTCTGCTATTGATTTCTAGTTTAGTTCCATTGTGGTCTGATAACATACTTTGTGTGGTTTTCAGACTTTTAAATCTGTTAAGGTGTGTTTTATGGACCAGAATGTGGTCTATCTTGGTTAATGTTCCATGTGAACTTGAATATGTATTCTGCTGTTGTTGGATGAAGTTTTCTATAAATGTTAATTTGATCATATTGAGTGACAGTGCTGTTCAGGTCAACTGTATCTTTGCTGTTATTCTGCCTGCTTCGGCTATCAGTGACTAAAAGAGGAGTTTTGAAGTTTCCAGCTACAATAGTAGATTTGTTTATTTCTTTTTTGCAGTTCTATCAAATTTTTGCCCCATATTTGGATGCTCTATTGTTAGATGCATATTTAGGATTGTTACGTCTTCTTGGAGAAATGACCCCCTCATCATTATAAAATATCCTACCTTGTGACCTCAGGTCTTTGATGGGTCTGAGAAAAGTCACTAATTTTCAGTTAATTCTGCTTTTTCTTGCTCTAAGGACAGGAGTGACAACTTCCAAGCTCTTTATATGTTAAAGCTGAAACTGGAAGTCCTTAAGTATCAAGCCAAGCCTTTATTGTCTAGAGATTAGGTGTGGGTGGAAATAAGAATATATCTGGTACTTAAGCTGTTCTGAACATATGCTGTGTTAGTCCATTCTTGCATTGCTATAAAGGAATACCTGAGAGGCTGGGTAATTTATAAAGAAAAGAACTTTAATTGGCTCACAGTTCTTCAGGCTGTACAAGAAGTGTGGTATCAGGACTGGCTCCTGGTAAGGGCCCTTGGGAAGCCTACGATCATGGCAGAAGACAAAGAGGGAGCACACATGTCACATGGCAAGAGCAGGAGCAAGAGAGAGAGATCGTTCTTTTTAAACAACTAGATCTTGTGAGAAGTCATTCATCACCAAGGGGATGGTGCTAAGACATTCATGAGGGATCTACTACCATGATCCAAACACCTTCCGTCAGGCCCTGCCTCCAATATTGGGGATTACATTTTAACAAGAGATTGGGAAGGGACAAACATCCAAACTGTATCATTCTGCATCTGGCCTCTCAAGTCTCATGTCCTTCCCACATTGCAAAACACAATAATACCCTGTCAATAGTTCTGCAAAGTCTTAACTTGTTCCAGTCTTAGCTCAAAAATGCCAAAGTCTAAAGCCCAAAGTCTTATCTGGAGATGAGTTCCTTCCACCTATGAGCCTGTGAGATCAAAACCAAGTTATTTACTTCCAAGATACAACAGTGGCACAGGCGCTGGGTAAACATTACTATTCCCAAAGGGAGAAATCAGCCAAAAAAGAGAGGGAGGGTCTACAGGCCCCATGCAAGCCCCAACCCAGCAGGGCAGTCATTAAATCTTAAAGCTCCAAAATAATCTCCTTTGACTCCATGTCCTGCATCCAGGGCACACTGGTGAAAGGGGTGGGCTCCTAAGGCCTTAGAAAGCTCTGCCCTGTGGCTTTTCCATGTGCTGGTTGCAAGCTGCTGGTGGCTCTACCATTCTGGGTTTGGAGAGTGGCAGCCCCCTTCCCACAATTCCACTAAGACAGTGCTGCAGTGGAGACTCTGTGTGTGGGCTCCCACCCTACATTTCCCTTCAGCACTGCCTTAGTAGAGAATTCCTGCCTGGGTACCCAGTCTTTCTGACACATCCTCTGAAATCTGCATGGAAGCTGCCAGACCCCCTTCACTCTTGCACTCCATGCACCTCCCGGCTTAACATCACATGGAAGCCAGCAAGGCTTACAGCTTGTACCCTCCACAGCAGCAGCCTGAGCTGTATCAGTTGTCCTTTCAGTTGAGGCTGGAGCTAGAGCTTCCAGGATTCTGATGGCAGCATCCTGAGGCTGTGCAAGGCAGTGGAGCTCTGGGCCTGTCCCCTAAAACCATTCTTTCCTCCTAGGCCTCTGGGCCTGTGATGGCAGGGGCTGCTTTGAAGACCTCTGAAATGCCTTCAAGGCTTTTCCCCACTGTCTTATATATGAGCACTTGGCTCCCTTTTAGTCAAGCTAATCTCTCTAGCAAGTGGTTGCTCCATAGCTTGAATTCCTTCTCTACCACAGGGAAAGGCTGCAAATTTTCCCAACTTTTATACTCTGCTTCCCCTTTAAATATAAGGTTTCACAGTAAGTCATTCCTTTGCTCCTGCATGTGACTGTAGGCTGTTAGAAGTATCCAGGCCACATCATGAATGCCTTGCTGCTTAGAAATTTCTTCCTCCAGATACCCTAGTTCATCACCCTTAAAGTCAAATTTCCACAGATCCCTAGGGCATGAACATAATGCAGCCAAGTTCTTCACTAGGACATAACAGGGGTGACCTTCATTCCAGTTCCCAATAACTTCTTCATTTCCATCTGAGACCTCCTCAGCCTTGACTTCACTGTCCATATTTCTGCCAGCATTTTGTCACACCATTTAACCAGTCTCTGATAAGTTTCAAACTTATCTTCCTGTCTTTTTCTGAGCCCTCCAAACTCTTCCAACCTCTCCATTACCCAGCAAAATATCTGAGGCTGAGTGATATGGTTTAAGTCTGTGTCCCTGCCCAAATCTCATGTCAAATTGTAACCCCCCAAAGCTGCTTCCACATTTTCAGCTATCTTTATAGCAACACACCACTCCTGGTACCCGTTTTCTGTGTTAGTCCATTCTTGCATTGCTACAAAGGAATATCTGAGGCTGAGTGATATGGTTTAAGTCTGTGTCCCTGCCCAAATCTCATGTCAAATTGTAACCCCCCAATGTTCAGGTGTCTCTGGTAGGAAGAGATTGGATCATGGGGCTAGATTTCCCCTTTGGTGCTATTCTCGTGATAGTGAGTTACTGTGAGATCTGGTTGTTTAAAAGTGTATAGCACCTCCCCCACTCTCTCTTCTTCCTGCTCTAGTCATTTAAGACATGCCTGCTTCCCCTTCCACCATGACTAAAAGTTTCCTGAGGCCTCCCCAGCCATGCTTCCTCTACAGCCTGTGGACTAATACACTGGGTAATTTATAAAGAAAAGAGGTTTAATTGGCTCACAATTCTACAGACTGTACAGGAAGTGTGGTGCTGGGATCTGCTCCTAGTGAGGGTCCTAGGAAGCTTACAATCGCAGCAGAAAGCAAAGAGAGTAGGCATGTCAGATGGTGAGAGTGGGAGTGAGATGGAGGGAGGTGTCACACTCTTTTAAAAAAACAGATCTCATGTGAACTCAGAGCAAGAACTCACTCATCACCAAAATGGATGGTGCTAAAGCCATTCATGAAGGATCCACCCCCATGATCCAATCCCCTCCCACGAGGCCCCACCTCTAACATTGGGAATCACATTTCAACATGTGAGTTGGACGGGACAAAAATCCAAACTATATCATATGCCCAGTAAGTATTATGATCAATAAGAATTACAAAGGATCAGAGAAATAACTTTAGCTAGAATAATACGGGAAGGCTTCATGGAACAGAAGGAATGTGGTACAGGGCTTGAAGGAGAGACAAAATTTAAAGATGAGAGGGCACACGTGGAAGACCACCACCATAAGAAGAAACACCAAAAGCAAAGAAAGTTTAAGGCATACCGAACAAGAATGAATGAATACATCTAAGAAGTCTGTGTTGGAGGTGAGGTGGGAGGATGGGCATATACATAGACATATGAATGTACATTTTAGAAGATGTGACTGTAAATATCTCTTAGGAAAATATTATAGACAGCTTTGAACCTACAGACATTGGGCTCTGTCCTTTAGGTAACGTGAGGTCTGACACTAGCTTTAAGATGCTAAATTTAGTGTCTGTATTGGATGTGTTGAGAAAGGACAATTGAGAGCCAGAGACCACAAGACACTAAAAATAGTTCAGGCATGCAGACACTGGCTATTTTTTAAGAGAGGAATAAGATCTAGCTTTAATTACACAAAATATTTTAGAAAGTACATTAGTACTTTACTACTGTCAAAAGAAAAATGGATTATCCAATGGGACTAAGTAGGACACACTTTTGTTTTACTTCTCATTTTAATATTGCTTCCTTTGCCCTTCTGCTAAAACAAAATTACTTTAGAGAAATAAATGCTACATTTTGAATTACCAACACCACACAGCACTACAGACTCTCTTCAGAGCTCACGTAAATCTAACATTAGCCAAGCTTACCTCTGCTCAGCTTGGGGATAAAAACCTTATGAGAAAATATCTCAAATTACAATAGCTATCCCTATAAATGTTCTTTCATCAGTGCCCATAATTTCATCTAAATGACTAAACTAAGAGATGAAAGGACTGAAAAAGTCAAAAGAAACACATTAAGTAGACTAATATTCAACTGTGATTAGTTGAAATTAAAATTAATAATAAATTTATACTATCATATTAAATCATATTTTTTATTTTCCTAATTTGAAATCTTTAGCACAATACTATTTTTGTGGTCTAAGGCAACTCAAAGCTTTTCTAAGGCCTGTAATTACAAGTCTCCATGGTACAGTTTCATTAAAAACTTTCATTAAACAACAGCTGCCCTTGTATATGGTCTTCTAATCAATTTGGTCAAACAGAATGACTTCTAATCAGCTGTTGATAAAAATAGAAGATGAAATTTTAATTCTAATAGATTAACCACAAACTCAAGACAGTCTTCAAAATCCATCTAGCTCTATTCTCCAGTGGATTTAATGACTATTCAGCAACTCATTACTAAATAGAACAAGATGAACATTTTCCAGTTCATTAAAGAAATGTACTATGTATTTTTGCATTGTCCTCATGATTCGTTACAGGGAGTCTTAATTACAAGATAATGGATAATGGTTATTAAATGCAGACTGCGGTAATGAAGCTCTATTCATTTGCGAACCTCAGAGACTGTAAAGAGAGGAAAATAAAATTACTAGCTTCAAAAGATTAACGGATCAAATTATTATTCAATTTTGAAAATCTCATTCAGACTTCATAGAAACAAGAAGAGATTAAAAACTAGTATTAAGACCAAAGTAGTACATTTAAAAAAATAATATCTTAAGGCTATTACCGTATAATAAGCTTCAGATGTGATTATTAGAAAAACATATAGCTAACAATGGGAAAACACACATTTTTATTTCTTGAACAAATCTTATTTATGATATAGGAAGTTACTAGTAAGATCTTTAAAAGAGTCCATGGTGAACAGGGAAGATATATGCTACTATGCTACAAAAGAACAGCACAGTGGAAGGTATTATTAACATTTTATACTTTACTAATGAAAAATAGGATTTTAAATCAACTGCTGCTTGAGAAAGCTTGTCATTAAGTGGAATTCATGCCAACCCTATAATAAGAGCTTCTGGGTACATTATTCATTAGCACCATGTTTTCTATCGCTCTCTAAGAAATTACCGATTAAAGTTAGAGAGTTTCGAATGGTAATTCTGACACAATTTTTACTTGCAATCTGCGATGGGACACTTTAAAAAAAAATAAACAGGGTATACCAAGATATGAGCCCTCAAATTAAAAGAGTCTTCAATGTTGTATTCTTTTGTTCAACATAGGTTTGGAAATAATTTGAGGCAATATAATAAAGATGCAGTGTTATGGCTGAAGCACTGGCCAGAATAAATATGGAAGCAGAAAGCCCCTCTGGAGGTACCAATGTGATGCTAATACTAAATCTGGAGACTATGATTCCACAAAGACATGCTTACATGATCCAAGGATAATTAGCTACCCATGTGAGAAAGGGGGCAAAGAGAAAGAGAGAAAGAAAAGCATAAGAAGAAAACTGAAAAATTCAAACACCTGCTCTTTCCAGTGCTTTCTTCCAATCTGAATAGTGAGCTATAGAGTCATTCTCTGTCCATCCAGTCCATCACGTTAGCAATGCAATAGAACACGATAATTAAGCAATGACACTTGTTCAAGCATAATGGCGGTCAGAAAGAAATCACAATTTTAGGGTTGGAAAATATCTCCAATGCCCCAAGGGAAAGACTATCTTATGATAACCACATTTCTTCCGGTTGCCTTCCCCTCAATAAAAATAAAGTTGCAACTTTTAAAATAATGGAAAACAGTATGATTTAAGTGGAATGCAAAGTGGGGACTCTGATTGTATAATCCTTGGTGACTGACGAGGAGAAGATTCTGCATAATTATGCAAACCCTTCAAAATATGTGGTAGACTCACCTGATCGAAACAAGAGTCCTTGAGTTATGGCCAATAAGTCAGATGTTACCTTTCACTTTTAAAACTTAGGGTGTTCAAAATGAACCTCAGAACTGTAGTAATGCTGGAAATGAGTTACTAATCAAAGTACATAATTTCTATTTTAGAGTGGGTTTCAGCTGATTAATCTTTTTTTTTTTTTTTTTTTTTTTTTTTGAGACAGGGTCTCACTCTGTCACTCAGGCTGGAGTGCAGTGGTGCAATCATGGTTCACTGCAGCCTTGACCTCCTGGGTTCAAGAGGTCCTCTTGCCTCAGCCCTCCAAGTAGCCGGGACTACAGGTGTACATCACCAGGCCAGCTAATTTTTTTGTATTTTTTGTAGAGATGGGGTTTCACCATGTTGTCCAGTCTGGTTTCCAACTCCTGAGCTCAAGCAATCTGCCCACCTCGGCGTCTCAAAATGCTAGAATTACAGGCATGAGCCACTACACCCAACTTGTAAACACTTGAATTAAATAATCCCTTTATTTTTTTCAAATGTGTTAAAACCCCAAACCTTACAGTTGTTTGAAAGATTAAACAAGACCACTTCTCTAACTTTTCATATTGTATTAGTTCTCCTGAGGATGTTTTTAAATATCTACATAGAGAACAATTCAAATATGGGTTCTCCAAAATATTGCTGCCCTTCTCCCCTTCCCCTCCCATTTTCTGAGTATGGCTGTCAAGGAAGGAGAGTTATGTTAAGGGAGCCCTAGAAGATTTATAATTAAAACAAAGGGCTCTGGTTTGGGGCAATATAATAAAGATCCAGTGTTATGGTTGAAGCACTCGCCAGAGTAAATATGGATGCACAAAGCTGCTTTGGAGATACCAATGTGATACTAATACTAAATCTGGAGACTATGATTCCACAAAGACATGCTTACATGATCCAAGGATAATTGGTTACCCATGTGAGAAAAGGGGCAAAGAGATGGCTGCATAACTTTGTGAGAATGCTAAAAACGCTTGAAGGGGGTTCACCATAACCACTTTAAAGGGTAAACTTTATTGTACATAAACTATATCTCAATTTAACAAAAGGAACAAAGCAAGTGAGTTCATGAGGGAGAAATGAGGAAAAAAGAAAAACTGCCTAGTAAAAGTAACTAAAAGGAAAAGTATCATTAGCTGACAAATGACAAAACATGTATCAATTTGTACCTTTACTCTTTTCCCTGAACTTATATTTTAAAGCTGCTCCCAGTCTTCTCTGGACATGGTTTCCCATTAGCTGCCAAATATGACATCCATAATACAGGCCTCCTCCGTAATCAACAAGATGTACCCCGTCATTGGTTAAATAGATACAGTTATCTATTGATGATACTTCCCTCCATAGATAAGGTTGACCAAATTGTATTAGTCCGTTTTCACAAACTGCCCAAGACTGGGTAATTTATAAAGGAAAGAGTTTTAATTGACTCACAGTTCAGCATGGCTGGGGAGGCCTCTGGAAACTTACAATCATGACAGAGAATGAAAGGGAAGCTAGGCACCTTCTTCACAAAGGCACAAGGAGAAGTGCCAAGAGAAGGGGTAACGAGCAACTTATAAAACTATCAGATCTCATGAGAACTTCCTGTCACAAGAACAGCATAGGGAAAACCACACCCATTATGCAATTACCTCCAGCTGGTCTCTTCCTTGACATGTGGGAATTATGGGGATTACAATTCAAGATGAGATTTGGGTGGGGATACAAAGCCTAACCATATCATTCTGCCCCTGGCCCTTCCCAAGTCTCATGTCCCTCTCACATTTTAAAACCAATCATGCCTTCTCAACAGTCCCCCAAATTCTTAATTCATTCCAGCTTTAACCCAAAAGCCTAAGTTCAAAGTCTCATCTGAGACAAGGCAAGTCTCACCCACCTATAAGCTGGTAAAACCAAAAGCAAGTTAGTTACTTCCTAGAAACAACTGAGATACAAGCATTGTAAATACAATTGTTCTAAATGGGAGAAATGGGCCAAAATGAAGTGGCTACAGGCCCCATGCAAGTCTGAAATCCAGGAGGGCAGTCAAATCTTAAAGCTACAAAATGATCTCCTTTGACTCCATCTCTCATATCAAGGTCA
Organism: Macaca thibetana thibetana; assembly: GCF_024542745.1. Lineage (NCBI taxonomy): Eukaryota > Metazoa > Chordata > Mammalia > Primates > Cercopithecidae > Macaca > Macaca thibetana. The sequence goes on along the minus strand of NC_065588.1, from coordinate 16,233,638 downwards.
CGCTGATGCAGAGGTGGGTTCCTATGGTATTTGGCAGCTCTGCCCCTGTGGCTTTGCAGGGTACAGTACCCCTCCTGGCTGCTTTCAAGGGCTGGCATTGAGTGTCTATGGCTTTTCCAAGCCCATGCTGAAAGCTGTTGGTGGATATATCATTCTTGGGTCTGGAGGACGGTCTCCCACTTCTCACAGCTCCACTAGGCAGTGCCCTAGTGGGGACTCTGTATGGGGACTCCAACCCCACATTTCCCTTCCACATTGCCCTAGCAGAGGTTCTCAATGAGGGCTACCCTCTGCAGTAAACTTCTGTCAGGACATCCAGGCGATTCCATACATCCTCTGAAACCGAGGCGGTGGTTTCCAAACCTCAATTCTTGACTTCTGTACACCTGCAGGACCAACACCATGTGGAAGCCACCAAGGCTTTGAGCTTGCACTCTCTGAAGCAATGGCCTGAGCTGTACATTGGCCTCTTTTAGCCATGGCTGGGACGCAGTGCACCAAGTCCTGAGACTATACAAAGCAGCAAGGCCCTAGGCCTGGCCCACAAAACCATTTTTTCCTTCTAGACCTTTGGCCTGTGATGGGAGGGACTGCCATGAAGATCTCTGACATGCCCTGGAGACATTTTCCCCACTGCCTTGGTGATTAACATTTGGCTCCTTGTTACTTATGCAAATTTCTGCAACTGGCTTGAATTTCTCCTCAGAAAGTGAGTTTTTTCTATCACATTGACAGGCTGCAAATTTTCCAAACTTTTATGTTCTGCTTCCCTTTTAAACGTAAGTTCCAATTCCAAATCATCTCCTTGTGAAGGCATACATCTGAATGCTTTTAAGAGCACCCAAGTCACCTCTTGAACACTTTTCTACTTAGAAATTTATCCTGCCAAATACCCTAAATCACCTCTCTCAAGTTCAAAGTTCCACAGATCTCTAGGGCAGGGGCAAAATGCCACCAGTCTCTTTGCCAAAGCACACCAAGAGTGACCTTTGCTCCAGTTCCCTACAAGTTCCTCACCTCCACCTGAGACCACTTCAGCCTGGACTTCTTTGTCCATATCACTATCAGCATTCTGGTCAAAACCATTCAACAAGTCTCTAGGAAGTTCCAAACTTTCCCACATCTTCCTGTCTTCTTCTGAGCCCTCCAAACTGTTCCAACCTCTTCATGTTACCCAGTTCCAAAGTTGCTTCCACATTTTCAGGTATCCTTATAGCAGTGTCCCGCTACCTCGGTACCAATTTACTGTATTAGTTCACGTTCATAATGCTATAAAGAACTGCCTGAGACTAGGTCATTTAGCCTAGGAAAGAAGGAAAGAAGTTTAACTGACTCACAGTTCAGCATGGCTGGGGAGGCCTCAGGAAACTTACAATCATGGCAGAAGGTGAAGGGGAAGCGAGGCACCTTCTTCACAAGGCGGCAGGAAGAAGTACCGAGCGAAGGGAGGGAGAGCCCCTTATAAAACCATCAGATCTCATGAGAACTTACTCATTACTGTGAGAACAACATGGGGGAAACTGTCCTCATGATTCAATTACCTCCACCTGGTCTCACCTTTGACATGTGGGGATTATGGGGATTACAATTCAAGATGACATTTGGGCAGGGACACAAAGCCTAACCATATCACAAATGAACAGCATTTGCAATCACACATTAAACTAAGCATTACTACGGAAGAAAAATACTTCAACACATTCGTAATTGTGGTGCTTTAAAATGATTTTTAAAGATTGGTATCAACGTTGGGAATTTCACACTGGCCAAAGAGAGAATTCTGGTTAAAGGACCTTTTAGGACCAGCTCAATGATGCCAACTGGGAGTCACTGACTCTACTGATTTGTTTAGGGCTGCACTTCATGGTCCAATATGATAGTTACACACCATATGTATCTGCTGAGCACCTGAAATGTGGCTAGTTTAAACTGAAGTGTGCTATGAGTATAAAACACATATGGGGATTTGAGGACCTGACACAAAAAAATACAATGTAATAAATCTCAATAACTTTTATATTGACTACACATTAAAATGATACACTGCAGACTTATTAGATTAAATAAAATATATTATAATTACTGTTTCACCTGTTTCTCTTCACTTAATTAATGTGGCTATTAAAAAATTTTAAATTAAATATCTCTGTTCAACAGAATTGTTCCAGGGCTTCAATGAGACACCAATACATGTAATCACTCTGTAGGTTAACGATTTGACACCATTTTACACCAATATCTTTTAAATGTCGGCCTAAAATTTATTGAGAAAAAAGGCTTAATTCTGCCTAGATGTAGAATAGAATAAGAAGATCCCTCACGACAGCACTTGACTCTTATCTCTTTTCTAAAGAACTCAGCTCTGCTCCTAAATTTGAATACTTCACCCAGCAAAACAAAAGATCTGTAAGTAACTCAACCTGCCCTCCTTAGAAAAAAGAGAATATCTCTTTAAAGGACAGGGGAGCAAAGCCCTGGAATGCCTTATGTCTAATCCCAATAACAGACAGTAGAGAAATTTTAGGAAATACAGTTTCCTCTGTCATGAATATTTTCAGTGGTTTCAATGTCTCTTAGAGATTAGCGCACTGGGAAACTGCCCAGCTGGCTGGCCCCTAAATCCTGTTCTGGAACTGGCTTTGCTTTCAGTTTTCAAACACACAGGAGTAACTCTAAAACTACACTTATAAACTCATGACTGTGTAGACTTGTATCACATCTCTGTGCTCAATCCAACTCCTCTCTTTCCCAACCCTTCAACATCCATTTAACTAATACTTACTAAGCACCCACTCTATGCTAGTACTTTTCTATAAACTGCATACACAGCAGTGTACAAGACAAGGCTTTTCTTTACCAAACTCTGACCCCTTTGAGGAAACACTGACTTAGTTATGCATGTTTTATATGTTTTTTTCTTGGTTTGACCACCTAATTTAGAAAAATTCTTTATCTGTCTCCATCACAGTATCCTGTTTTTTAGAGATGCAGTGGCATTGCTGAGAAGAAAAAAATGAGATTCATGGCAATTAGGCCAGTACCCTGTAAACAGAAGAAAATGCCAGAAATATCCACAGGCATTATAATATAGGTATAATAGTTTGAACAAAATATTAAGGTATTTTAGACTCAATATAAAATGAAAACACCTATCCGTAAATAAAATTACCAATGCCAAATGCCTCAAAATCAAAATGTTTTTCCTTCTTGGCCAGCTCCTATAGCTGACCTTATTGATGAAGGGACTTACTACGTTAGGCAAATGCCTTTCATTGATATGGTAGTTTTAAAGTCATCTCATGTTAAAATGACAACACCATATCTAACACATTCTTTTTTCTTTTACTTTTGCTGAGAGGGAAGGGGGAAATAGAACCTCAATACAAGCAAGGTACAAGTTGAGCATCCCAAATCTGAAAGTCTGAAATGCTCCAAAATCAAAACTCCGTTGACACAATACTCAAGAGAAATGCTCACTGGAGCATTTCACATTTCAGATTTTTGGATTTGGGATGCTCAACCAGGTTAGGGCAAACATATGCAAATATTCCAGAATCTGAAAAAATCCAAAGTCCAAAACACTTCTGGTTCCAAGCATTTCAGATAAGGGATATTCAACCTGTAAAATATGATTTGGTATCACTATGCTTTGGCAAAGATGAGTAAAATGAAGAAACATTTTAACAAAATAACAAGCTAGATATGCGTTAAACAACTGAATTTCATTTTGATTGTGCTTTCTATTGTCACTAGCAAGTTTGGAATATATAGTATATATTAACATTAAAAGTCAGGTATGCTTGTGTGGAATCTATTAACTTGAGAGAAAATTACTCAAATTGAAGAAATAGCTGCTTAAAATGGATTTAGAAATACATTTTACTGAACAAAGCAAGCTAGAAAATTAGGCTACTTTATCAGGATTAGAAAGTGCTATGAATTTTAAACACAAAGCTTTTAAAAACAATGCAGAACGTATTTGAGATTATCATACCTCAATGTCATCGTAAATCTTTTTTTTCAACAATTGATGATAAGTGGGTAGAGTTTCTTTTTACAGTGACCTGTCTTTCATAAAAGAAGTTGTGTTAATTTTTCTGTGGGGAGTTTTATCTCCAGGTGATTATTTCACTGTACCTGGAGACTTATGTGCTTCCCATTAGCAGATCCATAGATGGGTGAACTTTGAAACAGCCCTGAATGGAAAGCATTTGCTATATGGAGCCCTGGGGTTGGCCATCTAGGTGACTGCAGTCTCCACTTACTAACCACTTATAAAGACAATGCAGCCTCTCTCCTTCTGTTCATAAACAATTTTCACGTTAAAATTCTGTCTCTATTTTTCAACTAGTCATGCCTTCATTTGTATCTTTATTCCTTTTCACTTGGTGACCACCAGAGACCCTGATTCCTCAACAAAAGCAGTACATGCTGGCAAAGGAGAAAGCAACAGAACCCCGAAAACCTCATCTATCGGTAAGGGTACAAGCAGAAAAGGTCACCATCAAATTTTGCCAGATCATGCTTTGTATCACTGGGATATCAGAATCATTCACATTCCTGAAGACACATGAGGCGAGGAGAAAGCAAGGAAAAAGCTGTGAAGGGGGCAGGAAGAATGGTCCTGACCTAGACTCTGAAGAAGTCATGCATTAATATTGAACATGCGCGCAACCTGGATCCACTCTGCATATCAACTAGAACTCATCTAGGATCTCCCTGGATGCCACACACTGGTTTTCAAGGCAATGCCTTGCCCATGAATATATATGTTCACGTGCTGTATTTCCCTCACAGCAGAAGGGCTTGGCTCCCTTTACTAAAACTCTTAAATAGAAATACACAACCATAAGGTAATCGTGTATATTTCAGACAAAGAGGTTATACTGCACACTTAATACAGAGCTTTCGTCTGTCTCTCACAGAACTTCTATTACAAAACTAATAGGTCTGATTTAAAAGTCACTTGTTTTTAGATTTCTGCTCAGCAGAAAATAGAATATAAATAATTTCTTAACATGTATACTGCCAAAGTTAGGGTTTTTACCTACTTGCCTTTTAAACGTGCATTTTAAATTTTTGATACATATTTAATGTTTTTAATACTTCCTGTATAATTGCTTTGAGTGTGACGTTTATTTCCTCCCCTTAAAGCACATGTTAGAGTCTTCTACGTCATAGATATAATTTCTCCCGTGTATTTCAGGAAAGTTATTAAATGTCAAAATCCAAAATGAATGCATGGATAACTTAAAAATATAAAACCTTATTGAGAGAAAAATTCAGCTCTTAAATTTATTACCAAAATGGAAAATGAGATTCATAATGATAACCTACAAAGTAAAAAGGCATTTGGGAAACTGGGTTAGAGACAGTTAACAGTGTCGACTTATGCTGGAGATCTATTTATTTGGTTATTTGTCACAAATATCATAAATTTACTCGAGAAGAGGTTGTCTGGGTTGACTTGGCCCAATTTTTTATATTTAATCCATGGAAACTGAAGATGATGAAAAATTTAAAGTATAAAGATCTAAAAAGTGTTGTAATATAGGATGAACAGTGAGACTGGTTTGATCATGACATTTTCATCACAAAACCTGCTAAAAGAATAAAACCCTAGGATTTCCACTCTCCAGGGTCTGAATTTAATCCAATATTCCATTGTTCTCTTCTGCTAGTCACCCGAAAGCATCTTAGATTCTAGTTCATTCTGATTGACAACCGTATACAACAGTAAGAGGAGGAGGAGGAACAGAATAGGTTTCCCTTCTGAAAATTGCTAAGTACTTGGCTTCACCTTAAAACTTCCCTCATTTGATCTTCATAATACTCCTCTTACCAATAAGAAAAAAAAAAGGCTTCATAGAGACTGAGGAACACATTGTGTCATGAATCCATGTTTTTCTAACTCAAAGTCCAAGATTTTAACTGCTACGCACTTCTGCCCATACATCAGAGGAGCTATTGTTTTGCAGTTTCTACCTTATCAAGTTTGTAGTATTCTACGTCCTTTCTTTGCCAGTCAGAATCCTACCTAGCCCTGTTAAATTGTTTCCTTTTACATGGCACTGTCATTGCTTTCTTCCCATTCTGAATATAAACATGATGACTGGAGCTGTGGCAGCCATCTTATAACCACGAGAGAAACACAAGAGAGGCCCCAATCCTGACACTCATGATGAGCCAACAGCGGTGACTGGCTACACCTCAGAGTTCCTTCTTACACAAGAAAAAACAATTTAAGCCACCGTTATCATGTTCCATGCTATCTGTGCCCACACTCAATCCTAGCACAGACCCTGGACTGTTTATTTTCACTCTGCTGACCTGGACATCCAAAGATATCCTACATTAGTTTACCAGGGGGATCACTCAAACTCTGCAACGAGGGACACAAGTAATCCTTCCCTCACACACTCTGCTCTGTGCAGCTGAGACCCCTAAGACACCACCAGCTATGCCTATGCAGGTAATTCCCCACCTCATCCACACTGGCAAATCATTCAGGAGTCAGAGTCCAACTGAATAAAATGTGGAAGGAAAGGACCAAGGGAGGAGAGATTTGAGAAAGCTATTAGGAAATATTAGGAAAAGCTAAAGGTCACAGAGTAGTAGGATTCCAGTTGGAGAAATAACCATCTGAGACACTAGTGAATGAAGCATCTGTACACCAGTGTGTCTGCATGTTGCTGAAGAAACCGAGAAAAAGAAACCGTGTTTTCTGGCCTGTTGCAGTGGCTCACTCCTGTAATCCCAGCACTTTGGGAGGCCAAGGCGGGCAGAAAACCTGAGGCCACGAGTTCAAGACCAGCCTGGCCAACATGGTGAAACTCTGTCTCTACTAAAAATACAAAAATTAGCCGGGCACATAGTGGCACACACCTGTAATCTCAGCTACTGGGGAGGCTGAGGCATGAGGATTGCTTGAACACAGGAGGCTGAGGTTGCAGCGAGCCAAGATTGTGCCACACTGCACTCCAGCCTGGGTGACAGAATGAGACTCTGTCACAAAACAACAAAACAAAACAAAACAAACAAAAAACTGCATTATCAATATACAGAAAATATAAGGAGCTTCAGCAATAGTAGAAAATGAAGGAAGAAACTAAGGTACAAGTCTTAAAAAGCTAACTGAAGAAGACACTGGGCCTGAATGAACTGAGAAATTTTTCTCTGTGCCTGCCCTTCACTCCCCACCCTAATGAACTACATTAGTTCAAAGAGCGTGTAGTTCTAATAACCTACATGGCAGGCAGCCATGCCTGCCTCACTAACCATCATTATATTGACCATACAGCTAGCACAGTGCCCTGTGGATAGTAGAAACTTAATAAATACTTACAAAATCTACATGAATTCTGTATTAGACCAGCTTTAATAAAGAATAATGTCTATCGGCAGGGCGCAGTGGCTCACGCTTGCAATCCCAACACTAGGGGAGGCTGAGGCAGGTGGACTCCTTGAAGCCAGGAGTTCGAGATCAGCCCGGCCAACTAAAAATACAAAAGCTAGCCTGGCACAGTAGTGCATGCCTGTAATCCCAGCTACTCAGGAGGCTGAGGCACAAGAATCACTTGAACCCCGGAGGTGGAGGTTGCAGTGAGCCAAGATCGCGCCACTGCACTCCAGCCTGGGCAACAGAGTGAGACCTTGTCTCAAAAAAAAAAAAAAAACCAGAATAAAAAATGTCTATAATAAACATAACTAAATTTTACAATGACTCTATGGCTGCAATTGCCTACGTGTATAAACAAACGGGTTTTTATTTAAAGATTTTCTCTAATACACTTATCCAGCACTTACCATGGGCCAGGTACTGTTCTAAGAGCTCCATACATAACCTGACAAATATTTTAAAAATAAAGCAGTTACATGAGAAAGCTGTGGAAGTACACACGGAGAAGACATATTTTCAAGGCTAAAGCAATCAAGAAGGAATTTCCAGAATTTCTTGATGGTAATACAGGCTTACATTTCCTAACTCTTAGGAACTTTCCTTAACTATTCCGTCCCATCAGAAATATCTGTGAATAACTACCATGTTCTAGGCTGTGTGCTCAGCATTGATAAATAAGTCTCTGTCTCTGACTGGACACTACTCCTCTGTGAGACACAGGCAGACACACATGCTGACAGACATGTCCAAACTGCTGGAGAGGAGGGGGATAGCTAGGAGGTAGGATCAGGATGCGGTGACAGGTTAGGAATTCATGTCGGGTACGACGTGTGGAAATGAATGAGGTTTCTGTCTCCAGATGGCAGGGCTGGAGGGGCCACGTGTGGAGAGAGGGTCGTTTCGTTTCAGCACACTCTGAATGAGGGCCTCTCACTAACTAATTGGTAACGTTTGGGCTTTGTTTTCTTGACTTTAGTCCCAGACAGTCATTTAACTGCATAAGTTTGTATTATATTTTTCTGCTTTTTTCTTTTTCCAGCTCTTTATTTAGTCAAGAGCATTAATACAAAAAAGTCTCAACTGGCAACCCAATTTTCAGCCTAAAGAGAAACTTCCTCTTTTCTTGGTTTCTGGATTTGGGATGAACAAATGTCCTGACTTCTTTCTGTTGGGTGAAAGAGGGGAGAGGGTGACGAAGGGATTGTCACCGACGGTCTCAGCTCATTGGATTTTGTTTTTATTGAATATTTTCACAAAGTCCACATCTAGTTCTCATCATCTATTAGCTGGTTTTCCACAAGTAAGGCCACACATTTGCTGAACGTGTTACATCCTTTAAATAGACTTAAGTTTTAATAGGCTTAAATGAACGTGTGAGGACCGGAATTTCAGACAATGGCCTCAGGAATGGGGAGGGGGTGGTGTTTAAGGAGATTGCAAGGAAGGTTTTCTAAAATTGGACCACTTATACCTGCATGCTTATGCTCTTACAGTTAATGTGTTCATAGTAATCTTGTCTGCTTAAAAATTTATATTCCCACAGAGCATAATCTTCTATGTCTACAGGACTTAACAGAACCTAATAACTATTCACTTGCTCTATTCTTTGGTTCAATATTAATAATGATACACAAGAAAAACTCTGCCATACTAAAAATGAGTTTGGTATGATGAACTTATCCAAAAATATACAAGTTTTTCTTTTTGTAAACTTGCAGGGTCTCTTCTCAATGCTCGTGTACTGTGAATGGCTTGCAGGGGTATATTCATGCAGTATTCCCCAAACTTGTATGACCATGAGATGTTTTTGTCAAAGAAGTTTTGATTGAGATATTGTTTAATAGAACACAACTCAGAAATCAGTTTTAGCAGAAAATAGTTCCAAACATAAAAGCTTTCTTCATTTACTCGGTTGAAGCGAGCTGGTCTTCAGAATAAGCTTTTTATTTTTATTTTTTTTCTTCTGTCACCCATGCTAGAGACTAGTGGTGCAATCACAGCTCAGTGCAGCCTCGAACTCCTTTTCTGGACTCCAGTAATCCTCCCATCTCAGTCTCCTAAGTAGCTAGGACTGTAGGTGCGCCTCATCGTGCCCTGTTAATTTTAAAATTTTTTTTTTGTAGAGACAGAGTCTTCCTACATTGCCCAGGCTGGTCTCAAACTCCTGGCCTCAAGCGATCCTCCCACTTCAGCCTCCCCAAAGCACTGGGATTACAGGCATGAGCCACTGTGCTTGGCCCCTTTTCAAGTCTGACAGTAACTTTTCTAGTATTCCAAATCATTCCAGGGCACGTCTGCTGAGTTCATTATGATGACTAGTTCTGAAGTAGACTGCATGAAATGAAAGAGAAGTTAATCTTTTAAACTTTTCAACTGCCTTTTAGTAAAATTTAATTTGAACTCTACAGGGCATAAAACCAAATCCTCAGTTGCTCTGTTTCTTCTTTATCTAGTTATTCACAGACTCTAACTCTTAAAATAGGTTCACAAATCCCGTTAAATTACCGAAAGTTTTCTAACTCCTTGCACTAAGAAACACATATATGCAGATGATCTTTATAAATCAATGGTTCCTAACCTTGATTTTGGAAACTCCCAAGATATCTCCTAGTTTATAGTAGGATTTTCTTAAATTCTTTAAAAAATTTAATGAACATAATCCACCTCTGGTTTTGAAAAAAGAATGTAACAAAGAACCAAAGCCCCATTAAGTCATTTGTTGTCATTTGCACAAAGGATACATGTGCAAACATCCTCTTGTTTCTTAAGAGAGCATACAATTGAATAAGCTAATGTGATTACTATTAAACATTTAGAAAGGTAGTTAGTCCTTTTCTTTCTTCTTCTGTCAGAAAATACTGGGAAGTCTCTTTTCCTTATTAGCTTTAATTTTTATCGATGCACTAAGAAAAATTAAGAATTGTGGCATTTAAAAGTCATTTTTTATTAAGGATTCCAGAAAGCATGAGGCTTCTAGATTTATAAATCAAAGACTGGTGGGAGAACAAGACTGTTAGGGAGGAGGTGGGTTTTTCTTTTCTTTTCTGCAGTTGTTCCTTTTGCTTTATGTAGGGTCTCTGGGGGAATTATATGTGCTTTTAATTTTTTCTCTGCATCTACTTATATTTTGAATATTTGGCTGCACATTCAGATTCAACTTATCTACATATATGAAACTGCTATTTGACTACAAAGATAAACCAATTATATTTTCTACCTCTAATTATTAAATTGAGCAGTTTAGTAATGCCATTCTCCAATCTAGAAACAGACAGATTCCAAAAGTTTGTAAATTCACAGCTGGCTGGAAATCAGAATGTACTTTTCCATATTTCATACGGTAGTAAGTCCCAGCCAGCCCAGAAAAGCATGTTTTACTCTTACTGCACCTAATGAATAGCCCTACCACCTCCTTCTAAGCATTCTGCACAATGATGTTATAGGAACAGGAAGGCCCGGATGCACCTGACTGGCTAGCTCTACAATCCAGAACACTTCTCTCATCTTCCAGGTTGGGGATGGACTTCCTCAGAGCTTTAAATTACTAATGGAGTTTAAATTTGGATAAGGAATCTCAAGATGGTGATGCAAAGAGGGTTTCTGGGGGGAAGGGGCAATGAGGAGTTATGGAAGCTGGGGGCTTCTCAGGCACAACTAACTAGGAATACTTCTCACTCATGAGCCAGAAATTGACACTCTCACTTCCTGGCACTCTGCCGACAAGTGCAGACTCACCTGTTTTTCTTACATCAACCCTGCAGTCTACTTCCCTGTCCACTGCCCCCAGCAGTTGTTTTTAGCTGGCATCTAGCCTACAGTAGTAGCCTTCTCTAACCCTATCCCTAACCCTAACTCTAACCCTCACAGCTTCTCTCTTACCTAAAACAAGCACTCAGCCCTTAGGCACACAAGCAAAATGAGCCAAAAAGATTCTCCCTGAACTCCAGCTTTGCTTTCCTCATTTTGAACTCATTTGTGGTGGACTGAACTGGAGCCCCCAAAATTCATATGTTAAAGTCCTAAGCCCTAGCATGTAAGAAAGTGACCTTATTTGGAACCTGGGTGCTTGCATAGTCAATATGAGGTCGTAATGGAGTAGGGTGGGCTCCTACTGCAATATGATTAGTGTCCTCATAAAAAGAACACCAGGCGAAGAGACAGACACAACATGAAGAACACCACATGATCACAAAGTCAGAGACTGGGGAGAGGCGTCTACAAGCCAAGAAACACCAAAGATAGTCAACAATCCCCCGGAAGTAAGGGGAGAGCCACAGAACAGATTCTTCCTCATAGCCCTCAGAAGGAACTAACCCTGCCCACACCTTATCTCAGACCTCTCACCTCCAGAACTCAGATAAATTTCTGTTGTTTAAGGCACCCAGTTTGTGGTGATAAGGGGTAGGAGCATAAGGAGTGGGTCTTAAATATACCAAAGACTACAGTTAGGTCATTTATATTTCAGAATGAATCCAAAATCAATTCTCCAGGGTATTTCAGCACAGAGCTGAGGCAGGGGAGGAGATTTTTAAAAAGAGATGACACGAGGAAGGAGGACATAGCCAAGAAACTGGCACTGGGTCTAGGAGAACAACATGTGTAGGGGAAGAGAAGAGAACAGCACTACTGCCCTGTCTAAGACAAAGTGGAGGTTCCAGAGAGATAAAGAGTCCTAGGTAGCAACTAGCTAAGGAAATAAGAGAAGAGGATGTACAGCATGGGACTCTAATTAGTAATGCTGTATTATGCACTCAGAATTTGCTGAGAGGATTTGTGTGGTTCTTACCACACATACACAAAAAAATGGTAACGTGAGGAGATGGGTACGTGACTATAGTAATTATTTCACAATGTCTATCAAAATATCACATTGTATGTTGTAAATATATACAATTTTAATAAATAAAAATAAAAATTTTTTGAAAAAGGAAAAACCCTGCAGTGCGGCAGTGAGGAGCGAGGGCATTCTTAATTTCTCTGCCACAGTTCTTGCTAGTTCCTGGTAACAGATGAGAGCCACATTTAACTAACGGTTATATACATTGGGTCCTATGTGGTATTTCTTTCTACATTTGTAATTTCTCTAGCAAACAATTTAGAGTTTAGAATAACCTTGACTTTAGAGTTAAGAACAACCTTGCTGTTACAAAGTGCCTGGTAATCATTATCCTAACTTTACTTGATTAGGCAAAGAAAGTAATATTTTGTCTGAAAAGTCCACATTGGGGTTTGTTTCCTTTCTAAGCTCCCAAAGCATCTGACTTCTCAACAAAGTCTCCAGCAAAATGCTGCTTCCTCTAGCGTGCCCGCCGCTTCTGACTCAGGGAAGCAGGAGACAGAGCATTCGGTCTTAGTATTCTCCTAACTCATGACCTCGCCTTCCTGGGAAAATTTCTCCTCTGATACCATTTATTCTTGTCCTTCCTCAGTTGCAATTTTATTCCAACTCTTCTACTAAGCCTGTTACTAATATCTAGTGGATATAAATTCAGGCAGATCCTCCAGAAATTGGTGGTGTCTGGTCACCCTGTAAACTGACCACCTTGCAGAGCATCAAACACATCACACAGACCTAAGACCATGGCTCCACAAAAGTCTGTATGACTCTCTCTTTGTTACTGAGCACGAATCTCTTGCTGGTCTCTGTGTGAGTTGTTCTTTTCTCTGAGTCAATTGTCTTGAATAAAACACCAAACTTTTCCACTCTAGGCCTGAAGGAACAACCAAAGAAAACAACAGTCAGTGGAAAGGGGTGGGTTTAGCTGAAAAGTATATTCAATTATAAAGAAGTACCTGATCACCTCATGGGAGCCTGAATTGTTTTTTTTATTTCTTCTAAAAAAAAAAAATGGGATAAATGTGCAGAATGTGCAGGTTTGTTACATAGGTATACGTGTGCCATGGTGGTTTGCTGCACCTACTAACCCATCCTCTAAGGGGAGCCTGAATTTCAGCAGGAAGAAATAGAGTATTAGTTCTGCCTGGGTATGCATTTATGGACAGAAAATGAAAATGATACATGTACTTCAAAAATAATTTTGGCAGAAAAATGTATTTAATAACCATTCAATTTAGAAAATACTGACTATAATGAAAATGTCTCAGAGCAGTTTTAAGAATTTTTATTTTATAGTTTTGAATGGCATGTTGAATACTGTAAAATAAGAATGCAGAAAAAGGCAGAAAAAAATCTGCTTTTTAATGATCTAAGTTATCTACTCTACAATCCTAGTAAAAAAAAAAATTCACATCTGATGGATGCGACTACAGGTATCATTACAGACTCTGAGGTAACATACATGCTTTTTCTTTTTATTAAAAAATAAACAGGAATATTTTAATTATTCACTAGAATGTTAATATCAAGCCAATGTTATCAAGCCATAACATTCAACAAACAGCCTTCGCTGGCTCTGTGTGACATGGATGATCTAAATTCTTTCCAATTTCATTGACTATTCAGTGCCTCCTCTGTTGTCCCTGCCCAATTTAGCAGCTGTGTAACATAGGAAACTTACTTTCAATGCCCCAGTTGGTGATAAATTTTTTACAAAAAGCATACTATAACACTCATTCTTAGGTCACTCGTAAAGCAAAGCATCATCCTGATAATTCAAGTGAAAGCATGAATTTCCTTTTCCTCCTGAATCACTAAAACAAATGTATTAGTTCTCCATTTTGATTTACATGTTTTATCTTGCTAATGTTTTCTAAACCAAAAAATAGCCTTTCTTTCCACCTTCATAGCCTTCATCAGATTTCCTTAAAAATATTAGTATTTTTTTCCTTGTTGCAAGAACAGAAAAGTAGAGGAAAAGCAGTTAGACTATGCTATGTTCTGCAATAAACCAATAATAGAATAAATGGGTGCAAGTCTTATAAATGGAAACAGAGATGCTGGTTCCTGGGCTGGGAAAAAGACTTCGTCCTCCTAAATTCCCTATCCTGACAAAGGGCACCATTAGGAGTTGGGTCTACCCTCCCCTTCCTGCTCAGCATGCAATCACTCACCAAGCACTATCAATTTTGCCCCCCTGATATGTCCCACAGGCATCTACTCTGCTCCATACCCACTGCGTTGCATCTCAGTTCAGCAGTTCGTAATGGTCAGCTGAAGTGTTACTGCAGCTTCCTAATGGCCTTCTTGTCTCCAGCCTAAACACATTGCCCAAAGGTTATGTCCCTAAAATGAAAATCCGATCACTGCTCCGCTTCTACAAAGCGTCTGGATTGAGGGTGTCATAATAATCTTTGTCATCCAGTGTCTGACATACAGCAAACTTCCAATAAATTCTAACAACTGAATGAATAAATGGATGAATGAGCTACTCAAGTATTCATTTCTCAGGCTAAAAACTTTCTATACCCCCAAACAGGAAACTTCAGTTCTTTAGCATGGCCTTAAACTCCAAGCTATTTACTAGCTTTATCCCCGCCTCTCCTGCCACTTTCCATTTACTCTCCAGCCCAACCAGACCAGCTTTCTCACCATGACATGTTTTTTCACATCTCTGTATAAAAGAGCCAGTGACTCTCAGTCCGAAATGCCTTCCTCTGTATCTGCACCTAACGACTCCTATACAAATGCCACTTGCTTTGTGAATTCTTCTATGACTCCTCCAGAGAAGGTAAGCTGTGTTCCTGCAGTGCTTGGAAAACGTGTCCCCACATCGCCTGCTTTCCCAAAATGACAAATCAGAAACCCTATTTTTCACTTCTTCACCACACTAAGAGATAATGTCACTTTTTTAAGGCCAGGAATTTATGCGTACTTTACTCTTTCCATTCTCTCTTCTAATCCTCCTCCAAAGCCTAGAATAGTGTCTGATAAACATTATGCCTTCATCAAATACTTGGATGAACCCATTCGAGGGAAAGAAATATCCCCAGGTACTGACGGCAAAGAACCCTGGCCCTTCTGTTCTTGACTGGCCTCCTCCTCTCTCCCATAGTGCCTCAGTCTTCCCTCCAGCCCTCACCATCCCTCCATTCCTCATTTCCTCCCATTCCCCAACCCAGTTTGGAATTGGGGAACTCCCTATTCAAATCCTAAATCTAATATGTTGAAGATGAAAGAAGGAGAAATCTTGATAGCACTATCAAAACGGTACAAGAATTTAAAATGTCCTGAGAGACCTAAATTAAAAATATAAATTCTTGCTCTTAGAAAAACACTGTACATGCACTGGTTAGGACCTATAGTGCAACTGACACAGGGCTACATTTCAGTTATTCTGTACGCTAATCTCGGGGCTGGCCTAGAGACCAAACAACAAGATACAATCTTGTTTCTTTGCGGATTTAAGTTCAGCGGTCCAAATAAGCACACTGCAATGAAAATAACTACTAGAACAATTGGTTTGTTAACTGTGGACTGCCTATGCTAAAGGTGCTTCCTACCTCAGAATTTGAAGTTCTTTAAAGTAATCTCTGAACTACAAATGTGAGTTAAAAGACTTCCTGTGTTAGGCCGGGTGTGGTGGCTCACACCTGTAATCCCAGTACTTTGGGAAGCTGAGGCGGGCGGATCACCTAAGATCAGAAGTTCGAGACCGGCCTGGCCAACATGAAGAAACCCCATCTCTACTAAAAACAGAAAATTAGCCGGGTGAGGTGGCGCATGCCTGTAATCCCAGCTACTCGGGAGGCTGAGGCAGGAGAATCACTTGAACCCGGAAGGCGGAGGTTGCTGTGAGCCGAGATCAGGTCATTCACTCCAGCCTGGGTGACAGAGCTAGACTCTATCTCTAAATAAATAAATAAATACATACATACATACATAAAATTCCTGTGTTAACATCGGGAAAGCTAGATCCTAGATCAGAGGTTCTCATTCCTGCCCACACAGCAGAAGCACCTGGAGAAGTTTTAAAATGCATGTTTTTCAAAGTATGAATTTCCTTGGTTCCGTTCATGACCACTGAAATCAGAATCTCTGGTAGGAAGATCATTGCAACAGTTCATTAAAGAAGCTTGTCAGGAAACTCTAATGTGCAGCCCAGGTTGAGAACCTTGTTCTAGACTCTGTGTTTTGACTTTAGTTATTTGTCCTCAGGCAAATTTCTTATGAATTTGACCTTTCTGGATCTCAGTTTACTCACCTGCAAAATGAGAGGGTTTGAGGTTAATGAAGCTTCTTTGTACTTTATAATTTTTATAGTTTTCTAAGCATTTACAATTTCTCTGAGTTAACTTTCAAATGTTTATTTGCTCTCTTTCTCTTGGCTTATATCTGACAATGTACAAATAATGGGGAAAAGGCAATGAATTTGTAAACACCTTTTAGTGATTTCTGACAAAAGGGGTGACAGGCAAAAGTTCAATTTGAAAAGTATGTTCTCCACATAATTTACTAGCTGCTGGGCAGACTAAACATTACATATACAATCAATGGATTTTATGGCTTTTTTTAAGAGCCACGTTAAAATTTAAAAAAAGAAGAGAAAAAAGTTCCATGCTATATTTCCCTGTCTTTAGATACGTAGTTTCCTCATTCTAACAATGACTTTTTTGCATAGGCTTCCATTAAAGTCATGACTGCAGAATAAGCTGATGATTTCAAGAATGCCCCCTAACTCAAGTATTTTTACCGAACAGCTTGCTGAGCAATTTAACACACAGGGTCCCTCATTTCTTTATTCTAGTGATGGCAATATAACCTTTGTCTTGCTTCAACCAATTTTTTCCTGTTAACATATCTTTCCAAATTTAAAGAAAAATCATTTTTTTCATTCATTTGGCTTATAAAGTAATGTTAAAAGCCTGCAAATATTTTTTCTAAAAAGCAAATAAAGAAATATTCACCCATGCAGAGGAAAAGAGAACACAAGAGAATTGCCTGCTCCATTTTAAAATATTATGGTACATTGTGTAGTCTTGTGTCAGTATTTATTATCAGTCATTTAGTTTATGATAGAGAATAACTTTTGATTACTGATGCTTGTAGTATTACTCACTCTGTCTTGGACTGTTTGAAGATCTGTATTTTTATTACAAAGTCCAATAAAAATAAAGTGAAAAACCCATAGGTCCCAAAACTGATTCCTGGCTTGTGCTATATGTCACTCCTTTCCAATCTAAAAAGTATTTCCTTCTACTGTTACTGTCTCTTGCTCATAAGCAAATTTATCTCCTAATGCCTCATTCTTTATTTTAGCCATTAATCTCCCATTGAGAACCTTACCAAATGCTTTTTGCAGATAAAAATATTTAATATCTACTAGATTTCCCCTATCCACAAAACCATCCAACCTTGCTGAGAGGGAAAAATCAATCTTTTGTACCTGAATTCAAGTTTGCTGGGTTTGAGTCAAAATATTTTTCTCTAACTTCTTCAGGTCTTCTTAACAGAAAATAAGAAGACCATAGAGCAAGAATCCTATTTCTCCTTGCTTTGAATTATATCCCCCAAGAAGAAACGTCAAAATCTCACCCCCCAATACCTCAGGAAGAGACCTTACTTGGCAAGAGGTCCACTGATGATATTATTAGTTAAGATAAGGTCTTATTGAGTAAGGTGGGCCATTACATGACTGGTTTCCTTATGAGAAGAGGAGAAGAGACACAGACAGAGACACACCAAGGGAATACAGCCATCTAGTGACAGAGGCAGAGACTGGAGTGATCCATCTAAAGCCAAGGTACGTCAAGCATTGCTGGCAAACACCAGAAGCCACAATAAGCAAGAATGGCTTGCCTACAGGTTTCAGAGGGAGCATAAGTCTGCTGACACCCTGACTGCGGGCTTCTGGTCTCCAGAACCATAAGAATACATTTCTGTTGCTTAAGGCCATCTAGTTTGTGGTACTCTGTTACAGCAAGCCTAGGAAACTAATACACTCCTCTTTTCCCGTGTATTCTATATTTTGGGGCCCTGCATATACTGGATTGTAATCTACTCTTAAATTACACACACACATACACGCTCTGTGTGTGTGTGTGTGCGCGTATAAAATAATTTTCTCTTCTGCACAGAATCACATAAACTCTGAAAGACAAGGCATCTCTAATGTTTGCTGAGTCTGTTTTAGTGTAGCTCCATCAGGCTCATTCAGCCTATGTCTCGCACATCTACCTCCTGATGTGGCGCATCCAATTTCCAGGTGATTCAGACACTGACGAAATTCTTCCTATAATAACTAGCTCAAAAGCCATCTTCCCACAATGTCTAAAATTTGGTCCTAGTCCTACTACTTTGAGTTAACAGAGAAAAATCTTCCTTTATCAGGAAAATCTTGCAAGTATTTGAACATAGTATTACAACCCCAAAGATTTTCCTCTTACTAATTAGATGTCCACTTTCTTTCCAACCACTCTTCATGACAAGGGTTCAATGTATCTCATCCTGTGCTGTGACTTCCCTCTAAATATTCTGATACCACTTCCATTCTCCTATACCCCTTCCATCCTCCCTACTCTGTTCCTCCATTTTCAGACTGTCTTCAGCTTTGACATCTCTCCTACTCCTCCATCAGGTGGAAAAGAGAAAGATCTGATTTTCTTGTCACTCCCTAGTTGTTCTCTCGGCACCCTAGGTAAGAGAATCTGGGAAAAAAAAAAAAAGGACAGAACTCAAGTGGCAGTTGTATCACAACCCTGGTTAATTTTCTAAGTGCATCGCTACATGGACATCAACAGAGCAGGTAAACACAAAAAACAGTGGAAGCTGCCTGAGAAGAGATATTTTAGCTCTGGGCACCCTACCTTTTCTTTTCAACAAGGAGTTACTGTGGGCCAATCATAGGCAGGTGGCCCTAGGCGTGCTGTCATTTTTTTTTAATATTGATTTCATGTTCACCAACCCCTATAAATTTCTGCAAACACCTTGCCTCTCTATAGAAACACCTTACCATTATGTCTTCCTTCTCTTGCCCTCGATAGAAAAGTAAAGTGCAACATACAATCTCATTCAGGGCCTCTAGAAATACATCTGTGCCTCCAAAAGTTAAGCACAGCTTGTAAATATTATCTGTTATAAAGACCAATTGCAGGATAGAGAGCAGGATTGCGCATTAATAAAAGCATGGCGTTTAGAGTCAAAAGTTCTTCAGAAAATTCTGCCACTTACTCAGTGTGTAGCCTTGGTCTAGTCACTTAACATCTGAGCTTCAGGTTTTCATCTACTAAAAGATGATAATAAGATACCTCTCCTCCCTCCCTCCCTCTTGGGATTACTGCAGAAAGAATTTATAAACTACCAACTTCACATGATTCATTACTCTTTTTTCATTTATTCATTCAATAAATATGCATAATCAAGCATCTACCTGGTACAATATACTGAGGGATCCATTCAAGGATTCCAATTCCCACCATTTTAAGAATTTTCTAACCGATCAGTAACTATGTGGCACAGACATTAAGGAATAAATAACCAAGAGTTAAAATGTTAGGAATTACAGATAAAGGAATAACAGAATCTCAGACATGTGAACACAGGTCTAGCCTCTATGTCATGTGCCACAATTTCACTTAGAAAATAAAATCCCTTAATGTTTAATGGGAAAATACAGCTTTATTTAAAAATTGGTTTTTATATAAGTTGATTACAAATATATCTATTGATGTCCCTGTATATATATGCGTGATATCTGAATCTATCAGTAAGCACGTCCCAGGCACTTACTATGTACCAGCCTTTGCACCTGTGAATTTTTCTAGGCAAACTAGGTCTGCAGGAAGCAGTTCTGTGATTTTGGAATATGTTGGGCTACATTTTTCACAATTTCATACAGTAAAATTTTACACAGACCAGTATAAATGCCACATAAAAAAACTAAGCTTACAAACTTTTTCTTTTCTCTTTCTCCTTTTCTTTCTTCACAGAAGGCCAACCATGAAGAAACAAAGAAAATTTTTTATGTTTAAATGTATGTCACATACTCAACCTTTTGTTTAGAAGGATATGCATGTACCAAAATGATACAACCTTTTCTTTAGAAGCATATGCATGTACCTTTTGTTTAGAAGGATATGCATGTACCAAAATACACCATCAGCAGTTCCTGCATTGCTGGGAAGCCAGAAAACATGATAACTTCTTTCCTCTGCAGAGCTCTGTGTTTTCCACTCAACAACGGACAGCGAGGGGCCAGGTGGGGGTAAACTATAAAATTTTTGCTTGGGGACCTGAATTTAAATCTATTCCATGGATGAGATAGCAAGTTAATTAGTTTTCACCCTATAAGTAGTCTAATTTCCAGGGCTAGTTTAAGGAACTGTAAATAAATTTACACTTTAAATCTTTTATCTCTTAACCCAATACAAACTATGGTCTTAATGCTTTCCCCAGTGATGACTTTCAGTTGTAGCCTACTTTTTCATAAATTAAATGCTTTTTCCTATGAAAGACAAGACCTTACTTAAAAAAAAAAAAAAAAAAAAAAAAGGCCACAACACCACAGGAGTCTAGATGTGCCATCCGGATCAATACTCCTTGAGTATACAAAGACTTGCAGCCTAAGATGAGGGACTCCATGTGACTTGTGACAATCTTTAGAAAAATAAATTGACATTGCCATTTACTCTTCGATGCATATATAAATTTTCAAAAATATATTTTTTAAAATCTTAGATATTAATTTGCTGTTAATCACTGCATTTTTTTAGTGTTTTGGTTTCATTCAGTCATAGCAAGTTTTCCACTACTTTTCCCCTTTATTTTATTTTTTAACGGCTTCCCCTATATTCTCTTATTTCTCTGCTTCCTCTCATTGTTTCTGTATTACTTTGATCTTATTGGGTTGAATTTTGAATGTTCCCTCCCCTGGATTCTACCTTTTTCATGTTTCATTTTCTACACGTTGCAAAATTCCAGCCAAGTTCAAAACTCATTTTGTATTCCTTCAAGGTCTGCTTTTCTCAAGCCCCATATTTTTGTGTTAGTACTCTTCCCACAGATCTTCATCAGCAATTCAAACCTGATGACATTATGATTGCATCTTTAGTGCTTTTCTACTCCAACCTTATTTATCATGCCTGCATTATTTCCAAAGATAAGGTCTAGAATAACTTCAGAGCGGAGCTTGTTAGCTGTTGCGTGTATGCGAACAGTCCACCGCTACTGAAAGATAAAGCCACTTTTCTACATTCTGGCATTATTCTTAATGTGTGCATTTGCTGGGCTGAAATCCCTTAGCAGTAGATTGACCTGCTTTAGACTTCTCTTTTCTGTAAGCATGTTTCCCTATCTTATTTCCTATCATCTTGTTCTTGGATTGTTCAATGAAAAAAAGTATAGCTCTCTTTTTTCTTCTCTGATTATACTCCCTTCAAATTGTTTGCTCCTACTTTAGTTCCTCCTGTCTTTGTACTTCCCTCATCACATTTCCACTAATGTACATGGAAGATCAATTTTTCTTCAACCCCAAAACCAAAGCAAAAAGTTCTCCCTGGTTCTTCCTTGCCTCCAGATCCATCTCCACATTCTTACAGATCATTAGTATCCTTGTAATGTCTTACACTGCTTTAGAAATACAATATCCTTGTTAAAATATAAACTATCTCTCTTTTTGTTCAACTAAAATAAAAGTTTCTCTCTAAAATAACATGTTCAAACTCTACAAGATTTTGGCACATCTGGAAAGAGGCATCTAAATTTTCAAATTTCTCTTTGCCTCTTTTCACTTTTCCTTATTTCTTTTTTCTCTCTTTCACTCATTCATTGGTGTATATGGAAATATATTATTAGGCTCTACTATATGCCAGGCTTGATAGTTAATTGCAGAGGAATACAGTTAAGGAAGGTGCGGTCCTTAGCCTCAGGGAAGATCACAGTTTTGGGGGAAAAAAAAAATCTAACAGGTAAAACAATTGATGCTGATACTATGTTACAAATGCTACTGGTATTTACAATTGTCCTAAGAGTATAACAGCATGATCAATTAATTCTGCCTTTGCATGATCAATAGGAGGTTTGACAGAGTACAGAAATTTTATTTAAATCTTTTAAAATGGCCAAGGAGTGGGGACAAAGCTGTAACAGAGAGAGGAACTGGTAAAACAAAGACAGAAGTACCTGGAATGTTTCCAAACACCAACAATGACCATATAGAACAACAGCAAAAAGATCTTTCTGACTAATATTCTAATAGTATCATATAAGAGTTCCTACTTCATAGGGTTGCTGTGAAGATTAAATGTAAATGTGCATAGATCCTCGAAACACTGTCCAACTCACAGTAAATGCTCAAAAAACTTTAGCTATGATGACGTTGTTGTATTATAGATTAGATTATATATTTTTCATCTATTTAAAATGCTTTTATTTGTTTCTGGTTCCTGCCTTGGTTCTGGATAATTATAGCTGCTGATTAAGTGACTGCCAGTTAAAAGATTTTTATTTAGGTACATGTCTGAAGAGCTGATGTTGCTGCTATGGCGTCCAAAATAAAAAACTTAAAAGAACTGTTACATAGACATGACTGAAAAAGAAACTATCAACAGAGTAAACAGACAACCTACAGAATGGGAGAACATTTTTGCAAACTATGCATCCAACAAAGGTCTAACTTCCAGCATCTCTAAGGAACTTAAACAAATTTACAAGAAAAAGCAAACAACCCCATTAAAAAGTGGGCAAAGGATATGAATGGGCACTTTTCAAAAGAAGACATACATGTGGCCAACAATTATGAAAAAAAGTTCAATATCACTGATTATTAGAGAAATGCAAATCAAAACCACAATGAGATACCATCTCACACCAGTCAGAATGGTTACAATCAAGAAGTCAAAAAATAACAAACGCCGGCAAGGTTGTGGAGAAAAAGGACCTATTTTACACTGTTGGTGGGAGTGTAAATTAGTTCAGCCATTGTGGAAAACAATATGGCGATTCCTCAAAGACCTAAAGACCATTCAACCCAGGAATTCCATTACTGTGAATATACCCAAAAGGATATAAATCATTCTATCGTAAAGACACACGTATGCATATGTTCACTGCAGCACTATTCACAATAACAAAGACATAGAATCCATCTAAATGCCTATCAATGACAGATTCGATAAAGAAAATGTGGTGCATGTATGTACCATGGACCACTATGCAGCCATAAAAAAAGAATGAGATCATATCCTTTGCAGGGACATGGATGGAGCTGGAGGCCATTATCCTTAGCAAACTGACACAGAAACAGAAAACCAAATACCAAATGCTCTCACTTACAAGTGGGAGCTAAATGATGAGAACACATGGACACATCAAGGAGAATAACAGACACTGGGGCCTTTCGGAGTGTGGAGGGTGGAAGGAGGAAGAGGATCAGAAAAAAACAACGAATGGATACTAGGATTAACATCTGGGTAATGAAATAATCTGTACAACAAACCCCCATGACACAGGTTTACCTATGTAACAAACCTGTACTTGTACCCCTGAACTTAAAAGTTAAAAATAAAATAAAAAAATAAACATGGAAAGTAGTGTACCATAAACATATAATTAACTGGACCACATCTAATTATGATTCTCAATTAATCATTCTTT